>NC_092173.1:10703386-11303386 GCF_045791955.1 Oncorhynchus clarkii lewisi | reverse complement strand
TTTCTGTTGGTCCTCTTGTCCTCATACTGTCACTGTTATTGCTTTGCCTTCTGAGTCGTTCATTTGATCACCCCTCCCCTTTAGTCTTAGTTCTTTCTGTGTGTGTGTGTGTGTGTGTGTGTTTAACTGTGTACTTCCTCTGATTTTGTCACACTTCTCTGTGTTGTTTGTTGTTGTTGAGATGACTGTTCTCTTTCGATTACCTCTACCTATGGAATGCGTGAGTGGTTTGCATGCTGCTCAGGTCCCTGTGTCTTCTCCTTGTCACAATATTTTGTCCCCCTACTTTCTTTTTGTGTTTGTCTATGCACGCCTTCCCTCTCTTTCTCTCCGGGTGCCACCATCCTCATCTTCCAACCAAGGACTCCCTTCGTGGACGCCACCTCCCCTCCTGTCCACCATGCGGAGGCAGCAGGGACTGCCCCCCTACTCCAGACCCCCAGCATGCTAAAACTAGAGACAGTGGAGAGGAGGAGGAGGAAGATTATGAGGAGGGGTGGGGAGAGGATGGAGAGAGTGTGGTTGAGGAGGAAGGAGGTGAAGAGGAGAACCAGGGAGAAGAGGGACAAGCGAGTGAGAAGAAGAATGGAGAGGAGGAGGAGGAGGGCAAGGACGTTGAGGCTGAGGTCACTGAGGAGGTAGAGTGTGTAGAAAAGTTGGAGGAGGCAGAGGAGCAAAGTGATGAGGTCATAAAGAGGTGTGTAAAAAGTGAGGAAGGGGAGGAAGAGGGGACTGGTGACGTAGTTGAGAAAAGTGTGGAAAAAGTCAATACAAAGGAGGAAGAACAAGGAAGTGATGAAAAGATAGAGAGATATCTTGGAGAGCAAGAAGAGAGGGATGAGGTAGTAGAGCAATGTGTTAAAAATGAAGAACTTGATAAACAGGTAGAGGAAAGAAATGAGCTGGTTGAGAGCGGCGTTAAAAGTGAGGGAGAACAAAAAGCAGAAGAGAGTGATGAGGGAGTTGACAGACGCAATACAAGTGAGGAAGAAGGAGAGGAAAAAGAGGGGGAACAGGAAGAAGAGAGTGATGAGGTAGTAAAGAGATATTTGAAAGAGATGGAAGGAGGCGATGAAGAGGAAAGTGAGATAGTGGGGGAGAGAGATTTGAAAAGCAAGCATGTGGAAAGGAAGGAAGAGACTGTCAGAGACAGTGTAGAGGAGAAGAAAGAGGAGGACGATGAGGCAAAGGGAGATGAGGATAGTGATGAAGTGTTTGAGAGGTGGTTGAAAGAGGAGGAAGGCAAAGAGGAGGCTGAGGAGGGTGAGAGTGAGGTGGTAGAGAGATGTGTGAAAAGTGAAGAAGAGGAGGGTGAGAGTGGGGTGGTAGAGAGATGTGTGAAAAGTGAAGAAGAGGTGGACGAGGAGGGTGAGAGTGAGGTGGTAGAGAGGTGTGTGAAAAGTGAAGAAGAGGTGGGTGAGAGTGGGGTGGTAGAGAGATGTGTGAAAAGTGAAAAAGAGGTGGACGAGGAGGGTGAGAGTGAGGTGGTAGAGAGGTGTGTGAAAAGTGAAGAAGAGGAGGGTGAGAGTGGGGTGGTAGAGAGGTGTGTGAAAAGTGAAGAAGAGGAGGGTGAGAGTGGGGTGGTAGAGAGATGTGTGAAAAGTGAAAAAGAGGTGGACGAGGAGGGTGAGAGTGAGGTGGTAGAGAGGTGTGTGAAAAGTGAAGAAGAGGAGGGTGAGAGTGGGGTGGTAGAGAGATGTGTGAAAAGTGATGAAGAGGTGGACGAGGAGGGTGAGAGTGAGGTGGTAGAGAGGTGTGTGAAAAGTGAAGAAGAGGAGGGTGAGAGTGGGGTGGTAGAGAGATGTGTGAAAAGTGAAGAAGAGGTGGACGAGGAGGGTGAGAGTGAGGTGGTAGAGAGATGTGTGAAAAGTGAAGAAGAGGAGGGTGAGAGTGAGCTGGTAGAGAGGTGTGTGAAAAGTGAGGAAGATGTGGAAGAGGAGAGTGAGAGTGAGGTGGTAGAGAGGTGTGTGAAAAGTGAGGAAGATGAGGAGGGTGAGAGTGAGGTGGTAGAGAGGTGTGTGAAAAGTGAGGAAGAGGAGGGTGAGAGTGAGGTGGTAGAGAGGTGTGTGAAAAGTGAGGAAGATGTGGCAGAGGAGGGTGAGAGTGAGGTGGTAGAGAGGTGTGTGAAAAGTGAAGAAGAGGAGGGTGAGAGTGAGCTGGTAGAGATGTGTGAGGAAGATGTGGAAGAGGAGGGTGAGAGTGAGGTGGTAGAGAGGTGTGTGAAAAGTGAGGAAGATGTGGAAGAGGAGGGTGAGAGTGAGGTGGTAGAGAGGTGTGTGAAAAGTGATGAAGAGGTGGAAGAAGAGGGTAAAGAGGAGGGTGAGAGTGAGGTGTTGGAGAGGTGTGTGAAAGGCGAGGAAGTGGAGGAAAGTGACAAAGTCTTGGAGAGATGCTCACCGAGTGAAAAACGAGCTAGTGAAGGAGTGGAGAGCAGTGAGGAGGAGGTGGAGGGGTGCATCAAAAGCGAACGAAAAGAAAAGGAAAGAGACAAACTTGAAGAAGACAGTGATGAGGTGGTGGAAGAAGTGCAAGCCTCACTGAAACCCAAAACATCCACAAGCTCAGACAAAGTAATCGAGAGATTTGAACCACAAACGGTCCAAGTTAGGTCACTGGGGCAGAAGAAGAAGATAGCGGACCTTAAACGAAGTGACAACATGGAGGTGTATGTGGGGAAGAAGAAGAATGTGCCCAAACAAAGCCCTCTACCAGCAGAGGTAGGGGTTTGGTGTGCTTTGACCATGTCGTGGCCCCTGCCCTGTGTGCTCCCCCTCTGCATGCACCTCGCCCCTCTCTCAGTCAAAGGAGACACCAATCCACTCCCTGAGGGGCTGTGTGTGTCCCAAGTCCCAACCCTGATGAATCTAGCCCCCCATGGTCTCCCTCGCACATCACATTGGTGTCTTTGGTCTTTACACACATTTTTGCCAGTCTAGTAAACCTCCAGCCATTGGGCTTCTAACACTTCAGCCCCTGAGGACTGGATTGGAATATTCTGGTCCCCTTGTTGCCAGTTTTTCCTCCATCCCTCTTCCTCCAGAGCTGAGCACTGCAGCCCCACCTGTCAGGCAGCCCCATAGACAGTCCCATCCTCTTCTCCAGCCCCAAAGGCAGCCCTATCCTCTCACACAAACCTCTAGGCAGCCATATCATCTCAGACAAACCTCTAGTCAGCCCTACCCTCTCACACAAACCTCTAGGCAGCCATATCATCTCAGACAAACCTCTAGGCAGCCATATCATCTCAGACAAACTTCTAGTCAGCCCTACCCTCTCAGACAAACCTCTAGTCAGCCCTACCCTCTCACACAAACCTCTAGGCAGCCATATCCTCTCACACAAACCTCTAGGCAGCCCTATCCTCTCAGACAAACCTCTAGGCAGCCCTATCCTCTCAGCCATACCCAAGGCAGCCCCATCCTCTGTCAGCCCCCTAGCAAGCCCTATCGTCTCAAACAGCCCACTTTGTGGCCCCATCCTCTAAGTCTACCACCAAGGAACTCTAATACTTTCATCCAGCCCCCAACCCTCTCTGGCAGCCCCACCCCCTATGACAGCCCCCAAGGCAGCCCCACCCTCTAAGACAGCACCCAAGGCACGCCTACCCTCTCAGACAGCCCCCAAGGCAGCCCTGTCCTCTCATTCCAAACTTGCAGTACTGTAGCCTTTGTTTCTCTGTCTCTACTACCTGCTTGACCAGCCATGTGTTTGCGTGGTATGGGCATTTTGTCTGACTCTTTGACGCTTGTCTTCCCAAGCTTTGCTCATCAAGCCATGGGATGGCTGCTCTGTGCTGTTGGCTAGTGTATTGTCCCTTTGCTGCTGTACTTGTTTTGCCCTACTACGAGAGCCTTCATAGTTGCTGTGTGTCCTCCTGTGTGACTGGGTGTGTATTGCTGAGAATGGCAGCATACATCCATGTCTGGTCTGGTCTGGTCTGGTCTGGTCTGGTCTGGTCTGTTCTGTTCTGTTCTGTTCTGTTCTGTTCTGTTCTGTTCTGTTCTGTTCTGTTCTGGTCTGGTCTGGTCTGGTCTGGTCTGGTCTGGTCTGGTCTGGTCTGGTCTTGTCTTGTCTTGTCTTGTCTTGTCTTGTCTTGTCTTGTCTTGTCTTGTCTTGTCTTGTCTTGTCTTGTCTTGTCTTGTCTTGTCTTGTCTTGTCTTGTCTTGTCTTGTCTTGTCTTGTCTTGTCGTGTCGTGTCGTGTCGTGTCGATACAGTGGCACTATGCTTCCTGTCGGTGACTGAGTGTGTGTTTACATCAGCAGTCCGAGGCCAGCGAGCACATGGAGGTGGCCTCCTCCTTCACCAAGGACCTCAGGGTACTTTCTATGGCTTGACAACATGCTTTGTAATGTAACATTTAAACAGATATTATCAAGGGGTGTGTTCAGTAAACACTAACAGTGTTCTGTTCCATTTTCCCTTTAGTCTGGTTTTGGCTCCAAGTTGTCAGAGAAAGTCCTGGACCTGAAGGATCTCTCCCCTGCTGTTAGTCCACTCTTCCAGGTACCACACTTTCTCCTCCTCTTCCTTTCTTTTCTTTTTCTCCCTCGCTCGCCCCTCTTCACCCTGGCTCTCCTCTTCACCTCCTTCCTCCTCAGCTACAGTCTCTCCTTCCTCACTTGGATGTTCTCAGTCACAGGGGTTCTCTGTAGAGTCTGTAGGCACAGTTTGTACCGTTGTTTTATTTTGAGAGTAACACTCACATCATGCCACGTGGAGTTAGATGTTAGCATTTGCTATTCATCTAAAAAAAAATATATTCCGCAGGATGAAGAGGGCAAAGTGAAAGTCAGTGCGGCAGAGGAGAAGGAACGGAGGAAGAGGGCAGAAGCTGCAGAGAGGTTGGCAGACAAGACTTTCTGATTCTGATAAATGCCCATACTTCAGTGGAATGTCCTCTCTGAATTTGAAACACACATTGTGATACAAGCGTATTGTCACTGTCACTGCTGCAGTAGTATGTCTCTCGCACAGATCTGCAGTCTAGAGCTGAGCCAAATCATTTATCTGACTTCCCTCCCTCGCTGTCTCTTTCTCTCTCCACTCCCCCCCCCCGGCCCCCACTCTGCAGGCGTCTTCAAGCTGCAGGCAGGGAGGATCCAGCAATGGAGGACAGGCACCCCAGCCAGTCCAGTGAATCCCAACAAAACACAGGGTCCTCCCATTCTGAGCCGGAGCCCCGGCCGCGGGCCGAGGGGGTCAGCACCAGTGCCAGCCTAGGTGTGCCGGGGGTCCAGGGGGTCAAGCGTCCTGACACCTCCAGAGGCCGCCTAGTTAGGAGCCCCCACACCCACTACAAGGAGGAAGCCCCCAGACAGGGGGAGGACAGCAGATGGGCCCAGGAGGAGAAGAGGGACAAGGAGAGGAGGGAGACTGGGAGGGAGATAGAGGAGGAGAAGGAGCGTGCGCTGCGGGAGAGGCAGGAGAAGGTGCGCCTACTTCAGGAGGAGCTGAGGCGGGAGGAGGAAGAGGAGGAACAGAGGCTGAAGGAGGAGAGCGAAGAGAGGGTCAGGTAGGCATCCAAGCAGCAGGCCACGGAGTGGTCAACCTCCCTCAATCTCCACTAATGTCCACTTTTATAGTAGTATTTGTGAGCTGTGATGCTCCCTGTGAGAGGATATGACTCAGTGTTGATGCTTAGTGCTGTGTGACAGTGCTGCTTATCTCACCCGCTGCTGTGTGTGTGTTCTGGTCCTGACCGGTCTTCCAGGAGCCTGAGGGAGAGGCTCCAGAGTAAGGGGAGGGAAGAGGAGAGCAGGCTGAGTGTGGAGTCTGAAAGCAGGCTACTGGAGCTGAGGGAGATGGCCCGGAGGGAGAGAGAGAACCAGCAACGCAACGTCAGGTGACTCATCTCTCTCTTCAATTCATCCATCTGCTTAAGCGCACACACACACACACACACACACACACACACACACACACACACACACACACTTATTCGCACGACAGCAATCGCCCTGGAGTGCTCCAGTGACCCTTAGATCACACGCCCAGCGACCATAGCCGTATGAATATGACACTACTTCACATAACTATTCTGTGCTAAGGCAATACATTCTTACTGCACATACAGTAGGTATACCATACCGCTTGGCCACTGGAGAAAAACAAGACCAAAAAAATATTTGAGCTAGGAAATGATTGTGTGTGCGTGTTTGCTACGTTCGCGTGTGTTTGTTGTTTTTATCAGGGAGGAGGGCGAGGCGATGCTGAGGCAGCTGCGTGCCACCCTGGAGGCGGAGAGAGAGGCGGAGCGAGAAAGGATAGAGGCCCAGAGGAGGCGGGACCTAGAGCGACTGAGGGAGGAGTCAGAGGAGGAGCTACATGCAGAGAAGCGGAGACTGCTTGGGGAGCGGGAGGAGCAACTCGACTCCCTCAAACAGGAGGTGGGGGAAGGGGAGGTGGGAGAGTGGCGGTGGGGGTCGGAGAAGGGAGGGGTGGAGGTATAGGAGAGGGGCCTTCCAATACACACGTGCACTTGAAACAACTGAATGTGTACTGTCTGGACTCATGTGTTTGGGTTTTTGTGTGGGGAATGCGTGGAGGGAGTCTAGGATAGTGTGGTGTGTGTCACACTGATGATGGTTGAAGACAGTGTGTTGTTGTCTTAGGGGAGAAGCAGTGCCAGTGAGAGGCGGAGGGAGTTGAAGAGCCCTCGTAGCCCAGAGCAACATCTAGCAGAGTACCAAAAAGAGGTGATAGAGAACACACACACACTACTTCCCACCTTTCGTACACAAACTTTTAGCCCCTCATTTCACTGACGACATATTACCATAACAGTGTCAGTCTAAACCCTATGAAGTGTTGTGACATTATGTATCCCTCCCACTCACTGTCTTGGTCCAGTTGGGAGACGTGCTCCAGGAAGTGAGGGAGGAAGTGCAGCGTGACCACGGCAGGAAGCTGGAGCAGCTCAAAGACGACCACCGCAGAGAACTCAACTCAATCAGAGACAATTATCTGGACCAGGTGAGACACAGTTCAAGGGTCACAGCTTCTTGTAACTCATTATCTATTTGTGTCTGTGTGTGTGTCTGTTTGTGTGTGTGTCTGTGCGTCTGGATGTGTCTGCATGTGTGTGCGTTTGTCCTCCAGGAGGCTGTCCAAAGGGAGCAGTTGCTGTGTGCCCTGCAGGAGGAGAGAGATCGCCTGCTGGCCACCCACAGCGCCCAGCTGGAGAGACTCCGTACACAGCTAGACTCCCAGCTGTCCAAGACCCGCCAGACGCACACACGCAAGGTGAGGACAGAGAGACACACACGTGCGGCACGAACACACACACACACCGTGTATCATCTCCAAACACCTATGTCATCCTTTAGGAGGCAGGGATTCAGGAGCTGGGGGACAAGCTGGAGCTGAGAGCCAGAGAACTGAAGACCCAGGAGGCAATACTGAAGACCCAGGTAGTCAATCAATCACTGTTGCACTGATATGTGTATTCATGACTACCTGGAAGACGTAGGGATGGCCTAGGCTATGGAATGGAATGAACTGTATGTGTGTGGTTGGGCGCTGTTGATTAAAGGAGATGCACCTTTCAGGCAGCAAATTTGAAGAAGAGGCGGCAGCAGCTTGGGGATGAAGAGAATGAGATAGACAGAGGAATAGAGGTGAGGATTCATCATCATCGTCACCACCTCTGTCTTTGTCATGCTGTAGATTTTAAGCCTGTGATGTTTTTAGGCTCTGCCTGGAGTCATGCAGGAGAGAGATGGACTGAGAGAGGATCTGGAGCGGGTGGAAGGACAGAGGGACAGGGCGAGGCAGGAGGCGGAGAGAGCGAGGGAGGAGATGACCAAAGTGAGAGACGAGTTGGAGACAATTAGGGAGGAGAGGGACAAAGCGAAGGAGGAGAGCAGGAGGATGAAGGAGGAGCGGGACCGGCTAGAGAGCAAGGTGGAGCTGCTGCAGGAGCGCTGTGATCGGCTGTGCCGCAGAGTCAGGTACACACACACACACACACCTGGCCTGTTAGTTCGGGTCAACCTCCGTTCACTCCTGTTTTATTGTCAACTTGCAACTGACAGTAGCATGTCTTTCAGACTTAGTGGGAGACTTCATGTCTAGCTTGCCAACTTGAATAAGTTTTGTAGTGCCCTCTTCACAAGTGTCTTGGTGTGCTTGGACCATGTTAGTTTGTTGGTGATGTGGACACCAAGGAACTTGAAGCTCTCAACCTGCTCCACGACAGCCCCGTCGATGAGAATGGGGGCGTGCTCGGTCCTCCTTTTTCTGTAGTCCACAATCATCTCCTTTGTATTGATCATGTTGAGGGAGAGGTTGTTGTCCTTGCACCACATGGCCAGGTCTCTGACCTCCTCCCTATACACTGTCTCGTCATTGTCGGTGATCAGGCCTACCACTGTTGTGTCATTGGCAAACTTAATGATGGTGTTGGTGTCGTGCCTGGCCGTGCAGTCATGAGTGAACAGGGAGTACAGGAGGGGACTGAGCACACACCCCTGAGGGGCCCCTGTGTTGAGGATCAGTGTGGTGGGTGTTGTTACCTACCCTTTCCACCTGGGGGTGGCCCGTCAGGAATTCCAGGATCCATTTGCAGAGGGAGGTGTTTAATCCCAGGAAGAGGTCGGCCAATTTCAAGTTTTCATAACAATCGGTAATCGGCAGTTTTGGACGCTAATTACCGATTACATTGCATTCCACGAGCAAACTGCGTGGCAGACTGACCACCTGTTACGCAAGTGCAGCAAGGAGCCAAGGTCAGTTGCTAGCTAGCATTAAACTTATCTTATAAAAAAACAATCAATCTTCACATAATCACTAGTTAACTACACATGGTTGATGATATTACTAGGTTAACTAGCTTGTCCTGCGTTGCATATAATCAATGCGGTGCCTGTTAATTCATCATCAAATCACAGCCTACTTCGCCAAATCGGTGATGATTTAACAAAAGCACAACCGTTGCACGAATGTACAGTTGAAGTCGGAAGTTTACATACACCTTAGCCAAATACATTTAAACTCAGTTTAAATTCTGACATTTAATCCTAGTAAAAATTCCCTACCTTGGGTCAGTTAGGATCACTACTTTATTTTAAGAATGTGAAATGTGAAATGTTAGAATAATAGTTGAGAGAATGATTTATTTCATCACATTCCCGTTGGGTCAGAAGTTTACATACACTCAATTAGTAATTGGTAGCATTGCCTTTAAATTGTTTAACTTGGGTCAAATGTTTTGGGTAACCTTCGACAAGCTTCCCACAATAAGTTGGGTGAATTTTGGCCCATTCCTCCTGACAGAGCTGGTGTAACTCAGTCAGGTTTGTAGGCCTCCTTGCTCACACACGCTTTTTTTTTGTTCTGCCCACAACTTTTCTATAGAATTGAGGTCAGGGCTTTGTGATGGCCACTCCAATATCTTGACTTTGTTGTCCTTAAGCCATTTTGCCTCAACTTTGAAAGTATGCTTGGGGTCATTGTCCATTTGGAAGACCCATGTGCGACCAAGCTTTAACTTCCTGACTGATGTTTTGAGATGTTGCTTCAATATATCCACATAATTTTCCTTCCTCATGAGGCCATATATTTTGTGAAGTGCACCAGTCCCTCTTGCAGCAAAGCACCCTCACAACATGATGCTGCCACCCCCGTGAATCACGGTTGAGATGGTGTTCTTCGGCTTGCAAGCCTCCCCCTTTTTCCTCCAAACATAATGATGGTCATTATGGCCAAACAGTTCTATTTTCGTTTCATCAGACCAGAGGACATTTCTCCAAAAAGTACAATCTTTGTCCCCATTTGCAGTTGCAAAACTTAGTCTGGCTTTTTTATTGCGGTTTTGGAGCAGTGGCTTCTTCCTTGCTGAGCGGCCTTTCAGGTTATGTCGATATAGGACTTGTTTTACTGTGGATATAGATACTTTTGTACCGGTTTCCTCCAGCATCTTTACAATGTCCTTTTCTGTTGTTTTGGGATTGATTTTCACTTTTAGCACCAAAGTACGTTCATCTCTAGGAGACAGAACGCGTCTCCTTCCTGAGCTGTATGGCGGCTGCGTGGTCCCATGGGGTTTATACTTGTGTACTATTGTTTGTACAGATGAATGTGGTACGTTCAGGTGTTCGGAAATTGCTTCCAAGGATGAACCAGACTTGTGGAGGTCTATCGTTTTTTCTGAAGTCTTGGCTGTTTTCTTTTGATTTTCCCATTATTTCAAGCAAAGAGACACTGAGTTTGAAGGTAGGCCTTGAAATACATCCACAGGTACACATCCAATTGACTCAGATTATGTCAATTAGCCTATCAGAAGCTTCTAAAGCCATGCCATCGTTTTTTTAGAATTTTCCAAGCTGTTTAAAGGCACAGTCAAGTTTGTGCATGTAAACTTCTGACCCACTGGAATTGTGATACAGGGAATTTTAAGTGAAATCATTTGAAGTGTATAACTACAACCTAAAACTTCTTAACTGGGAATATTGAAGAACTGGGAATATTGAACCACCAGCATTCGCATGTTCTGAGGAAGGAACTTAAACATTAGCTTTTTTACATGACACATATTGCACTTTTACTTTCTTCTCCAACACTGTGTTTTTGCATTATTTAAACCACAATTGAGCATGTTTCATTATTTATTTGAGACTAAATATATTTTATTTCTGTATTATATTAAGTTAAAATAAAAATGTTAATTCAGTATTGTTGTAATTATCATTATTACAAATATATATATAGAAATAAATCTCCCGATTTAATCGGTATCTGCTTTTTTTGGTCCTCTAATAATCTGTATCGGCGTTGAAAAATCATAATCGGTCGACCTCTAGTCCCAGGGTCCTTAGCTTATTGATGAGCTTTGAGGTCACTATGGTGTTGAACGCTGAGCTGTAGTCAATGAACAGCATTCTCACATAGGTGTTCCTTTTGTCCAGGTGGGAAAGGGCAGTGTGGAGTGCAATAGAGATTGCATCATCTGTGGATCTGTTAGGACGGTATGCAAATTGGAGTGGGTCTAGGGTTTCTGGGACAATGGTGTTGATGTGAGCCATGACCATCCTTTTCGAAGCACTTCATGGCTACAGATGTGTTTGCTACCAGTCGGTAGTCATTTAGGCAGGTCACCTTAGTCATACTGAAGGTTCAATGTTATTCCAATGCCAGTACTATTTCAGTTACTAACATGTGATTTTATTGCAGTGATTTGGAGCAGAGTGAGATCAAGAGGCCTACTACTAGACTGGACAGAACAGAGGAGGAGGCGGCGAGGAAGGAGGAGAAGGATAGCGAGGCACCGCCCTCTACTGCTGGACGGGAGAAAGTGCTGCATGTGGAAGATCTGAAAGAACCTCCTGTCTTGGATGAGTATGTGTGTGTGTGTGTGTGTGTGTGTGTGTGTGTGTGTGTGTGTGTGTGTGTGAGAGCATACATGTTGCACCCTTCAATCCTGACTAACTTCTATGTGTGTGTGTGTGCCTCTCTCTCTCTTCCCTCTCCCAGCTTGCGTCAGTATATCTCCTCTGAGGGGCTGTCCCTGCAGAAAGCCCGGCGCTTCCTGGAGAGGGAGAGTGGTCGTCTGAGTGAGAGACAGGCAGCGCTGCAGGCAGCTCAGGCCCAGTCCAGCTCCTCTCAGTACCCCAACACCACCAGCCACGCCCAGGCCACACAGGAGATGTACAGGAACCTGCAGCAGGTGCGTGTAAGTGTGACTCCCTTCCTTATCCCTTATAGACTCCTACGCCCGGCCCTAGTGCCCTTGTGTCGAACATTTATGAAGTGAGAGAGTATACATGACCTCCGTATGTAACTGTCCCTGGATCATCTTTCTCCCTCTCTTTCCCCCACTCTCTGTCTCTCTCTTTTGTTTCCTCTTTTCTTCCTCAGGAGGCCAGTGACGTGGAGGAGTTGAGGGTGACTGTGAAGAGGGGGAACTCGCTGCTACGCAGGAAGGAGGAGAGACTGCAACAGCTAGAGAGCTCCGTAGCTGAAGAGGTGCCTTAGTAGTACACCATAACACCTTTATATACCACATATCCTGCCCCCTGTACTACATACCATGCCCATAACATTAGGCATACTGGAATAGCTAATAAACACACTGTACACTGAACGGACAAAACATTAAGAACACCTGCTCTTTCTATGACACAGACTGACCAAGTGAATCCAGGTGAAAGCTGTGATCCCTTATGGATGTCACTTGTTAAATCCTATGTAATCTGTGTAGATGAATGGGAGGAGACAGGTTAAAGAAGGATTTTTAAGCCTTTAGACAATTGAGACATGGATTGTGTATGTGTCATACACGGGGTTGCTGGGCAAGGCAAAATATTTCGGTGCCTTTGAACAGGGTGTGGTAGTAAGGGCCGGGCGCACCGGTTTGAGTGTGCCAAGAACTGCAACGCTGCTGGATTTTTCACGGTTTCAGCACCTTGTAGAGTCCATGCCCTGACGAATAGAGGCTATTCTGAGGGCAAAAGGTGGTGCAACTCAATATTAGGACGGTGTTCCTAATGTTTTGTAACGCTCACTGTATGTACGCGTTTACATTTTGGTCATTTAGCAGACACTCCTATCCAGAGAAACTTAGTCAGTGCATTCAACTTACGGTAGTTAGGTAAGACAATCGCATACCACAGTCATTGTAAGTTAAACTTTCAGCGAAGTCAATGATAGTAAGAGAAAACGTGTGTTAGAGTTAATGGCAAGTACAAAAGTATACAAGTTTATAAGTTTTTTCTCTTGCTTTATCTTGCCCAGGTCTCCCCTCATCACTACTATGATGACCCGGACAGACTGGTGACTGATAGGAAGGTGGCCTTTGATGTGACTGAATCGGATATGAGCAGCGTCAGCAATGGCCTTGATGGCCCTGGTGAGAGAGACAGACATACTGGAGTATTCATAGCAGGCCTGTACTCCTCCTCTGCCAAATTATTATCATACTCTCTCTCCCTCTTTATTATTCCTCCTTCCCCCCCCCTTTCACCCACTCCTTCCTCTCTTTCACAGCTCATCCCTTGTTCTTCATGTGTTCTGACATTGCCTCCCTTTCTCTCTTGCACTCTCTCTCCCTTTGTCTTTCCCTCTCTATCTCTCCTCTCCAGGTGAGGATCCCACAGTGCCTGCTAAGGTGCAGCACTTAGCCGAGTCGCTCCAGCACATCTCTGGCCAGCTCAGCACAGTCCTGGGGGCCCTGGGCTCCCTGACCCAACGCCAGACCCCTTACCAGCCTCTCCCCCTACCCCTGCCCCTCTGCCAGCCCCGAACCCCCACCTCAATGCCTCTTTCACAGCTCTCCATGCCTCTGTCTGGGCCCTCCTGGGCGTGGGCCCCTCACAGCACCTCCATCCAGCCACGGGGTTCTGAGGACCTGCTCAACAGTCGCTGGGCCAAGCTCTTCCCTGGTACATCTCAGCCAAAGAGATTCAATATCATATATGTTATTAAATACGCGTTCTGTGGACTGAAGAACTCTGTTCTGTGTAGTTTCAGGTAGGGTGAGGAGTTAGTTTATTGGTTTAACAAGACTTCACTTCTCTTTGTCCCTTCTTCCATAGGGGCTCCTATTGAGTCCATAGCCACCAGTTCCTTGAGGACGCATATGCTTTATTCAGAGTACAGTCCTGCAAGGTAAATAGGGAAATGATTTGTTATAACCGTCACTCATCCCTTTCACAGTAGTCTGTCTTGTTGAGGGAAGGTACTAAAGACATGTGTGTTTGTGTTAGCGAGCAGGCTCGTAGTCTGTCTTGTTGAGGGAAGGTACTAAAGACATGTGTGTTTGTGTTAGCGAGCAGGCTCGTAGTCTGTCTTGTTGAAGGAAGGTACTAAAGACATGTGTGTTTGTGTTAGCGAGCAGGCTCGTAGTCTGTCCTCCATGCAGCCTAAGTCGGTGGAGATGGATGGCCAGAGGCTACAGGGTCTGATCGACGGCAACAAGAGATGGCTGGAGACACGCAGGAAAGACCCCAGTGTGTATCCTTCTGTAAAAATGCTCACACATTACCACATTGCACAACTTTATAATGGAGCTTGGTTCAGTCTTGTAAATGTCCTTAACAGGTTTTCATCAGACCTCTGTTCACGCGTTATCGGACCCCCCCAACTATGAGTGGACTGGTCCAGCTGAGCCTGGATGACAACAACCAGATTAAAGTGTACCATTACTAAAGGGGGGTGGGTGGAGTTACATACGGAGCAAGGATCAACACAAGCAGATAAAGATGTACTGTTACTGAAAAAGGGCTAAGGACAGGGGTGGGTTTTTAAAATTAACTTGGGAGTAATGCAGGGATCCCTCTAGCTCTGGTCCAGGGCGTTACTAGAGGAACCCCCTGTGGACCAAAGGAACACCCTGGACCAGAGCTAGGATTCCTCTACAACCAGGTTTACATATCAGATTACTGTAAGAAACATTTTTAAGACGTCTGTCCTCTGGTGAACTCCGCTTTAGCTGTGATTGTGTTTCAGTGGACTCATTTTATTCCATTGGCATGCAAGGGTGAATAGTTTGGGATTATGGAGACAATAGCCCTGTAGTCAACAAACCAGTTTGTTTCCCAATTTTTTGGCCTCTGGCTATTTAAATGTTTCAAAAGCAGATTGCATAGTTGTGACATATACAACAGGTGCTTCACTTTATTAGGAGAGACATCTCGAGGTTGGAGTGAGATACTGTTGATAGCTGACATAAGATCATTGTCATGGTATCAGGTTGTATAAGAGACGCATCACTCATTCCGCTGTGTGAGAAGTTCAAGCCATACCATAATAACCACTACAAGGACAAGACAAGGTATTCGCAGTCTTTATGAAATTCTGGTAAGAGGGACTCTTCCAGTGTTTTACTGTGCAGATATATGTGAAATTTTTACCATATTTTTTTTATAAGAAACGTTTTAATAAATGTAAAGTAGTGTATATTCATAATGCCAAACTTTCATTCTTTTTCATGTTTCAGTATTTCATTTGTCTACATTAAAAAGTGATCACCAGCTTTGTATTCATTGGGACACCCAACAGAAAGTGTTGCAACTTAAATAAGAATTTCTTGGACAAGTTCAGGTAGTCCCTTCATGATTGTCAGTTACCTTCCGTTTCGGTGCCTAATGAACACAACCCAGGACCTTAGGTCTGGATTTCCTCTTCATCCTGCTTGTCAGTTACTTAAAATGCAAAACCTAGAGACAGATTGTACTAATGCGAAGACTACACCTTTATCATCGTGGACACAAACTTTATTCAGTAGTCACATAGTCCCAAGTTCTTATCCTACAGTGCAAAATCTATTTTTCTCACCAGCTAAGGACGTAGTTAGTTTATTTTTTAAATGTTACCTTTATTTAACTAGGCAAGTCAGTTAAGAACTAATTCTTATTTTCAATGACGGCCTAGGAACAGTGGGTTAACTGCCTGTTCAGGGGCAGAACGACAGATTTGTACCTTGTCAGCTCGGGGGTTTGAACTTGCAACCTTCCGGTTACTAGTCCAACGCTCTAACCACTAGGCTACCCTTCCGCCCCGGACGTAGTTAGTAATTAAAATACAATCGTTGATCTCTCTCTGGGACAGATCCATCCAGTATCAGACAGCCATAGAAAAACAAACCACGCGCATGATCAGAACATTAAAGGCCACAGACAGACTGGACATGGAGTGTTCTCACTCCCCTCCCACACACACACACACACACACACACTTATGCTCAATCATATATACATAGGCACACACACACTATACACGTTTAAATGCATTGATGGAGTTGCAGGTGAATAATGATGCAATATAAATTAAATTCAAACCGTTATCAGCAATAAGAAAACACAACGACCACAGTAGTATTGGATGGCAGTAAGGAGAAATGTCAGCATGTCCTGGTTAACCAGACTCATTGATTGGCACGCCAAGTGTCCATACAGATTCCAATTCCGGGGAGGGCGCACCGTCCTTCGCCAGCTCTTTGATTGGCTGAGAGATGCCCAGCCCGCCTGCAGTCAGGGAGACATGCCATTGGGTGTCTCAGTTGCCAATGTGTCACTACTGGCCAGCAATAAATGTTAAGGCGGAGCCAGAGAGTAGCTTTCTCAGAAGACGAAAATCTTGTCTCTCTGGACGTCGTCCAAGTCATCGTCCATGGTGAGGAGAACCTGGCAGAGAAAGCAGAGGAGTCAGTCACTATATAAGATGTTACTATCTGGGTATGTATGGGTCAGGAATGGGGTCTTCATCAAAGCTCAGCCACTTATGACGTGTGCAGTAACCATGTCCACGGTGTGAAATCTGTATTCCCCTCCAATTTATAATACTATGAAATGAGTGTCACATGGCCCTCCCCGGAGGTGTGCGCACACATACACACACTCACCAGGAAGGAACCAAACATGGCAATGGAGGACAGGAAGTGCCAGATGTCGTGGTCGTCGAAGAAGGAGAGCACGATGCAATCACGGTTGTGTTCCCGGGACTCGGCAGGGGTTTTCTACGGCAGGGGGAGAGGGGACAAAGCAGTCAGCGCCAAAGTGACATGAGAATGTTGGGGTTATGTGACCATGGCATGTGGTGTGTGAGCATGTGATGTTTTCAATGTGGTACTACAGATACCATGAATCCCATTGGGGCAGGAGTTGCCAAACTTCTCGTCGGAAACCCCTAGAACTTTCACTATTTTATTGTAGACCTGAACTAGCATACCTGAATCAACTTACCTACACAGACAAGGGCTTGATGGACTAGTTGAATCAGGTGCGTTAGCTCGGGAACAGTTTGAATACATGGAACGGCTGGGGGGGTCCCCCGAGGAGGTCTGAAAACACCCTGTCATGGGGGTGTGTAAGGCTGACGTGTGGTGGAAGCCACTGATCTGTAAGGTCATTGTGTGTGTGTTGTGCTGACCTGCCAGGTACTGAGGCCCTGGAAGAAGAAGAAGAGAGCGAAGCCCCACACCACGGCCGTGAAGAGGATACACACCATGGCCATGCACTGGATCCTCTCACCACTGCGGAGCTACACACACACATCATCATCATCTGTGATTGTACATGCGGAACATGTTCTACGTTGTTTCATGTGTCAGATGTGCACTTTCTATATCCAAAACTGTTAGAATATGGCAACAATCAAACAAAGCACATTTGGTAGAATGTTTGAATTTAGAATGTCTGTTGCTAAGAGTTAAAGTCATTCATGATTTCAAATCCTTTCATTTCCATGGGGATTCTAAATCATACAAATACATTGACATTTGACTATGATGATATCACAATTGAATAGAGCAACTATAGTGGAATGTTGTGAATTTAGAATGTTTGGTTGTTAGATGCCAATGTTGATTTGGAACTCAGTTTTGGTGGCAACAACCTCAATACTAGAAGTGTGACTTGCTCCTGCTTTTGAAAGATTCATTATTGAGAAATGGATCAGCAACTACATCCAGCGATTTGTCCAGGGTGTACCATGGATGGCATCATGGACAGCACAGGTGGAAGCGGGCAGCCTGGGTCTGTGGGAGTACGAACAGTACTGGACAAAACCAGCTCAGACACATGGCCATGTTCCTTGAGAACAGCCAGCACCTGCCTGAGCAGGAGGAGAGCAGTCTGATCGACTTGTACAGGGAGGTGAGGCGCGGTTTTCTCTTTTACAGAGTGACAGTGAGAGAGACCCTGAACACGAGACGACTAAGGCTTTGGTGTGGGAGGAGTGACGAGCAGTGGCTCTTTGATGAGGAGATGGAGGAAGTTGGGAGCTATTCCGAGGGTGTTGGAACTGCAGAGAAGGGCTTCTTGTCTGCCTACGAATCACACGGATTGACAGATCTTTATTTTGTAGTGGATTTAAAATACGATTTATTATCTATTTTTTAACCATTAACCGTGCCCCCACGGAAATAGAATTAACATAATCTGTTTAAGATCGAGATATCATTTTCTTTGCATGGACTGCATCTCAATCCACCACATCTGCCAATATCGCGGTGAAATGTGGCAGAGCTAGAGCGGTGTTAGTCAGACCGGTCGACATCCCGAAAATTGGTCTTCTCACAAAAAAGTATGTGGCGTCCGAACGTATTGACTACTCTATAGACTAAACTCTCACGAACACAATGGTGTTCTCCATTTTGCTCTAGGGTGCCCACAAGCCTCACAAGACGGCCTGAAGGTCCCTGGTACCAGTTAAAAAACAATAATGGAAGTATATACAGTATCGGGATAGTTTAGTGCCTAAAATATGCAGATAAATACATGCCTTTAAAAAAATATATATATAGCTTCCTGATCTTATATCTCTCAGATATAGGACAGACACTTCAGAACAAACTTCCTTTCGATTTTTTGGGGGACTATCCGTGGTCTTCAAGATCAAAATCAAATAGCTAAATGATTCTTGGTATGACCATCTTAAAACAATTCCATATTTAGCTTAGACTCCCTCCCCCAGCTTAGACAGGGTTTAGACTCTAGAGGGTTAATGACTTTTTGAGTGAGATTTGTCTATAGAAAGTGAACAAACACACACACACACACACACACACGCCTACCTTCATGATGATGTAGAAGGCAAAGTAGAGTAGTAGGTTGCAGATGGCAATGGCCAGCAGGTAAGAGGCAAAGTCATTGGGTGTCTTTAGTAGCCCATAGGCAGCCCTGGAAAGACCGAACAACAACCACACAATGTCAGTGATGAGATGTCTACTCTACTCTCCACCCATGGTTGTGGGTGAGTAGTGACTATTCTACAAACTAAATGGATACCTTGCCTCATCAGGCTGAGTGGGTCGCAATAAAATCACATTGACAGAAAGGGACTTACATTAATCACTTAATAGTTGTGAAAGACCTTAGGTAAAAAAATATATAAAAAAAAAAACACTGCATGATGATGTCAAACAATGTACAGATCTACCATCTTAATTTGACCACATTTCTCACAGCAGGAAAACAAATCCTACGGCAACAGGAAATGGTCATTATTACGTGGATTATATTAAATCGTTTTTTTTTTTAAGGGTTGATACATTTTTCGTTAGGGCAAATCAAGTCTGATATTTTAAAATGGAATTTAAACTTTAAAGCCCTTTTAAACCCTAATACACTACAATTAGCATTTCATGCCGCGCAGGAAAATGCTCTACGACAAGTGATCAAATTAAGATATCACATTTATAGAACACTGCAGTAAAGGCAGTCCAGTCTGAATAAGATGGTGAGTGAATGAAGGAAATACTCACAGAGACCAGTTCACTATGTTTCCCATCACTAGCAGAACCATTCGGTCCTAACAGAGAGAGAGAGAGAAACATTTACTTGTGGATTTATGAATCTTTCGCGACATTAGAGTGAGTCTCCATACAGTATGTGTATGTATAGTCTACCATTTACTGTATATATATATATGAATGGACAAAGCCATCAATCACGTATAACCATTCACTTCTGTGAAGACTCAATAGCGTATTGAAGCCAAATGAAGGCTGTTAAGATGGTGTGTCTTGGAGACACAAAATACGCAATTTGAGCTTTATGAAGTGACATTGCAGCCTAACTCAGTACTGCCCCCTCAATTTGAGTAAATCAAGTAGAAAGGCCGACCGGGGTACTGCAGGCTGGACATACTGTACATCGGATGTATTAGAAGCAATTATTGCAACCATGATTGCCTTCTAAACATTTTTTTTTTTTTTTTTACACAAAGATTGATATTTTTCCATTCACTATAAATGGGGGATCCTGTTTATGCAAACAATGCCTGCAGTACTGCGGTCAGCCTTGAACCTTCGTGGTTTCAATAAGTGGGCAGTAGTTCTCCCCTGATGTATACTCACAATATACATGGGGCCACTGCATTGGCGGATACAGTCAGTGTAGATCACATACACAATCCTGCGCAGGATGCCAGAATCTGAAAGACAGACAAATAGAATAGACTGACACGTCCATAGCCCCTGTAACATTACAAGGTAAAAGCTAACCCTGACCCCAGGCCTGTTCCTAGCCCTTACTCCTAGGTTTCTTCCTTCTAGGTTGTTTTTCCTTGCTTGCTCTTGGGCTTTTGGGTTGGTATCTGTAAAGGACTTTGTGACAACTGCCAACGTAAAAAAAAGGGCTTTTAAAAATAACAAATAAATGTGATTGATTGATTGACTCCTTACCCAGTCTCCAGCGACCCATGTAGTAGAGCTGGGTGCTGAGCAGCATGGTGGCCAGGATGTGGAGGACAGAGAAGATGATCCAGAACACCATGTTGCCCTTCCCAAACACCTGGACACAACACACACAGCCATCAGGAATGTTACACTTGCTGAATGATGATTCTATGGGTGGGTTGCACCAACATGGTTTAAATTAATCTAGGATTAGAGATAATCTAGGTTTATAATTAACTCAGAGATGTGTTGTACCACTTCATTTTTTATCTGGATCAGTAAATCTATAATTAACGGTTTTAAACTATGATTATGATTAGTGACATGTTACACCAATATATGAGGTATTTCGAGAGTTGAAACGAAGTAGCTAGCCTACTTGTCAAATGAGGCCACAAAGTTTCTGTTATAACATAATAACAATGGAACTACTGCAACTCCATCGTGAAAGGTTCTCATGGGTTGGCTGATTTGAAATAAAATCTGTTATTTGCCAGTACTAGACAGAAAATTAATTTGTTAGCTACTGTATCTAGCTAGTTTATAAACCAAGCTAGTTGGCATACAAGCTAGTTGGCATACAATATTATTTATTATTGCTATTACTTAACGTTATTTAGCCATTTATTATTTGTCCGCTAGCCACCTGATCATGGCACGTCAAAGATGATACATTTTCTCCGCTTATGAAAAAAAAAAATGTTTTCGGGGCTGATGGAGGAATTTAGTAAAGTACTGGAGGATACAAAGACAGACAACACAAATGTCAAAAAGAAGGAAGGCACCTGGGCCATTTCGTGCGACAAAAGTAATGGATCGACATGGATTAAAGAGTGACCCAAATCAGATAAAAAGCGCACTGGAAAAAAACTTAAAACCCAAAAAGGATGCCGCAGAGGAGAAGCGGGGGCTATTTCAGACCGGAGCCGGGCCTCCGTCCATGGAAATTGATCCTACCACCCAGAAGATGTAGGAGATGATTCCCCAACAGTTTGCCCCTCTCCTTCACCCCTATGACGACGACAGACAACTTGACCCACCAATATTTTGTAAGCATAAATAACTTAAATATCAATGCCTTTAATGCTACTTCACTACAATGTTACCGTTGCAGTTTAGAATTAATCTCCAATCAAAATGTTTTTTATTTTTATTCATTGAGCAACAGACTTAAAATTAATCTAGGTTTAAAGTGACTAGACTTAAACCTAATCAAGGTTTAAACTTCATTTAGATTAGAGGAAGGATTTAATTTAACTAGGATTAATTTAAAACTAGGTTAAAAATTGGGTGCAACAAGATTAATAGATAAATCTTGATTTAGCCCAGTTTAAGAGTTAATCCATGTTGGTGCAACCCCCCCTATAGGTTGTGTACGTCAGAGTCTACTGCTGGGTGTTTGTTGTGTTTCTGTCTTGGTCTCTGTGTGGTGAGTATGTCCCTAGTCACTCACCACTCCTAGGACAGAGAAGAAGATGACAGCAGCCAGACAGGCGTAGGCAGTGTAAGCGCTGGCATTGATATCTGGGTGTCTCTTCTGGTACAGTTTTAACACACACAGCCCAGCGATCATATACATGAAGGAGGTGTCTGACCGACAGGGAGAACGAGGAGGAAAGGGTGACATTAATGACATTTCTTACAGTACAAAATATCTTCCAGTAAAGTTATTGGGAAGTAGCCAGAATCCCAGATCTGTTTGTGCCATCCTGCAGTCACAGCAATGCAGTTGGCATGACAATATGAACCGATCTGGGACTGATTGAGAAACCCATCTATTGAGGATATGTGTTAGTGTCTTCAGGATCTCCCAATTAGCCAACCACTACATTAGTCTCACCGAACTGGAAGTTGGTGTAGTTGGGGCAAACGTGGTAGCAGGCACTCAGCAGTCCCTCCATCATCAGAGCTGTGCCCATGGCGTAGAACAGCCCAAAGTGCTTAGGGATGCCACACTCCTGGAGACCGGCAGAGAGGGAGAGACAGAGGCATAAAAATTATAGAAATTAATTGTCACTAGCTAGGTTCCCATCCAATTGGCGACAGATTTTCATGCAAATATTCAAGAATGTTCATGCAAATATTCAATATGTGCATTTTCCCACCAGAGATCGGTTTCCATCAAATTGACTTGTTGTGGATATAAAAGGCTTTGTATGAAAATGTAGCGAAAAGAGAAGAATATTCACATCCAATGTTCATGCCTCTAGAAGTTATTTAGGTAGGTGTGTTTTACAGTGGTGTTATGACCTGACAAAGATCCAACTCGGATGGAATCTGTGTCTTTATACCGTGTCTGATTAACTCACCCTAGGAGCATACCAGAGTTGTGGACATTATTTTTTTCTTTGATAATGTAATACACATTAAAAATGACTTTCCCAGTTAAATTCCCATGTTCGGAATAAAGAATACAAGTTAAAATGACTTTCCCAGTTAAATTCCCATGTTCGGAATAAAGAATACAAGTTAAAATGACTTTCCCAGTTAAATTCCCATGTTCGGAATAAAGAATACAAGTTAAAATGACTTTCCATTGCATTTTCAACCCTACTAATGGTCATGTCCTTATCCCCCTTATCTCAGCTCGCTGGTCACCATAGCATCTCCCACCTGTAGCACGCGCTCCAGCAGGTATATCTCTCTAGTCACCCCCAAAACCAATTCTTTCTTTGGCCGCCTCTCCTTCCAGTTCTCTGCTGCCAATGACTGGAACGAACTACAAAAATCTCTGAAACTGGAAACACTTATCTCCCTCACTAGCTTTAAGCACCAACTGTCAGGGCAGCTCACATATTAATGCACCTGTACATAGCCCATCTATAAATAGCCCAAACAACTACCTCTTTCCCTACTGTATTTCATTCATTTATTTATTTTTGCTCCTTTGCACCCCATTATTTTTATTTCTACTTTGCACATTCTTCCACTGCAAATCTACCATTCCAGTGTTTTACTTGCTATATTGTATTTACTTTGCCACCATGGCCTTTTTTTTGCCTTTACCTCCCTTATCTCACCTCATTTGCTCACATCGTATATAGACTTGTTTATACTGTATTATTGACTGTATGTTTGTTTTACTCCATGTGTAACTCTGTGTCGTTGTATGTGTCGAACTGCTTTGCTATATCTTGGCCAGGTCGCAATTGTAAATGAGAACTTGTTCTCAACTTGCCTACCTGGTTAAATAAAGGTTAAATAAAATACAAAATAAATGTCACAGAGATTTTTTGCGTTATATATCGAATGTGCCCACTCCGGTCTTGGCACGAGTGCTGTAGCCAACAGCTTGCAGATACAGTGCGGGCATAGCCTACATGAGATTTTATGGACAAAAGAGTGATTATTTGTCAAATGGCAGCCAAGCATCGATCATCATGTCACCAGAATAAGATATTTTTTGGAAGTCGGAAGTTTACATACACCTTAGCCAAATACATTTAAACTCAGTTTTTCACAATTCCTGACATTTAATTCTAGTAAAAGTTCCCTGTCTTAGGTCAGTTAGGATCACCACTTTATTTTAAGAATGTGAAATGTCAGAATAATAGTAGAGAATGATTTATTTCAGCTTTTATTCATTTCATCACATTCCCAGTGGGTCAGAAGTTTAAGTTTAAATTGTTTAACTTGGGTCAAACGTTTCGGGTGGCCTTCCACAAGCTTCCCACAATAAGTTGGGTGAATTTTGGCCCATTCCTCCTGACAGAGCTGGTGTAACTGAGTCAGGTTTGTTGGCCTCCTTGCTCACACACGCTTTTTCAATTGTGCCCACACATTTTCTATAGGATTGAGGTCAGGGCTTTGTGATGGCCACTCCAATACCTTGACTTTGTTGTCCTTAAGCCATTTTGCCACAACTTTGGAAGTATGCTTGGGGTCATTGTCCATTTGGAAGACCCATTTGCGACCAAGCTTTAACTTCCTGACTGATTTTTTTTTGCTTCCATATATCCACACAATTTTCCTTCCTCTTCCATCTATTTTGTGAAGTGCACCAGTCCCTCCTGCAGCAAAGCACCGCCACAACATGATACTTCCACCCTCGTGCTTCACGTTTGGGATAGTGTTCTTCGGCTTGCAAGCCTCCCCCTTTTTCCTCCAAACATAATGATGGTCATTATGGCCAAACAGTTCTATTTTCGTTTCATCAGACCAGAGGACATTTCTCCAAAACGTACGATCTTTGTCCACATGTGCAGTTGCAACTGTAGTCTGGCTTTTTTATTGCGGTTTTGAAGCAGTGGCTTCTTCCTTGCTGAGCGGCCTTTCAGATTATATCGATATAGGACTCGTTTTACTGTGGATATAGATACTTTTGTACCCGTTTCCTCCAGCATTTTTACAAGGTCCTTTGCTGTTGTTCTGGGATTGATTTGCTGCGTGCTCCCATGGTGTTTATACTTGCATACTATTGTTTGTACAGATGAACATGGTACCTTCAGGCGTTTGGAAATTGCTCCAAGGATGAATCAGACTGAGGTCTTGGCTGATTTCTTTAGATTTTCCCACGATGTCAAGCAAAGAGGCACTGAGTTTGAAGGTAGATCTTGAAATACATCCACAGGTACACCTCCAATTGACTCAACTTATGTCAATTAGACTATCAGAAGCTTCTAAAGCCATGACATCATTTTATGGAATTTTCCAAGTTGTTGAAATGCACAGTCAACTTAGTGTATGTAAACTTCTGACCCACTGGAATTGTGATAGTGAATTATAAGTCAAGTAATCTGTCTGTAAACAATTGTTGGAAAAATGACTTGTGTCATGCACAAAGCAGATGTCCTAACCGACTTGCCAAAACTATAGTTTGTTAACAACAAATTTGTGGAGTGGTTGAAAAACGAGTTTTAATGACTCCAACCTAAGTGTATGTAAACTGCCGACTTCAACTGTAGTTTTGTCGCCGTTTGGAAAGTTTACTGACAGATTTTCAGTTTACATCTGGCATGTCATGAAATGTTTTATACCACATGTACTTAAGTTTGGATGGATACCGGCTTACTGGTGTGGAACGTTCCTTAGTGTATAGGAAATATCAATTTGGACAAAACCCTCACGTCAACATCATGGGTGGTGATATGAATTCCATACATGGAAATACCAATATGAGCATTTCATGTTCAATTGCTTATCCCACTGCTATAATACCGATCTGTACCAGGGGTTGGTTTAGAGGTTGGGTTGCCACCCCTGGAACACATATTTCCCCTGGAGGTAGCGGTTTGATCCCCCAGTTCGGCCACTCACACTCTGTACTTCATCCCTGTCATCTTTCTACACATCACATACTCTAATCTACACCTGTCAATAAAAACAAAACTAGGATTATTGCCACCATAAGTTCTAAGTTCTAAGTCCTGTCATCCCAAAAAAACTACAAAATACCCCCCCCCCCCGAAAAAATTTAAAAACAAAAGCACCATCTCAGTTTGATCTCTCACCAGTGCGTTGAGGTCGTGGCGGTCCAGCGCTCTGCTGTGGATGATGTCTCTCTGCAGCACAATGAGCAGGAAAAGGAGGCCCAGCATCACGTAACCAAGGTTACTCAGTATGTTGTTGAAGGCACTGCACACCAGAGGGTAGAGAATGGATGTCATGGATGACACAAGTCATACATTACATGCCCAGCCATAGGTGTTTCCCCTTATTACACACACACACACACACACACACACCTCAGATTCCCCAGGGGGTGTGCACACAGGAAGTTGTAGTAGCAGATGTCCTGATTTCCTGTCACGTTGACAACCTGGAGGAGAGAGGAACATGTCAACAACAACACACTACCCACCCACCCACCACGTGTGGATTTTAGTCATATCTACTCACTCGAAGCCAATTCCTTTACACACTACAAATGCACTCGTTGTAACTCTGTAATAATGTAGCTATAACTCTGTAATAATGTAGCTATAACTCTGTAATAATGTAGCTATAACTCTGTAATAATGTAGTAAATCCGCAGTTGGAGTGTGAGTGAGGGCAGCACACAGTACCGTTTGATAAGTGATGACCAGCTGGATGACAGGGAGGGCATAGAACACACCTATAGTGGCAATATTCCTGAGGAGAGGAACACTGACATTAACTGCCATAACACTGACAGTTGTATGATTACTGTACAATCTGACTGATACAAAACAAACCTACACCCTATATCCAAAGAAGCAATTGTTATCATGCATTTGACTAAAGTACTGATAGTGTGGAGGGTGCCAGAGGGTTATAGCCCCCAGCATTGATGTACAGATTTTGAGGCAACTCTCTGTCCCACTCACCAGAAGTAGATCTGGTACTTTTTACTCAGAACCCTCTTGTCCTTGCGAGCGAGGTCCGACACACACAGGTACTTCTGCAAAAGGACAAGCGACCACAAAGAGTTTCATTGGGAGGGAAAAACTCAACAAAAACAACAGAGGATAAGGCTAATATTGAGTGATGCACAGGGGAGGAGCAGTAGAGGGGGAAGGGATGGATGAGAGGTAGAGGGGGGAGGGATGGAGGAGGGATGGGCCAGACCTTGGTGCGGACGATGTTCTTGTCCGAGTCGATGTCGGCCAACGTGTCATAGTCATCCTCCTCTATTGAGCTCAGAGACTCCTGTCGACTACGACCCGTAACGCTCTCCAACGAACGCTCTGAGAGAGGAGGAGACCGAGAGAACAGCAACTACCTTTACAGTATGTCAGTGACTGAAGGTTATATTTTTAGATTTGATTCGTTTTTGTTGGTTTTACAGCTTGGATTTAAAAAAATAAATATGATTTGAGACGTATTCAATAGATTGGTGGTTCTGGCCAAAGACGCATTCCTGATAATCACAAAATGTATCATTGAAATTGTTCTCGACATTCCATCTTTATCTCTGCGTACAGTCAAACATGATTGTTGACCATATGTGATCGTTTTGGTCGCCGCCTGTGGTCATCAGAGCGTTAAATTACATCAAAAGGCGGATAGATCTTGAACACATTCCGAATTGATTGACATGGTGCTGATTGATACAGTGAAGGGGTGCGATTGGCTGGCTGATTAAGGCAGTGAGTGTCACCAATGCAGATGGCTACGTGGTGGATGGCAGTTAGGAATGGTCTGCGTTTCAAAGTCTCCTGTCCTGATAAACAAACACAGATAAACCAATAAGAAACAAGAGCACTCCGCAGCCCTCCAATCAAGAGCCAGTTTGGTGGTGAAATGCTGTGCAACATTACTTGAAGACAGATGTTGTGCCATGTGGACCCCATTGTGTGCATTTGCACATCTGTGTGTGTACAGTATTAGAGTGTATGTGTCTAATTATGCATCTGTATTTGGTCATCTTGCTCCATACCCATGTATCCGTAGTTGGCATCTGATGCTATGCTGTCTGTGATGGCCTCTGAGCTCAACGTGCTGGCGTTGTCCGCTGTAGAAACAACATTAAAGAGGGCTTGAAGTGGTGTAAGTATTCACTTTGGCTGTGTCCCAACTCTCTCTCCTTCCTCCCAAAGTGTTCACTTCCCCTCGCTGATTTAAAGGAAATGACTGGCAAAAGAAATATGGTGGAATGTGCAACTAGTCCATGACTCCCCCAGTCCAATGCTTTTAGAATTGTGGGAAGTAGTGAAGGAGTGCACATTCACGAGGAGACTCATGTGCAGAAAGAAAAACAACGAGACACACGGCAGAACTGGAACAGTGAAAGCCCTGTCTTACCCAGCTAGCTACATTGATTGTCAATATTTAACTCAAAACCTTTCAAAACATTGTCACACTTGTAATGTAAATGAGCACACACACACACTCACCAAAGGAGCCGTATTCATAGGGGGAGACTGGAGTCACACCTGGCTTTCCTGTGGTAACAGGTAGAGATCGTGTCACAAACACACACCAAACACATGCAACAATATTAGTTAGTAGTCTACACACAACCACGGCATCTAGATGAATGGTTAGTCAGAGAGGACACACCATGCCCTGTGGGCTCAGAGACAATGTTGAAAGTGAGGCAAGGGTTAATGCACGGGTGCTAATCAGTACCCTTGGGTGTGAGTCCAACGGGAGAAAAATAAGTCAATTTCAGTCAAACTCCCATTGGAACCAAACCACCGTAACCATAATATCATGACCATGGCCATGGTTGAATCATATTAGTCATCCCCCACCATGATAAGGGTTTTTGTGACTGGACAATGCAGGCAACTCAGGAAGTGAACTGAAATTCCAATACAATAATTGAAAAGGGGGGTTCTATTTTCAATGACTCCTCAATAAAACGACGAAGGAGAATACATTGATTTCAAATGTTTTTCCATATTTTAAATTTAAATCACTTCCCGATTTCAAATTGACACCCAACCATGGTGAAGGTCATTTATTAGACATGCATGTTGATGATTTCCTCATCCACCCAGATCATACTGGTGATATTGACTGTGAGATGGGTGTAACTATTAATATAGCGTGCACGAAGGGTAATAAGTAGTGTGACATTGTGAGAGAAGCTCAGACACAGGCAATATCTCACAACTCCAACTCCATTCTTACCCAGTAGAGAGGCTGAGCCAAAGAGTAGCATGGGGAAAAAGCATGAGGAGAAAGCGAGACAAATTCAACACACAAAGACATAGAAACCTAGAGAAATAGATCAGTAATCCTTCATCCGATGGGGCAACTGTTAATGGTTCGCATCCATCTTAAACTAGTTTTAAATCTTAAATACACAGTTAGTTCTCTTCACTGTAAACCTCTCTGGAAAAAAAAATACAACGGAGTGTGCCGTTGTGGTGGGTTGCTGGGATACCTGTCTCCGCGGGCGACATGTCCGCTGGGTTCAGAAGCCCCTCCCTCCTCCTGTGCATCCTGACCAGAGAAAAGACCCAGAGAGAAAGAGAGACACTTGAGTTCCAAAGCTTCTATATGACAGTGTATGAAATAATGTACTTACTGTATATGACAGTGAAGCGATCGACAGACCTCTTGTTCTCAACACAGGCCACCAGGAAGGTGAGCAGGTAGAAGGAGAGGAAGATGCCCAGGCAGAACAGCATGCCCATCACGTACACATCCGCTGAGACGGAGAGAGGGAGAGGGGGGGGGGTGTAGAGAGAGAAAGGAAGGAAAGAGGAAGAGATGTTAGAGAGAAACAGAGAGAAACAGAAAGGGAAAGAGAGAGAGACATGAACACTTCTCTCTGCTACATTGGGAATGATGTACTGTTTGGCCCGCCTGGCTGAGTGACTCACAGCTGATGGCGGGCGAGACGACCACGTCCAGAGTTTTACTGCGGTTGCCGGCATCAATGAGTTCATCTGGACGGAGGGGGTAGAAGCGCAGGGGACCCCCACATGCCTCGTCCTCCGTCTTCACCACCACCACCACATAGAAACTGTTACTGGGGAAGTCCTTCCTCTGAGAGCCACAAGAGAAAAGGGGAGAGGGAGAGTAGATGAAATGGTTGCCCATTGTGGCAAGTGAGTTGTAAACATTTATTTATTGATCAATTACCTGATCTCTCCAGTGTGTGTGTGTATTCTACCTGGACAGTGATGGCAGCTGTCTTGGTCATGGTTTGATACATTCCAATGAAGGCCACGTTGTTATCCAAGTCATACACTGGGCACTGATAAGGTAGAACACAGCATTTAGCAATCAGAGAGGAACGAGTGTCTGTCTGTATGTGTGTGTGTGTCTGCCTGTCTGTCTGAGCAGAGAACAGGTGCAGTCACGGCTAATGTGGTTTCCACGGCAACAGGCACCTCTGCACTCCCCATCAAGTGTGTGGAATGGAGATTTCTATATTGGCCGACATTTCAGGGACACCCCCAATGTGAGCTATTACACACCAGACAGAGCTTTACATAGCGTTTTAGTAACGCCTCTCTTTCACAGCTTTAAGCTGCTTTAGGGTAAATTCTGTGCATTTCCCAAGTTCATTCACAGCTGTCTAGTGGTTGCTGGGGTGCTCAGAATGAACTCAACACTGCCCTTGTGTGGTGAGTCAGAGGCTAGCCATTGGAGACAGGCTGAGGGAACCACAGTTCAGTGATGTCATGTGAGGTCAGTGGATGCAGGTTGATGTAAGGTCATGGCCGTATTCATTAGGGTACACCATAGCAAAATGTTTTGCAACAGAAAACTTAAGCAACTGTTTATTTTAGCGTTTCTGAACAGTCTCTCCACCGTTTCAGTTCGCTAACTTCCGATTGGTGTCGAACAGAGTTGTGAACTCAAAGTCACATGACTTGAGACAGTATATAAAATAAAATAACTTGAGACTTGACTTGGAGCCTCAAGACTCGGGACTCGACTTTTGACTTGAGACTGATGACTTGACATTTTTCTGGCCAGGTTTTGTATTGTTTTGTCTGTCACTCATTTTGTGGAAGAGAGTCTACATCGATTATTCCACATGCAGCCCGAGACAGTACCCGCAGCCTCGCCCTTGCAAAAAACCCTGCCACAGATTGGCTAGTGAAACGCACACTCGGCACTCTGACTGGATCAGCAAACTGTCAATCAACACAGGTTGGGTGAGCTAGCAAACATCAAACTGTAAATAAATCAATCTGCAGCTCCAAAAATTGTTTGGTGATCAAGAATTTGAACTGTTTACATTGCAAGCTAATCAGTAATGGGGCAACAATTACTAGCATAAGCCTACAGGTCTTTAGGTATGTAACAATTGCTTTAACTTGTGAAGATTGCATTTGGAATTTGTTGTTAAAATGAATTATTACTGTGGCGAAGACGCACCATAGGCGCGGCTCTTCACTTACGCTCTCCAAACTTGTTTATTTATTTTCATTTTTAATTGAACCTTTATTTAACTAGGCAAGTCAGTTAAGAACAAATTCTTATTTACTTATAATGACGGCCTGTTTGATAGGACTACGATACATTTTCATTTAGCCAACCATTTCTTACCCTCAGTGGAGTGATGCTTATTTAATTCAATGTATGGTTTCCTTTGTTCATATTTTCCCGGTTATGCCGGAGTTCCGTATCTGTGTCCTATGGCCGCGTTCAAAACAACTGGAAACCCCGAACTCTCCGACTTCAGTGCGTTCAAGACAATTGGGAACTCGGGCCTCTTTCACTGATGTCATGATTTGACCTCCGATTTTTTGGAGTTCCCAGTTGTCTTGAAAGCACCATTAGTCTCGGTCATTCTGGTTGTACATAATAGGAGCGTGCAAGGCCTCATAAAATAGGCTTTGGAGTCAGAACGTTGAATAAGATCAAATGACTGTTCCATGTATGCATGGTGTTGAAATATCATTAATAATCATTAACTCTGAGTAAGAGAAATGTAGCGATGTGGAAATGGCCTTTTACATTGTAGAACCAGTTTATTGGTTGTAATTGCCAAATTGGGTAATTGTGTGGTCCTGGGGGCCAAGTGCTTGTATTATTTATGCAGGCCTACCTGTTTGAGCTCCTGTTAAGACAGAATCAACTTGGTTTCTCAAGGGGAGGCTGTACAGTCTTGCCCTCTACCTGTGTCCATTCAGATAGGACAGGTTAAGCCTGACACAGAGGCTATTTCTTTTGGACTATTGCCCGTGTACATTTGGTCAATCTACTTGTATATTTTGTATGATATGGCACTTTCACCACAGGATCACCAAGACCTGTGAATAAATGTACACTCTGAGCACGTCAACCTGCCTTGCCTTCTGCTGATGGCATGCCCTCACGACTGCTACAAGGTCTCTATTTTGCAATGACATGGGATTCTTAAAATGTGTCGTAGACAAAATAATGAAAAGGGCTGTCTGGTAGCCTCAATAAATATACACATATATGTAGCTGAACAAGTCGTTGCATGTATAGATTTTTTTTTACTTGACTTGAGACTTGAAAACGTATGACTTGATCTTAGAACGCACGACTTGGGACTTGACTTGAGACTTGACCCGTTCTACTTGGGACTCGAACCTTGTGACTTGGTCCCACCTCTGGTGCCTAATGAACAGGTTTGGTCAAGTTAGTTTACCTGGATGTCCTGGATGGACATGACAGAGCACGGAAAGGTCATCTCAGAGTTGACCTTGACGATGGCCGTGTCCACTCCGTCAGGGAACACATATTTGAAGTACTGAGAGAGAAAAACAGAGTTAGATTTTTTTTAAAAGGTTCACATATATATTGGAATTAAGTCCTAAATCAGCCGAGTGAAAGAAAAATATATAAAAAATAAAACAATCTTCCTAACAATACTATTGTATTATGTAGATAGATCTACCGTTTTGAAAGGGCAAATCTTGCTTCGAATACAAACGCACAACATGCACACACAAAATGTATGAAGTAACAATATACATTTTCTAGTGTCTCTTTCTCTCCATCTCTGTCACGCAACAGCTCAACAGATCAGGCACACACATTTGTTTTTTTAATATCAATCCCCTTCTTGGCCCTGGCCTTTAGACTTAGGCACAGTAAAGAGGTAGTACCCAACCGTCTTCTCCACCCACGCACACATCTCATGGTCACGTGCAGTATAAGGGTTTCACGGGAAATATGCTATGTGCGTATGTACGCAAGTGTGCATCGGTGTGAGTGGCTATGTTTCTTACCTGGGGTTGGGATGGTGAGGCAGTGAAGCTGAACTTTTTGTCTGTACTGTAATGAAGAAGACGAGAAACACTCAACAAATACAACAGCCATATTAGCCAGTCAGGTCACATATACAGTACGCCATCTCTACTCTATGAGTGATGCTGCTACCCAGGGTGTCTCTTGGCTTGCTGTAGAGATAGGCAGTCATGAGTGTGTGTATGCAAAAAGGCCGCATTCAATGCAAATTAGACCAGCTCTACACAGTTGCATAATAGTGATATAAAATATGATGACTCAAGAATATTGAATACGTACTGCTGTGGGAGGCATGTAAGCTCTACAACCAGATATCATGTATTCGCTCGGCTAGCTAGCATGAAGCTAATGATCCCTGATGAAGATGACTCACTGCAGGGTGAAGCTGTCCACGCGGCTGATCCTTAGCTGGTAGTGGGTGCCCAAGCTGGACAGGGTGGACACGTCCACAAAGAAGTACTGGGTCTCGGAGAGGGTGCGGGTGGGGGGTTGGCAAAGCGTTCGGCCCACATGGGCATAGGGGTACTTCCTCTGGTACCTGTGGCGGGGGCGGGGGGGGGGGGGGGGGGGGCAAAGAGATATCACTTCTCCACTCATTTTCATTGAGGTCTTTTATAAGGGAGACCTGGCCAAGAGAGTAGCTCAATATACAAATCATGATCACATACTTGGGCTCATAGAACAGAAAAGGCTTATATTAGACTAATGATAAGAACAGGAGGATAAGAAGAGCCACTGCTAAAAAAGGGACTGAATTGGCCTGTTGAATTGTGTCAACTACAGTCCCACAAAAAAACGGTGTTAATGACAGAAGAACCAACAACTTCCCAAAACACAACAACCTAGCTAGTACTGTAATTATAGCTATTGTCTATGGGAAATTAGGCCTATGCTTTATGTTTATGTGGAAGTGAAAGCTCAAGGTTCAACGATGACTCACTCTCAACTAGATGGCTTTACCACCTGACACAGGTGTTCTGGTATTGCGCAAGTCCGTGGATTATGTTACGCCATGAAAGACAGACTACTGTAGCGTTCCCCAAACACGGTCCTCGCGACCCCAAGGGGTGCACGGTTCGTTTAAAAAAAACAACCAAAATGTGCACCACTTGGTGTCCAGAAGACCGAGTTTGGAAAAACCCTGGGCTACTGTATAATAGAACAAATTATACACTGATCCAACAGGTAGGTTCTGCATGCAGGCTAAACACTTAGACCTAGGCTATATCATATTAGGGAGTGATTATATAGTCCAATTTGACTGTATGTACAAGTGGGTACCCTGTACAGGTGTGAAGTGGAAAAGTGTTTTTTGCATATCCCATTGAGACACCCTCGGAGAGTGGGGTCACGGCCAGGGATCAGCCATTATTGACAGCAACTCTGGAGCAATTAGGGTTAATTGCCTTGCTCAAGGGAAGAATGGCAGATTTTACCTCGTTGGCTCAGGGATTCAAACAGCAACCTTTCGGTTACTGGCCAAAACAGGATTTGCTGTTTTCTTTTCATGTCTTATTGCCCTGCCGTCACTCCCTTCAGTTAACCCATTCAGTACTTCTACTGCACATCTCTCTGTACTGTTTATAATACAGTGAGCTCCAAAAGTTTATGGGCAGTGACACTTTTTTGTTTTGGCTCAGTACTCCAGCAATGAGGGAAATTATACATTGACTATGAGGTTAAAGTGCAGACTGTCAGCTTTAATTGTAGGGTAATTTCATCCATATTGGGTGAACCGTTTAGAAATTATGGCACTTTTTGTACATAGTCTCCCCATTTGAGGGGACCAAAGGTATTGGGACAAATTCACTAATGTATTAAAGTAGTCAAAAGTTCAGTATTTGGTCCCATATTCCTAGCATACAATGATTGCATCAAGCTTGCGGTTTGTGTTGGTTGTGTTTCAGATTATTTTCTTCCCAATAGAAATTAATGTTAATAATGTACTGTCATTTTGGAGTCACTTTTAAGAATAGAATATGTTTTTAAACACTTCTACATTAATGTGAATGCGACTATGATTACGGATTAACCTGAATGAATCGTGAATACTGATGAGTGAGACACACAAATACCATACTCCCAAGACATGATAACCTCTCATTCATTATAATAACAGGGGAGGTTAGCATTTTTTTTGGGGGGGGGGGGTATGATATTTGTGCATCTGTAACTTTCTCACTCATCATTATTCACAATTCATTCAAGATTATCCGTAATCATGGTATCAGCCACACTAATGTAGTGTTTAGAAACATATTATATTCTTATTTACAATAAAACTGACTCCAAAATGCCACAATACATTATTTACCATTAATTTCTTTGGGCACAAAATAATCTGAAACCAAAACAAACTGCAAATGCATTCAACAAGTTTGTAGAGTCACAAGCTGGATGTAATCATTGCGTGCTAGGAAAATGGGACCAAATACTGAACTTTTGACTACTTTAATAGACATAAGTGAATTTATCCCAATACTTAAAATGTGGGGACTATTTACAAAAAGTGCTGTCATTTTTCTAAACGGTTCACCTCATATGGATGAAAATACACTCAAATGAAAGCTGACAGTCTGAACTTCACGTATCATTTCAAATCCAAAGTGCTGGAGTACAGAGCCTAAACAAACAAAAAAATGTGTCACTGTCCCAATACTTTTGGAGCTCATTGTATCTTCACCCGCGACTAAGCCAATATATAGCCTACATAATGAAGAGAAACACAGCAAAAACAGACCCAAGGAGAAACAAAACCTCTACAACATCTAGGCTACACAACTTCAGTTGTTTTCTTTGACTGAACAATTTAATACCAAAGCACAACCACGTATCGCGCTTCCCTTCCACTCTAGATGAATATGGCCAGCTGTATATTGACATAATAAATTGTGGTGACATAATACAGGGACAGGACCAGGATGTGTCAGGGTTGCGTTCAGTAGGGCACAACGTTGTAGATAGAAATGTCCTGTATAGAGCCGACTTGAGTCCTTATTCTACATGTCAACGATGCATGTTTTTTCTACATAACACATTGCTTCTGTCCGAACGTTCCACAACATTGTGTCCTACTGAACGAGCCCCCAGGTGTACCAGTAGGGTAGGCTACTCACAGTCCACGCAGTATGAGGGGGACCTGGAAGGACAGCACGGCCTGCTTCTGTCTGACCACAAACAGGATGGGACTGCTCTCTGCCCCCTCCGACAGTACATCCACAGTCACACGGACCCCCTCCGTCTGCCAGGGCAGGGAGAGAGAGGGCGAGAGGTTTAGAGAAACTCACGGAATCTAAGTAAAACGACAGTACATACATACAAACACACACCCATCACAAGCATAAACCTGCACACTCAAGTTTTGTATTGATCACTTTTGCAATCTTATTTTACCATAAAACCAAATTAGGCTACTCATAGCAAGACAGCTGTTCAGTGTTCTTCAATCCTAGTACTGGGGACGGAATGCGCCGGTTTAATTCCAGCCCAGTACTAACATGATTAGTTGAAACAGGTGTGTTAGCAATAGGCAGCAACAAACGCCAGAACGTGGAGGTCTGTGAAAAGCAGGTTCGAAGAACAAAGTGGGATTTGTGACTTGAACTATGTACTCACCTTGTTTCGGGAGACGGTGTGATTGAAGGCGTAGATGGTTTGGTTGTCACTCGTGACTGTATCGTTGTAGGTAACATCAAACTCTGCATCCTTTTGGACCACCGTTTTAGTTTCTGCCCGTGCGCACCGCAAGTGGGTCACACATAACAACAACAGGGCCAAATAACCAAGCCGGAACAAGACTGAAACGGGGCCAAATTTACAACAGCTCCTCAAAACCATTTCCTTGCGATTTGTCAACAATAGCTGTGCTAGCTGATCAAAACGACCTAAATGCACTTACTGACACGTTGGATGATAATAATAGCAATGAATGGCAAACCTACCTAACACGTTAGCTAACTAGACTAGAGCTCAGTTGTAATTTATCATTCACAACAACAGAACAGTTGATTGCGAACGACTAGCTAGTGAGGTAATCTAGCCAGCTAGCTACATTTGCTTGCTAATGATTAATGTATTACATTCACAACGCTCCTCCTGTTTCACCATCACCAGCTGGCAAGCTAACCACTCCTCGGTACTGCGACGTAAACTAACGTTAGCTAGACGATAACAACACAGCTACTACTCGTTAGCTAGATCCCGAATGATTTAATGTCCGCGTTTTTTTACAGCTAATGTCATCCGCATTTTATCATTTAGGTTGACATATGCCTGTATAGTGTTGATTATTTCGAGTATCGTAAAGTGAACGTTGTTTGCATCTGTTGAATCGACTGACCACATTTGAGGGGTTAAATCTGTGTCACCCACTCCCTCCCTCCACACGCAGAAAACAAACCAAGAACGGCGTAATGAGGTCATTATTTACGTCCCAAGCATAGAAATATAATGCATATTAATTAATTTATTATTTAACTAACAAATTCTTATTTACAATTACGGCCTACCAAAAGGCCTCCTGCGGGGACGGTGTCTGGGATTAAAAAAATAAATACAATGTACATATAGGACAAAACACACATCACAACACTACATAAAGACAGACCTAAGACAACAACATAACAAGGCAGCAACACAACATGGTAGCAGCACAAAAACATGGTACAAACATTATTGGCCAAAGTCAACAGCACAAAGGTCAAGAAGGTAGAGACAACAATGCATCATACAAAGCAGCCACAACTGTCAGTAAGAGTGTCCATGATTGAGTCTCTGAATGAGGAGATTGAGATAAAACTGTCCAGTTTGAGTGTTTGTTGCAGCTCGTTCTAGTTGCTAGCTGCAGCGAACTGAAAAGATGGATGTGTGCGCTTTGGGGACCTTTAACAGAATGTGACTGGCAGAATGGGTGTTGTATTTTTTAATTTTTTATATTTGTTTAAATTTCACCTTTATTTAACCAGGTAGACCAGTTGAGAACAAGTTCTCAATTACAACTGCGACCTGGCCAAGATAAAGCAAAGCAGTTCGACACATTCAACAACACTGAGTTACACATGGAATAAACAAACATACAGTCAATAATACAGTAGGAAAAAAGTATATATACAGTGTGTGCAAATGAGGTAAGATAATGGGGGTAAAGGCAATAAAATAGGCCATAGTGGCAAGGTAATTACGATGTAGCAATTAAACACTGGAGTGATAGATGTGCAGAAGATGAATGTGCAAGTAGAGATACTGGGGTGCAAAGGAGCTAAATAACTAAATACAGTATGGGGATGAGGTAGTTGAATGAGCTATTTACAGATGGCTATTTACAGGTGGGCTATGTACAGGTGCAATGATCTGTGAGCTGCTCTGACAGCTGGTGCTTGAAGTTAGTGAGGGAGATAAGTCTCCAGCGATTGTAGTTGTCCACATATTCTAGGTCAGAACGGTCCAGAGTAGTGATGCTGGATGGGCGGGCAGGTGCAGGCAGCGATCGGTTATAGAGCATGCACTTAGTCTTACTTGCATTTAAGAGCAGTTGGAGGCCACAGAAGGAGAGTTGTATGGCATTGAAGCTCGTCTGGAGGGTTGTTAACACAGTGTCCAAAGAAGGGCCAGAAGTATACAGAATGGTGTCGTCTGCGTAGATGTGGATCAGAGAATCACCAGCAGCAAGAGTGACATCATTGATGTATACAGGGAAGAGAGTCAGCCCGATAATTGAACCGTGTGACACCCCCATAGAGACTGCCAGAGGTCCGGACAACAGAAATCCATCCAAAATTTTGACATTTTCACTTAGGGGTGTACTCACTTTTTTTGCCAGCGGTTTAGACATTAATGGCTGTGTGTTGAGTTATTTTGAGGGGACAGCAAATTTACACTGTTATACAAGCTGTACACTCACTACTTTACATTGTAGCAATGTGTCATTTCTTCAGTGTTGTCACATGAAAAGATATACTCAAATATTTACAAAAATGTGAGGGGTGTATTCACTTTTGTGATATACTGTAGGTCTGTAGCAGTTTGGGTCGAGAGTGTCTCCCCCTTTGAAGAGGGGGATGACTTTGGCAGCTTTCCAATCTTTGGGGATCTCAGACAATATGAAAGAGAGGCTGGCTAGTAATAGGGGTTGCAACAATTTCGGCAGATAATTTTAGAAAGAGAGGGTCCAGATTGTCTAGCCCGGCTGATTTGTGATTTGTAGGGGTACAGATTTTGCAGCACTTTAAGAACATCAGCTATCTGGATTTGGGTGAAGGAGAAATGTGGGAGGCTTGGGTGAGTTGCTGTGGGGGGTGCAGGGCAGTTGACCGGGGTAGGGGTAGCCAGGTGGAAAGCATGGCCTGCCGTAGAAAAATGCTTATTGAAATTCTCAATTATCGTGGATTTATCGGTGGTGACAGTGTATCCTAGTCTCAGTGCAGTGGGCAGCTGGGAGGAGGTGCTCTTATTCTCCATGGACTTTACAGTGTCCCAGAACTTTTTTGAGTTTGTGCTACAGGATGCATATTTCTGTTTGAAAAAGCTAGTTAGCTTTCCTAACTGCCTGTGTATATTGGTTCCTAACTTCCCTGAAAAGTTGCATATCATGGGGGTTATTTGATGCTAATGCAGTACGCCACATGATGTTTTTGTGCTGGTCAAGGGCAGTCAGGTCTGGAGTGAACCAAGGGCTCTATCCGTTCCTGGTTCTACATTTTTTGAATGGGGCATGCTTATTTTAGATGGTGAGGAAGGCACTTTTAAAGAATAACCTCTACTGACGGGATGAGGTCAATATCCTTCCAGGATACCCGCGTCAGGTTGATTAGAAAGGCCTGCTCGCTGAAGTGTTTCAGGGAACGTTTGACAGTGATGAGGGGTGGTCATTTGACCGCAGACCCATTACGGATGCAGGCAATGAGGCAGTGATCGCTGAGATCTTGGTTGAAGACAGCAGTGGTGTATTTGGAGGGCAAGTTGTTTAGGATGATATCTATGAGGGTGCCCGTGTTTACAGAATTGGGGTTGTACCTGGTAGGTTCATTGATCCTTTGTGTGCGATTGAGGGCATCAAGCTTAGATTGTTGGATGGCCGGGGTGTTAAGCATGTCCCAGTTTAGGTCACCTAGCAGCACGAGCTCTGAAGATAGATGGGGAGCAATCAATTCACATATGGTGTCCGGGGCACAGCTGGGGGAAGAAGGTGGTCTATAGCAAGCGACAACGGTGAGAGACTTGTTTCTGGAAAGGCGGATTTTTAGAAGTAGAAGCTCGAATTGTTTGGGCACAGACCTGAATAGTATGACAGAACTCTGCAGGCTATCTCTGCAGTAGATTGCCACTCCGCCCCCTTTGGCAATTCTATCTTGTCGGAAAATGTTATAGTTAGGGATGGAAATTTCAAGGTTTTTGGTGGTCTTCCTAAGCCAGGATTCAGACACGGCTAGGACATCCTGGTTGGCAGAGTGTGCTAAGGCAGTGAATAAAACAAACTTGGGGAGGAGGCTTTTAATGTTAACATGCATGAAACCAAGGCTTTTACAGTTACAGAAGTCAACAAATGAGAGCGCCTGGGGAATGGGAGTGGAGCTAGGCACTGCTGGGCCTGGATTAACCTCTACATCACCAGAGGAACAGAGGAGGAGTAGGATAAGGGTATGGCTAAAGGCTATAAGAACTGGTCGTCTGGTACGTTCGGTACAGAGAGTAAAAGGAGCACGTTTCTGGGCGCGATACAATAGATTCAAGGCATAATGTACAGACAAAAGTATGGTAGGATGTGAATACAGTGGAGGTAAACCTAGGCATAGAGTGACGATGAGAGAGATATTGTCTCGAGAAACATCATTTAAACCAAGTGATGTCACCGCATGTGTGGAAGGTGGAACTGAAGGATTAGCTAAGGCATATTGAGCAGGGCTAGAGGCTCTACAGTGAAATAAGACAATCACTAACCAGAATAGCAATGGAGAAGGCATATTGACATTAGGGAGAGGCATTCGTTGCCAAGTCATCATAGGGGTCCAGTGAGTAGTTAAGCTGGCTGGAGACACGGCGATTTAGACAGCTAGCGGGCTGGGGCTAGCAAGCTAGCAGAAGGGCCTTAGAGGTACGTTGCGACAGAAGAAGTCTGTTGTAGACTCCTCGTGCAGATCCATCGGCAGACCAGCCGTGATGGATTAGTAGGGTTCCGTGTAGTAAAGGTACCCAGTCCAATTGGCAAAATAGGTGTAGTGGCCCAAGAAATTGTCCGATGGACCTATTCAGCTAACAGTCCAATATGCTCTAGACAGCTAGCGGGCCGCGGATAGCAGGCTAGCAGATGGTCATTCAGGAGACGTCGCGAAGGAAGGGCCTGTTGCAAAAAGAACCCTCGGGCAGATTGCGTCGGTAGTCCAGTCGTGATGAATTAGCTGGGTTTCGTGTAGTAAAAGGGGTCAGGCCAATTGGCAAAATAGATATTGTAGCCCAAGGAGTGGATGATGGACCTATGTGGAGAATGAGGGCTGCAGTAGATATTGCAGATAGGGGGGAGTGAGGCCTAAGAGGGTTTTATAAATAAGCATCAACCAGTGGGTCTTGCGACGGGTATACAGAGATGACCAGATAACAGAAGAGTATAGAGTGCAGTGATGTGTCCTATAAGGAGCATTGGTGGCAAATCTGATGGCTGAATGGTAAAGAACATCGAGAACAACCGCTCGAGAGAACCCTAACCTGCCGATCTATAAATGATGTCTCCGTAATCTAGCATGGGTAGGATGGGTCATCTGAATCAGGGTTAGTTTGGCAGCTGGGGTGAAAGAGGAGCGATTACGATAGAGGAAACCAAGTCTAGATTTAACTCTAGCCTGCAATTTTGATATGTGCTGAGAGAAGGACAGTGCTCTGTCTAGCCATACTCCCAAGTACTTGTATGCAGTGACTGCCTCAAGCACAAAACCCTCAGAGGTAGTAATAATACCTGTGGGAAGAGGGGCATTCTTCTTACCAAACCGCATGACCTTTGTTTTGGATGTGTTCAGAACAAGGTTAAGGGTAGAGAAAGCTTGTTTGACACTAAGAAAGCTTTGTTGTAGAGCATTTAACACAAAATCCGGGGAGGGGCCAGCTGAGTATAAGACTGTATCATCTGCATATACATGGATGAGAGAGCTTCCTACTGCCTGAGCGCTGTTGTAAATTGAGAAGAGCGTGGGACCTAGAATTGATCCTTGGGGTACTCCCTTGGTGACAGGCAGTGGCCGAGACAGCAGATTTTCTGACTTTATACACTGCACTCTGAGAGAGGTAGTTAGCAAACCAGGCCAAAGACTCCTCAGAGACAGCAATACGCCTTAGTCGGCCCACAAGAATGGAATGGTCTGCTGTATCAAAAGCTTTGGCCAGGTCAATAAAAATAGCAGCACAATATTGCTTAAAATCAAGAGCAATGGTGACATCATTGAAGACCTTTAAGGTTGCAGTCACACATCCATAACCTGAGCGGAAACCAGATTGCATACCTTAGAGAATACTATAGACATCAAGAAAGCCAGTCAGTTGATTATTGACAAGTTTTTCCAACACTTTTGATAAACAGGGCAAGATAGAAATAGGCCTATAACAGTTAGGATCAGCTTGATCTCTCCCTTTAAATAAAGGATTAACTGTGGCTGCCTTCCAAGCAATGGGAACCTCCCCAGAAAGGACAGACAGGTTACAAAGGTTGGAGATAGGCTTGGCGATGATAGGGGCAGCAAACTTAATGAAGAAAGGGTCTAAACCATCTGACCCAGATGTTTTTTTGGGGCCAAGTTTCAGGAGCTCCTTTAGCACCTTGGACTCAGTGACTGCCCAAAGGGAGAAACCTTGTAGCAGGGCAGGAGAAAAAGAGGGAGAAGCATCAGGGATAGTTGCATTAGAAGGGGTGGGAGATGAAGAAATGTTGGACGGGCAAGGAGGCATGGCTGAGTCAAATAGGAATCCTGACTTAATGAAGTGGTGATTAAATAGCTCAGCCATGTGCTTCTTGTCAGTAAAAACCACATCATCAACATTAAGGGACATGGGCAGCTGTGAGGAGGAGGGTTTATTCTCCAGGTCTTTAATTGTTTTCCAGAACTTCTTGAGGTTAGAGAGAACTGCTCCTTAAAGTAGCTAACTTTGGCCTTCAGGATAGCCTGAGTGCACTTATTTCTAATTTGCCTGAACGATAGCCAGTCAGCCTAAGTATGCTTGTGCCAAGCCTTTCGCCAAATGCAATTCTTGAGGTGGAGTAACTCTGCAAGATCACAGTCGAACCAGGGGCTGAACCTGTTTTTAATTCTCATTTTCTTTATGGGGGCGTGTTTGTTAACAATACCACTGAAAATATAAAAAAGAAGGTCCAAGCGTCTTCGACAGAGAGGATCAAGCTGATTTTATACCATTTTACAGAGGCCAGTTCATGAAGGAAGGCTTCCTCATTCAAATGTTTTTGCAAGCGTCTATGACAAATCAGGACAGGTCGTTTCACTGAGCAGCCATTACGAACACAGGCTGTAAAACAGTGATCACTAAGGTCATTACGGAAAACATCAGACTGATACCTATCAGGATTATTTGTGAGGATAACATCGAGGAGTATAGCCTTTGGAGTCATATACCTTGTGGGATTGGTGATAATCTGAGAAAGATTTAGGGAGTCCCATTGCTTTAGGACTTGGTCAGGTGGTTTAAGCATGTCCCAGTTTAGGTCACCTAGCAGGACAAATTCAGACTTAGTGTAAGGGGCCAGGAGAGAGCTTAGGGCAGGTTGGGTACAGGCCAGTGCTGATGGAGGACGATAGCACCCAGCAACTGTCAACAAAGAGCTATTTGGAAAAAAAAATAGCATCTTATTTATAGGTCTTCCTGCTCTCTTGAGAACCTTGATTATCTCGAAATGGAGTCAGTCGGCCGTGGTGAGTTCTCTGAAGTTGAGCTAGTCCAGGATGTAGTGATCCTACCTGCGGCGAGAGATATGGTAGAGTCCTCCAACATTTTGAGAGAAGAGTTTTGAGAGAAGGGGTTCCATCCTCACAGGCAGATGCCCTGGTGTAGGATCGTTTAGGGCCAGGTAGTGGGATGGGGTGGTGGGTTTTTCTGAGTTAGATGTTGGTGCAATTTAAGTTTTTCCCATTCCCCTATTTTCTGGGTGACCAAATTGTGCATTTCGCACTCCGACCTGCTAAAGGCAGCAATACACAACACAGCGTCTAGTCTGCCGGAAAGCCACACGAAGAAGAAGAAAGTACATTCAGTCAATCCCAGTGACTGTCTTGTTTACCTCTCCACTAACCATCCCAGGGGGACTATATAAACTATTATTTAAACCATAATGCAACTCACATTAATTTAATTTAGATTAATAGACATATTCTGTGTCCAGGGTAAATCATTTAACCTAACTCATTTACACTATCACAGGAACAAGAAAAGTCACAGGTCCTTCATATTATTCCCATAATCCTGGAACTAATCCTGTAATTATTGGAACTCTGTTCATGCGACACATGACTGAAGCCTGTGTACACAGGCCTTTCCTGAAAGAAATTAAGCCTTGCCTGGATGCAGGATGGGTCTTCCACCAGCAGAGGCACTGTTTCCAACTGAACTGCCATGTCATGATCAAATCACAGGCTTTGTAAAGAATCGATGTAGACTAACAGTGAAATGTTTACATATGGGTCCTTTTCCAAAAATGCAGAATTAAAGATGAAGATTAAAAAAATACAAATAAAAAATAGAAATAGTGATATGAGGAATAAATACACAGTGAATAACGAATAGCAATAACAAGTAAAAAATAACATGGCTATATACAGGGAGTATTTTGTATTTTATTAGGATCCCCATTAGCTGTTGCAAAAGCAGCAGTTACTCTTCTATAGCCTGCATATCAATACATACCAACAAACAATCGAGATCAAAATAGAGGAGAGGCGTTGTGCCGTTTATCTGTTTTTTTAAAACCAGGTTTGTTGTTTATTTGAGCAATATGAGATGGAATGGAGTTCCATGCAATAATGGCTCTATATAATACTGTATACTTTCTTGAATTTGTTCTGGATTTGGGGACTGTGATAAGACCCCTGGTGGCTTGTCTAGTGGGGTAAGTGTGTGTGTCAGAGCTGTGTGTAAGTTGACTATGCAAACAATTTGGGATTTTCAACACATTAATGTTTCTTATAAAAAGAAGAAGTGATGCAGTCAGTCTCTCCTCAACTCTTAGCCAAGAGAGACTGGCATGCATAGTATTTATATCAGCCCTCTTATTACAGTGAGGAGCAAGATGTGCCGCTCTGTTCTGGGCCAGCTGCAGCTTAACTAGGTCTTTCCTTGCAGCATTCGACCACACGACTGGACAATAATCAAGATAAGACCAAAACTAGAGACTGCAGAACTTGCTTTTTGGAGTGTGGTGTCAAAAAAGCAGAGCATCTATTTACTATGGACAGACCTCTCCCCATCTTTACAACCATTTGAATCTATATGTGTTGACCATGGCAGAGTACAATCTAAGGTAATGCCAAGTAATTTATTCTCCTAAACTTGTTCAACAGCCACACCATTCATTACCAGATTCAGCTGAGGTCTAGAACTGGAGTTACAGTACTGAATTGATGTGCAGGGGTACGAGGTAATTGAGGTAGCTATGTACATAGGTAGGGGTAAAGTGATTAGGCAACAGGATAATAGACATTAGCAGGGTATGTGGTGAGTGTGAAAGTGTGTGTTTGTTTGTGTGTATGTATGTGTGTGCATGTTATGTGTGTGTGGGCGTGTGTATGTAGTGTGTGTGTGTGTGTGTGTGTGTGTGTGTGTGTGTGTGTGTGTGTGTGTGTGTGTGTGTGTGTGTGTGTGTGTGTGTGTGTGTGTGTGTGTGTGTGTGTGTGTGTGTGTGTGTGTGTGTGTGTGTGTGTGTGTGTGTGTGTGTGTGCATAGAGTCAGTGCAGGAGAGTTACTGCAGAAAAGTGTACGTGTGTGTTTATGTTTATTGACCTGGAGGCGAAACTGAACTATTTCCACTAGATGGGCCAGCTGCAAAGTCAAATTTGGCTATATCGTATAAGTTCATGGTCTTAATTTAAGGTTAGAGTTCGGCATTAGGGTTACCAATGTAGTTAGGGTTAAGGTAAGAAATGTTATGACTTTGTCAGCTAGTGATCACTCTGCAGAGCTGCCTCCAGAGCAAGATTCATGACAATAAATGCCATCCTGTGATAAATGGGTCTACTAGAGACTTGACTGATCAGCATCCTATTGACAACCCTAATAGGATAACATCTGAAAGTAAAGTATTTTCAGTGTCCATTAGAATGAGTTGAAGTCCAACCATGTGATGTTACACTCGACAGACGTGTGAAACTGCACCGCTGTCTTCCCGGTTATAAACACACACAGACTTGTACTAGTGCATAATACGCAGTTCTGTCGCCAAGACAACCGTTTCTGTGGATGAAGTCATTGTTACGCTGATAGTTGCTATAGTTACAACCTAGAGAGGGCGCTGCGGAGGGGCTATGTACGTAATATGACGCAGCGTGGGGGCGTGCTCGCGATGCGCGCTGCGCAAGGCTGGTTGTTGTTCCCGCAGAGAGGCGAGAAGATGGCGGCCGTGTCAAGCGGAGGTGCAGCTGGGTCCGCTGCGGCCGGGATTACGCACTCTACCCGACCGGCCCACGCAGGCATGGGCACCCAGAACCGAGCACAGCCGTCCTCTGGGATCAGCCACTCCAATCGACCGGCCGCGGGGTGCATCACCAACCCCGGCCACCCCTCGTCCGGCAGGCCCCCCCTAGCCCGAGTGGGCTACTACGAAATCGAGCGGACCATCGGCAAGGGAAATTTCGCCGTTGTTAAATTAGCAACACACATCATCACCAAAGCAAAGGTAGGATGATTAATACAAGGCTTTTGAAGGAGATCAATTCCAGGTTGTCAACGATTTGTACTAATTTGACTTATCGCTGTCACTCTCATCCAGGCTGAAGATTGGGCCTTCGGGCTTAGAGCGAGTAACGTTATAACGGCTAGACCGCTTTTGGTCGCAGTGCGGGGGTGTAAACATGGGGCATCATAAGCAATCATTCGCCTTGTAGTTTTTCACCTGATAGAACCAGTTCTAATGTAACAAGGGCAGCGGTGGTGACTTGTCTACGGAGATGAGGGTACCGCTGGGATGAAAGAGAGTAGAGGGGCGCTTCGAGCGTGGACTGCGTTCGTTAACTAACCAGCTATTTTTGGCATTATGTATTAACTAGGTAGAATCACAAGCATCATGTCATCAGTAGTTTACACGTATCATTTGCAAGCAACTAGATATATATATTTGGGATATTTTGAAGTGAATGCGCCTTTGGAAAGTTAGTTAAGTTGGCTTGGTAGTTAACTAAAATAACAAACCTGCTTGACAGGCAGTAAACATATTACTGGCTGGCCATATCTCATCCCTAAAGATTTGTTCACTTACAACGTATTTTCTCACTGAAAAAGCTCATGTTTTTCATTTTCTCACGGTGTATTTATTTGATTTAGTGGTTTTTTCAGGGGCTGGTATTTTAGTTTTAGCCTGGTTATGTGGTATCTCCATTTGAGTATAGGCAGAGGCTATGGGAAAATTTGCAGCCTCCGATATGTCATAGCTTATTGATATCCCTTTGAGTGTGCTTATGTTGTTGCATAGTGTGGGCGTCTGTAGGCAGACGCATTGCTGGTGGATAGTCACTGTCCGCTTGACACTTGTTTTTCAATATTGAAACAAAAAAACAATCATAGTAGTCGCAACTTTTACCTACATATCATTTCTCATCCTTATTTAGTTGCGAGACCTTAGCATGAACAGTGAACTACTTTTTTTTATCCACATTTAGCCTTTTCACAAATTACCATTCCATTTAATTTTCCCAGGTATCTTATTGAGAAGTGGTTGCATCCTCCCCCCGCACCTCTCTGATTCAGAGGGGTTTGGGTTAAATGTGGAAGACACCTTTCAGTTGAATGCATTCAGTTGGACAACTGACTAGGTATCCCCCTTTCCCTTTCAATGTTTTTCTCTCAATAACGACTTGGGTGGCCAAGGAGTAGAGCGGGCCAATTGATAGCCTACCCACTCTGGCCATACTTTTAAGCCTGTGCCAGTGCCACTAAGATGACATATCTCCTAGTAATAAGACTGGATCTGCAACACGCTCATGGAATCGAACTGAGGCCAGTCATCAGAGAGGGATAAACAGAAGGCTACCTGTAAGGACATCACGATTGTAATGTGTGTGTAGAAGACCGAGAACACGTGACTACTTCCATGTGTGTTGTGTGAAGGAGGCTGACTATTCTGATAGATTAGCTCACATGGTGACATGGGACATTATCAAAAACACATTAGGCTGTGGCCTAAGCAGCGTAGGCTAAGCCACAGAACTTGTGAAAATGTATTTATAGGGAACCACATATTAGTGCTTCAAAGTTACTTAACGATTCATTGATAAAACACTAACCACTAAAAACTACAATCTCTCCATTATTAGGCCACGTTTTTTGTTGAGTGATTCTTTTGCAAAGGGGGACTCCACACAGGCCCTGATATTTTGCATTCTACTGGATTGGTAGAATGGATTGCATTAGTGCAATTTGAAAATGACCCTTTCTAGGCAGAGGTCATTGTGAGAAATTACATTTGATTTCTCTCATTTAATACATGTATAATTAAATAGGCCATGCTGAATCACAGGGGCAGGTCAACACATGACTGGGCATTTGGCTAGCTAACTGTTGCTAGCTAGTTTTTCCTGGTTGATGAACATTGGGTTGTTATTTTCCCTGACATGCATATGGTCCTCTTTTTAGCCGGTTCTTTGTAGAATTTTGACTCGGAGTCGTACAAAATTGGGTGTTACTCTACTCCAACGATTAAGGGAAACCAACTAAAAACAAACTAGGTTTTCCTTAACTAATCTCTCGTCGTTTGTCTTTCAAGCACCCACATGGGTTTGTATTTTCCCCATATCCAATAAGGAGGGGACTTGCAGCTTGTGGAGTGTCTCAAATAGAACCAAGTTCTATTTTAGCGCTTGGCCACGCAGACGCTCATTCACGAGCGTGAATGGTGGGGGTGAAATTATTGAATAACCTGTATGTGTACATTTATTTCGTGGCCAGTGTGGTTTCTGTGTAAGTAGCTGCTCCAAGTATGATTGTTTTGGGTTTGGCATTAAATGTACCACCACCCAAAACCTTATTTTTTTCCAATCTTTTTTTTACCCCTCCAATTGCATCTTATGAACCATGACATGCTTCAGTTTCACCTGGTGTATATGTACAATTTAAATGGGACTAGATAATGTTTTTCTTTTTTTAAAGATGCTCAAACATATGAAACCAGTGCCTTGGTGCTGCCGTCTCACCAACTCAAGATTATAAACACTGATATTTCTGGTCGTGTTTATGAAATTCAAAGTCCCAAAAAGGGCACATTATGCAACCGAAGAGCTACTGATGTCCCGATTTAAGAGAAATTGCATCATAATGGAATAATAAACAAAGTTGCCGCTTCTAGCTACATCAACATTTCTTCTGAATTCAAACAGTAGCCGATCTATTCATTTTGCTCACATGTATTGACATGACACCCTCCCTAGTCAGTTAGCCGACGTAGAAGTGAGCAAATTCAGTATATTTGGACAGATCTTCGCACTGCACACCTTTTCCACCAGCATTAGTCATGCCTAATCACTGGTGTGAAAGACAGGAGCTATAGCTCAATGCTTCGGTCCGCAAAGCCAGTTAGGGAGAAGGGGTTTGTGGAGCCGTGGTGTTAGACTGAGCCAAGCGTCACAGCTATGGAAGAGGAACTGTCTTAGAGCCGTTAGGGCAGACCTGACAGGCTCGGTACTAGGGTCAACAACAAAACACACACCTGAATAAAAAAAAGTGTTTCTAAACCTAAATGTGTCTCCCAGCTGACTAGCTCCCTCCTCATCAGAAGACGGGGCACCTCCTCTTGGCTCCACTACAGTCAGACAGGTATGGCTAAAGAAGGCAGCCGGCGTGCTCTGGCTTGTCTGCGGTGCATCGCACCGTCTCCTCATGTTATACTGCATCTATCCAGACTACTTCTCCCCCTATCGCCGCCGCCTCAGCTTAGATTTGCATCGAGGAGGAGCAGCAGCCGCGATGGCCAGGCAATGTTAGATAACGGGCCTAATGCACGTGTCATGCGGTGATTTCATTTGCATTAATAATTTGACAATTGTGGTGTTGCTGCTTGACCTACCTTCATGTCCCATAGTTATTGGGTTATGCACAGAGAGAATCTGATTCTGTACGCCCATCTTCTCATGTTCTTGTTGGTGCGTTCAGTACTAGCCCTAGTGGAATCTGTCCTAGGTCTAACTCATGTCATTTAAAAAAAAATCCAAAACCAGTAGTTTTTGACAGGCAATTTCATACTACTTCCAGTGCATTCGGAAAGTATTCAGACCCCTTGACTTTTTCTACATTTTGTTGCCTTACAGCCTTATTATAAAATGGATCAAAAAAATATAAATGTGCTCATCAATCTACAAACAATACCCCATAATGACAAAGAAAAAACAGGTTTTTAGAAATTTGCCATATCTATTAAAAAAAACTAAAACATAAAGTATAATTATTCAGACCCTTTGCTATGAGACTCGGAATTGAGTTCATGTGCATCCTGCTTCTGTTGATCATCCTTGATGTTTCTACAACTTGATACCTGTGGTAAATTCAATTGATTGGACATGATTTGGAAAGGCACACAACTGATGATATAACGTCAGACAGTTGACAGTGGATGTCGGAGCAAATACCAAGCCATGTTGAAGGAATTGTCCGTAGAGCTCCGAGACAAGATTGTATCGAGGCACAGATCTGGGGAAGGGTACCGAAAAATGTCTGCCCCAAGAACACAGTGGCCTCCTTCATTCTTAAATGGTTGAAGTTTGGAACCACCAAGACTCTTCCTAAAGCTGGCTGCCTGGCCAAACGGAGCAATTGGGGGAGAAGGTCACTCTGACATCTCTGCAGCACTCTACCAATCGCACCTTTATGGTAGAGTGGCCAGACGGAAGCCACTCTTCAGTAAAAGGCACATGACAGCCCGCTTGGAGTTTGCCAAAAGGCACCTAAAGACTCAGACCCTGAGAAGCATTTTTCAGTGGCAGGGACTGGGAGACTAGCTGACTGGGGCAAAGGTTCACCTTCCAACAGGACAACGACGCTAACACACAGCCAAGACAACATTTAGGCTTCGGGATAAGTCTCTGAATGTCCTTGATCTAGCAACCTTTAGGTTACTGGCCCAATGCTCTAACCACTAGGCTACCTGCCGCCCCATGCTTTTAGCGTCATACCCTAGAAGACTCGGCTGTAATCGCTCCCATTGCTGCTTCAACAAATTACTGAGTTAAAGGGTCTGAATACTTATGTGATATTTCAGTTTTTTTTCTTTTTCATAATGGATTTTATGTCATAATTATTTTAGAATAAGGCGGTAAAGTAACAACGTTGAAAAAGTCTAGGGGTCTGAATACTTTAGTGTATCTATGTTTAGGCTGTTTGGTAGTAGCTTAGCTAGATTATGGTGACAAAACATACTCACTCATATACAGTAGACCAGCCATACTCAACTGGCGGTCCAGACCCAGAAAGAGGTTAATACGGACCACGGCTCCAGAGTAAAACTAGGTCAGCTTTCGACCCCTGGTATCATATGAACACACATAAGACATGGATTTTTTTTTTTTTTAATTGCAGGAAATTAGCTTGAATCAGAAAAAATCTCTGGCCCATGCAAAATGTTTAGAATTGTGGGAAATTAGCTTTAAAACTGCAACATTTTCTCTCTGCCAACAACAGAGCTGTGAACAGTTTGGGGTCACTTGTTACGAGGTGGGGGTTTGTTAGTATGCCGATAATTGACGATATCCATCCAAGCCTTTGCCACCTAGGTCTGATACCATTCTCCAAACTCACCCCCTTTTACCACAGAAAGGTTCCTCAGTAAGCATCCCCATAATGGAAACTTTCACCTACATTCAGGTCTTACTGACTGTATGGTTTTGGTCCATGCCTTACAACACTGTATCATCAGCTATATTTAGCCCCTTGACAAATAGCCCCACGGCATCGCCTTCCTGCGTGTGCCAGTCCGGCCAGTCCCCCTCAAGAGTCAGTTGGCAACACTGACGACATGATGCGTCTTTCACAGAGGCTTACACATTGGAGTCACTTAACTTCAGTGAGTTATCAATGTCAGGTGCCCCGGGAATGGTAATTCCATTGGAATCTTGTTGGTATCCATAGAGACATTGGCCATGTGTTGGTGAGAGATGGAGGACTACGGAGACTTGACCCCCTCCATGTATGGAGCTCAGCTGCTGCAAGGGGGCCCCAGTCATTGGTTGATATCAAGATCCAACGCAAACTCTGTCTACAGAAAAACTGTCAGATGGACTAAACCACCCACATAACCGTTGACATTAAAGCAATAAGGCACTAGAGACTGTGGTATTGTGAATAGGCTATATCATGATGATACACACGACTGGATCACGAACTGAGCCAATCAGCATCCAGGACTGGAACGACCCATTTTTATCATACAGATTATCCCCTGTGTTGTATCTGTTGGTGTTTTATGCCTCTTTGCTCATCCCGGTTTTGTTTGTTTGCTTTGGTTTTTTAGAACGACTACGTCTTCTTGATTTTCCCCATTGTCCATTTAGGGTATTGGCTGCCTCATTGATGAATGAGACCTATTCACAGTTAAAATAGCACGTGCACTCCTGATCCGCACCTACATGAATAGGCCCATCATTTGGTACACACACTCGCTCTACAGTACAGACACATACAAGAACATCTGAACGTAGACTCATGACTTAGCTGAGTCACCCACATGCGTGACACACACACACACACAGAACATTGTCTTTCGCTCTCCCTGGGGGAGTGTGTAAAGCCTGTGGCTCCGCTGTGTGGTTGAAGAGCAGGGAGACCATTTTGTTGTTAGCTAGCACGGGGTGGCAGGTAGCCTAGTGGTTAGGGCAACCGTAAGGTTGCTGGAACGAATCCCTGAGCTGACAAGTTACAAATCTGCCGTTCTGCCCCTGAATAAGGCAGTTAACCCAGTGTTCCTAGACTGCCATTGTAAATAAGAATTTGATCTCAACTGACTTGCCTAGTTAAATAAAGGCTAAAAAATTACTACTAATATGACGATACCACCCCCCCCCCCCCGTTGAACTTTCAGCCTGTGTGGTGACCGTCCCCAGATGATGAGAAGCAGGGGTGAGGACCTCGCTTGATTGGAGTAGAAGGTCAACCCTCTACAACAGGGAACCCAGCGGGCTAAGCTGATAGAGATGACGTTGTGATGATGATGTCATTTCGACCATCTTTAACTGGTGGAAATGTGAATGTTTTTGATCTCAGTGTTGGCAAGTGTGTGTGTCCCCCCCCGCCTCCCCATACTAGAACAATGTCACACTGATCATCTCTTGCTCACGCACAGCAGAATACAGCCACGTGCATGCTTCACGGTCACTCACATGCACATGCTTGTTAGCACTCTGTGCACCCAAACCAACCCTATCCACAATCCCACTCATGCTGACTCATACTGACTGTTATATGTTTAGATGCACTGTGTGTGTGTGTGTGTGTGTGTGTGTGTGTGTGTGTGTGTGTGTGTGTAGGCTATGTTTCTATGTAAGAGTATGTTTGAGTGTGTCTTTAGGGGGGGGGGGGGGGGGTCTTGGTCTAGTCTCCTCTCAGATGAGGACACAGCCCTGGTCTCTGTTGGTTAGCATTGCTTCTGAGCCAAGCGGCTTTGGGCCTGACTGACTAAGGCAGTAAAGATTCAACTTTGACTATCCTCATTGCAGACGGCTGAGATGGTGTCTTTATGGCTGTGTCTTTTTTTAAAAAGCTCTCACCTGTTAGACTACTTACTGGTATCCCACGTGATATTGTTAGAGGTTAGGCTAAATCCACACATGACACCATCACCAATGTGTTTCATTTGGTTTGTGTTAAACTCCTTGTTTTGTTCTTAACTTTTATTAGACTCTTTGAGCCATCATTTTTATTCCATCTTCGATTTCCAGATTGCGTTTTTTTTCTTTTTCTTCCCATATTTGCCTCTCTGAGCTCTCCGCAGTCATACGCTGTTCTGTAAAACATAAAAGGAATTTAATGACGGCAAAGTCGTCATACCAAACTTGAAAAGTCCTCTTGTCCGCATTCCTTTTGATGTAATTGTCAGCAGCACAGTCGTGTTGTTTAGAGTGCCTTGCCCCAAATAATGTCAGTTTACTGGTCTGCTTGTGTTGGAGGCCTATCTATCTCTCCTGTTCATGTTGTAGGCCACTTGTCTGTTCCTGGTTGCTAAGTATCAGCAGTGGCGCGGTGCTATGGTTAGGTCAACAGTCGTGTGATCGCGGGGGGCTATATGACACTTCAGCTTAACTGACTCTGTATCCATGTCTTTCAATGGAAAATTCCAAAGTAATGCAGGCCAGACAGTCACCCCTCCAAGTAGATTACTGTAACTATAACTGTACATTATAAAACCAGCCAATAGTTCCAACTACAACTGGCCATTTGAATTGTGTGTGTGAGGAAATAACTTGTGCTAGTCATTCGGGTAGCTTGTCCAAACTCCTCTGTGTGCTCAGCTTATCAGGCCAAATGATGTTCTATCAAACATGATGCTGGCACCAGCTTTTATAGGCCAGCATAGCCCTCTCTTCCAGTTTTGATTTTGCACCCGATTTCCTTATTTTCAGTCCATTTGCATGGAGAGGGACTTGATGTTCCCAAAGAATTTGGGTTTGTGGCGTGAGACCGGGAGTGTGAACTCACAAGGCCTCATGACCTTCCTCCCTCATTTGGGCCTTTCTGTTTTTACTGTATAATACGTAGTGTGTGTTTTTCAAGTGTCTCCCTGTTCCAGATGTTGGCCATCGTACCCACGATGCGGGGGGGGGAGTTTACATCAACACAGCTGGATGACTGCCAGAGCAATAATAGCCCAATGAGGCTTAAAATACCACAGAGATGGACATGCACACAGGCCTAGTGAGGAAGATGGACCCATCACACACACACACAGGGTTCAATGCTAGAACACCATGTGCCTGGCTCTTCCTTTTCCTGTCCGCTAGCCGGAAATGGGCCGCAGCTTGCTTTCATATGGTCCCATTCTATTATCTCGGCCAAGAACAGAGAGGGGGAAGAGTAGCTTAACTAGTATTCCCAGAACGCGAAGCCAGCTCACAAGGAGGTTTAGGCTTGTGTAAGAGCAGGTTATCGTCTCATTCTAAACAGATCACCCCATTACACTCATTACACTCATTTATTCATTAGCCTAAAACCTGACGTCGAGCTGACACGTCACAGTTATTGGTAAAAGAAAGCACCGCCAGAATTGGTTAGATCAGCATGGTGTCAAACTCAATTCCTGGAAGGTCGTGCGTTTGCGAGTTTTCGCACCTCCCTTGTACTTGATTAATCAATTAAGGTAATTGATTAGTTAGGAACCCCTCACCTGGTTGTCTAGACCTTAATTAGACACAAAAGGAAATAAGAAAAACAAGCAAACACAGAGCCTTCAGAAAGTATTCCCACCCCTTGACTTTTTACACATGTTGTTGTGTTACAGCCTGAATTCAAAATGGATTTAAAAAACTATTCTCAGCCATCTACTCATAATAGCCTATAATGACAAAGTGAAAACATGTTTTTAGAATTTCTTGCTAATTTCTTGAAAATGAATTTACATAAGTATTCACACTAGAGGTCGACCGATTTATAATTTTTCAACTCCGATACCGATTATTGGAGGACCAAAAAAAAGCCGATAACGATTAATCGGCCGTAATAAATAAATAAATAAATATATATATATATATATTCATTTATAATGACAATTACAACAATACTAAATGAACAATGAACACTTTTTTATTTTAATATAACACATAAATAAAATCTATTTAGTCTCAAATAAATAATGAACATGTTCAATTTGGTTTAAATAATGCAAAAACACAGTGTTGGAGAACAAAGCAATATGTGCAATATGTGCCAAGTAAAAAAAAAAGCTAGCGTTTAAATTCCTTGCTCAGAACATGAGAACAGCTGGTGGTTCCTTTTAACATGAGTCTTCAATATTCCAAGTTAATAAGTTTTAGGATGTTGTTATTATAGGACTATTTCTCTCTATACCATTTGTATTTCACAGACCTTTTGACTATTGGATGTTCTTATAGGCACTATAGTATTGCCAGCCTAATCTCGGGAGATGATAGGCTTGAACACATAAACAGAGCTGTGCTTCAAGCATTGCGAAAAGCTGCTGGCAAACGGAGGAAAGTGCTGTTTTGAATGAATGCTTACGAGCCTGCTGCTGCCTACCACCGCTCAGTCAGACTGCTCTATCAAATATCAAATTATAGACTTAATTATAATATAATAAACACAGAAATACGAGCCTTGGGACATTAATATGGTCAAATCCGGAAAACGTCATTTCGAAAACAAAACATTAATTCTTTCAGTGAAATACGTAACTGTTCCGTATTTTATCGAACGGGTGGCAAACCCTAAGTCTAAATATTGCTGTTACATTGCACAACCTTCAATGTTATGTCATAATTATGTAAAATTCTGGCAAATTATTTACGGTCTTTGTTAGGAAGAAATGGTCACACAGTTCGCAACGAGCTAGGCGACCCAAACTGCTGCATATACCCTGACTGCTTACACGGAACGCAAGCGAAGTGACACAATTTCAGGCACCGCATTGATTATATGCAACGCAGGACAAGCTAGTTAAACTAGTAATATCATCAACCATGTGTAGTTAACTAGTGATGATGTTAAGATTGATAGTTTTTTTTATAAGATAAGTTTAATGCTAGCTAGCAACTTACCATGGCTCCTTGCTGCCTGCACTCGCGTAACTAGGGGTGGGCAGCCTGCCACGCAGTCTCCTCGTGGATTGCAATATAATCGTCTATAATCGGCGTCCAAAAATGCTGATTAGTGATTGTTAGGAAAACTTCAAATCGGCCCTAATTAATAGGTCGACCTCTAATTCACACCCCTGGGTCAATACATGTTAGAATCACCGTTGGCGTCAATTACAGCTGTGAGTCTTTCTGGGTAAGTCTAACAGCTTTGCACACCTGGAATGTTCAATATTTGCCTGATATTCTTTTCAAAATTCTACAAGCTCTGTCAAGTTGATTGTTGATCATTCATAGACAACCGTTTTCAAGTCTTGTCATAGATTCCATGGCGCCGGAAGAGATGGCTGCCGTTTTTCTATATAGTGTTTTTTTTCTCTCGTTATTTTTAACTTATTTTGTACATAATGTTTCTGCCCCCGTCTCTTATGACCGAAAAGTGCTTATGGATATCAGGACAGCGATTACTCACTTTAAAGAGTCGGACGCAAAGGATTTACTTCAGACACCCAACAAGGCCCAAATCCCAGTCATTTGCATGAAGAAGAGACCGAGATATCAGGGACGTAGGTTGGGGTGCCTTGTAAGAATCCGACGGCGTGTGTGTAATCCCTCTCTACCATCAGTCCTATTAGCCAACGGGAAATCATTGGATAACAAATTGGATGTGCTCCGATCAAGATTTTTTTAAATGGTACCCGTAAAACACGAGTCTCAACATCAACAGTGAAGAGGCGACTCCGGGATGCTGGCCTTCTAGGCAGGATTCCTCTGTCCAGTGTCTGTGTTCTTTTCCACATCTTAATATTTAATTTTTATTGGCCAGTCTGAGATATGGCTTTTTCTTCGCAACTCTGCCTAGAAGGCCAACATCTTGGAGTCACCTCTTCACTGTTGACGTTGAGACTCGTGTTTTGCGGGTACTATTTAATGAAGCTGCCAGTTGAGGTCTTGTGAAGCGTCTGTTTCTCAAACTAGACACTAATGTACTTGTCCTCTTGCTCAGTTGTGCAAGGGGGCCTCCCTCTCCTCTTTCTATTCTGGTTAGTGCCAGTTTGTGCTGTTCTGTGAAGGGAGTAGTACACAGCATTGTACGAGATCTTCAGTTTCTTATTAATTTCTCACATGGAATAGCCTTCATTTCTGAGAACAAGAATAGACTAACTAGTTTCTAAGGAAAATTATTTGTTTCTGGCCATTTTGAGCCTGTAATCGAACTCACAAATGCTGACGCTCCAGATACTCAACTAGTCTAAAGAAGGACAGTTTTTTATTGCTGCTTTAATCAGAACAACAGTTTTCAGCTGTGCTAACATACGTACAAAAGGGTTTTGTAATGATCAATTAGCCTTTTTAAAATGATTAACTTGGATTAGCTAACACAACTTGCCATTGGAACACAGGAGTGATGGTTGCTGATAATGGGTGTCTGTACGCCTATGTAGATATTCCATAAAGAATCTGCCGTTTTCAGCTACAATAGTCATTTACAACATTGTTAATGTCGACACTGTATTTCTGATTAATTTGATGTTATTTTAATGGACAAAAAAATAGGTTTTCTTTCAAAAACAAGGAAATGTGTAAGTGACCCCAAACCTTTGAACAGTAGTGTGTGTGTATCATATATATGTGTGTGTGTATTATATTTGCGTATATATATACACACACACACACACACACACACACACACACACACACACACACACACACACACACACACACACAGTTGAGTTCGGAAGTTTACATACACCTTAGCCAAATACATTTAAACTCAGTTTTTCATAATTCCTGACTTTTAAAACTTAGTAAAACTTCCCTGCCTTAGATCAGTTAGGATCACCACTTTATTTTAAGAATGTGAAATGTCAGAATAATAGTAGAGTGATTTATTTCAGCTTTCATTTCTTTCATCACATTCCCAGTGGTTCAGAAGTTTACATACACTCAATTAGTATTTGTTAGCATTGCCTTTAAGTTGTTTAACTTGGGTCAAATGTTTCGGGTAGCCTTCCACAAGCTTCCCACAATAAGTTGGGTGAATTTTGGCCCATTCCTCCTGACAGAGCTGGTGTAACTGAGTCAGGCTTGTTGGCCTCCTTGCTCACACACGCTTTTTCAATTCTGCCCACACATTTTCTATAGGATTGAGGTCAGGGCTTTGTGATGGCCACTACAATACCTTGACTTTGTCCTTAAGCCATTTTGCCACAACCTTGGAAGTATGCTTGGGGTCATTGTCCATTTGGAAGACCCATTTGCGACAAAGCTTTAACTTCCTGGCTGATGTCTTGAGATGTTTCTTCAATATATCCACATAATTTTCATGCCTCATTATGCCGTCTATTTTGTGAAGTGCGCCAGTCCCTCCCGCAACAAAACACCCCCACAACATGATGCTGCCACCCCTGTGCTTCACGGTTGGGATGGTGTTCTTCGGGTTGCAAGCCTCCCGCTTTTTCATCCAAACATAACGATAACAGTTCTATTTTTGTTTCAACACACCAAAGGGCATTTCTCCAAAAAGTCTGGCTTTTTTATGGTGGTTTTGGAGCAGTGGCTTCTTTCTTGTTGAGCGGCCTTTCAGGTTATGTCGATATAGGACTTGTTTAACTGTGGATATAGATACTTTTGTACCTGTGAAGATGGTGGAGGATACAAGGTCCTTTGCGGCTGTTCTGGGATTGATTTGAACTTTTTGCACCAAAGTACGTTCATCTCTAGGAGACAGAACGCATCTCCTTCCTGAGTGGTATGACGGCTGCATGGTCCCATGGTGGGACGTGGTACCTTCAGGCATTTGGAAATTGTTCCTAAGGATGAACCAGATTTATGGATGTCGACAATTGTTTTTCTGAATTCTTGGCTGATTTCTTTTGATTTTCCCATGATGTCAAGCAAAGAATCACTGTTTTTGAAGGTAGGCCTTGAAATACATCCACAGGTACACCTCCAATTGACTCAAATGATGTCAATTAGCCTAACAGAAGCTTCTAAAGCCATGACATAATTTTCTGAATTTTTTTCAAGCTGTTTAAAGGCACAGTCAACTTAGTGTATGTAAACTTCTGACCCACTGGAATTGTGATACAGTGAATTATAAGTGAAATATTCTGTCTGTAAACAATTGTTGGAAAAATTACTTGTGTCATGTACAAAGTAGGTGTCCTAACGGACTTGCCAACACTATAGTGTATGTAAACTCAGGACCCTTCACTGTCTTCTTGGTAAGCAACTCCAGTGTAGATGTGTCCTTGTGTTTTAAAGTTATTGTCCCGCTGAAAGGTGAGTTCATCTACCAGTGTCTGGTTGAAAGCAGACTGAACCAGGGTTTCCTCTGATTTTGCCTGTGCTTAGCTCCATTCTGTTTAGTTTTTTTTATCCTGAAAAACTCCCCAGTCCTTAATGATTACAACCATATCCATAACATGGTGCAGCCACCACTATGCTTGTAAATAGGGAGTGGTACTCCCTAATGTGTTATATTGAATTTGCCCCAAACATTACACTTTATATTCAGGACAAAAAAATGAATTGCTTTGCCACATTTTTTGCAGTATTACTTTTTTTGGTAAGATTATGATATATTTTTTTGCAATACAAAGCATACACATACAAACAACAACATACAGCACACAAACATCCACAACATAACCCCTGCCCAGAACCACCTGCGCACACCACCATCTCCAGCGCCAGTATCACTCTGTCACATGACCTCAAACCGCACCATTTTGTTTCTGTCTGTAGCCCATGCACCTTCAACATTTAGATAATAAAGCATTTGACCTTTCCATTGTGTTAATGATGGCGAATTTGTTGATGTCCATTTTTTAGGTACATGTTTTTTCATGGTGATTGAAGAGAAAAGTATTGTCCAAACCCATAGGGTATCTCACTGCACCCTCATGTGCCATGTCTTGAAATATGCAGAAAGACGTATTAGAAGTACATTTACATTGTAATACTTCTGACAGCCAATTTTGTAACTCCGCCCTTAATTGTATGATTTTATAGCATTCCAAGAAGCCATGGGTTATCAGTGTTGCCATGTTCTCGGTTTTCCAGCCAAATTGGGCTACTTTGAAAACGATGTCCTGGGTGTTGAGTTTTTGGGCTACTTCTAAATTGCACCATTGCTTCCAATGTATTTATTTTAGAAATATATATATTTCACGGTGACCTGCTGCTGCTGACTATCAGGCTGTGAGTGAGTGAGTGAGTGGTGGAGGGCCGGAGCGGTGTGTGTGCGTTGAGAGAGTGCTGCAGCTGAGTCACGGAGACAGAGCAGCAAGCGCACACGTCGTGACAACTTTTTTTTTTATACCAGTTGCAGGTAGGCTATTTAGATTGGTCATTATGGAGACACCCTTTTTCCATAAAACATTTTACCTCGGTAGAACTTATGTAACGGTGACAAAGAATTGGAAAAAGTTTTTTAGGCCACAAGCTCTTTAGATCAGTTCGCTCAGAGGTGGTTTAAAATAAACTGCTTTCTAATGTCTACTTTTCTTATGGATAACCGTATCAAGCGAAGGGTTTTACTCATGCTCATTTCTAGGGTTTGGAGCGCTGCGCCAGTGGACATTTGAGATGGATGTTGTTCAACTCCTTCGCCTGCTTGTGTTGTGGGAAAAAGTGGACAATGAAAATGACATTAAATGTTTCGAGGCTAAATTTGCATATTGGCCATGAATGTATATTCCATTATAGGCTACTGTAGCCTACCATTTGATATAATATGTTGAAATGACGATATTACTGGAGTCATTGCAAATACATTTTGTGGCACTTGTGTAGCCTACCTGGAGCCTGTAAACGGATGAAATAGCCTATAACTCAGTTTGTTGTTGAAGCCTTGTGCTATTATGCAATTATTAATGGCCTTGTTTAGTTCATTTAAATTGGAAGTTATCAATTGTGATCCCTGTCACAGCTCATTCTCCACATTTTTATTAATGTCAGTTTCATTGTGGACCTTTCCCTGAAATTAGATGATGGCCTATCTGGCTGTAGGCTACTTGCATCTAGCTCAGCAAACCATGGCAAAATAGAATTACAATTATAAACCCGGATTCTAGTCAGTAGCCTATGCCTTTTGAAATAAATCAATTTGGCAAATAGGCCATTTATAACGGTTTTTAGTGTTTACATTTGATGTCTTAACATCTGTCACATGATAACGGCACAATTGCCAGAAAATAGCCTAACATTTAAGTTCGTCAAAGTGTTTCTTGCACAGAGATTGAGATCCTCTGTCCAATTTACATCAATCAGACTCCCCTGTCATATTTATCTATACATGGGCAAACAGGATTTATTAACAATTATAAACTGGGTGGTTTGAGCCCTGAATGCTGATTGTTTGAAAGCCATGGTATATCAGACATGTACCAAAATGAAAAAAACGTACTATTGATTGTTCTAATTAAGTTGGTAACCAGTTTATAATAGCAATAAGGCAACTCGGGTTTGTGGTATATGGCCAATATACAGTACCACGGCTAAGGGCTATGTCCTAAGAACAGCTCTAACTGTGCTATATTGGCATAGACCACACCACCTCAGGCCTTATTTTTTTTTAAATTTTATTTCACCTTTATTTAACCAGGTAGGCTAGTTGAGAACAAGTTCTCATTTGCAACTGCGACCTGGCCAAGATAAAGCATAGCAGTGTGAACAGACAACACAGAGTTACACATGGAGTAAACAATTAACAAGTCAATAACACAGTAGAAAAAAGGAGAGTCTATATACATTGTGTGCAAAAGGCATGAGGAGGTAGGCGAATAATTAAAATTTTGCAGATTAACACTGGAGTGATAAATGATCAGATGGTCATGTACAGGTAGAGATATTGGTGTGCAAAAGAGCAGAAAAGTAAATAAATAAAAACAGTATGGGGATGAGGTAGGTAAAAATGGGTGGGCTATTTACCGATAGACTATGTACAGCTGCAGCGATCGGTTAGCTGCTCAGATAGCAGATGTTTGAAGTTGGTGAGGGAGATAAAAGTCTCCAACTTCAGCGATTTTTGCAATTCGTTCCAGTCACAGGCAGCAGAGAACTGGAACGAAAGGCGGCCAAATGAGGTGTTGGCTTTAGGGATGATCAGTGAGATACACCTGCTGGAGCGCGTGCTACGGGTGGGTGTTGCCATCGTGACCAGTGAACTGAGATAAGGCGGAGCATGGACTTGTAGATGACCTGGAGCCAGTGGGTCTGGCGACGAATATGTAGCGAGGGCCAGCCAACTAGAGCATACAGGTCGCAGTGGTGGGTGGTATAAGGTGCTTTAGTGACAAAACGGATGTCACTGTGATAAACTGCATCCAGTTTGCTGAGTAGAATGTTGGAAGCAATTTTGTAGATGACATCGCCGAAGTCGAGGATCGGTAGGATAGTCAGTTTTACTAGGGTAAGTTTGGCGGCGTGAGTGAAGGAGGCTTTGTTGCGGAATAGAAAGCCGACTCTAGATTTGATTTTCGATTGGAGATGTTTGATATGAGTCTGGAAGGAGAGTTTACAGTCTAGCCAGACACCTAGGTACTTATAGATGTCCACATATTCAAGGTCGGAACCATCCAGGGTGGTGATGCTAGTCAGGCGTGCGGGTGCAGGCAGCGAACGATTGAAAAGCATGCATTTGGTTTTACTAGCGTTTAAGAGCAGTTGGAGGCCACGGAAGGAGTGTTGTATGGCATCGCCCGCAGCAAGAGCAACATCATAGCAGTCAAAGAAGTTAAATCGTTGATATTCCTTCTTAATTCACTTGATAACGTTACGGGATAAAGGGTTTATTGGATAAATGTGTCAACTCCTTTTTTTTCTAAGAGATTGTCAGTTGGATAGGCTCTCTGCAAGGTTTTGTACGTCTTACCTATCATATGAACATCATTTTCTGACTAAAAAAAAGGTTCCCTCAAGATGATTCTGTTGTCCAAAAGATTTCAAATATAAATTTCTTGATATTAAACTTTGAAGTTGCATATATTTTAAAATATCTACATTGGTCAGTCCATAATTGCTTTTCAATTCTGTCATGGAAATACATTTATTTCCTATTACCAATTAATTGACGGTTTCTATGTCTATAGTTTTCCATGTAGACCAATTTATCTGTGAACTCTGAAAAGCTATCAAAATATTGTTCCATAGGGTTGTTTTTTTAGGGACTGATATTGGTTCTTGTAGAATACGTTCAATTTTCTTCCATATGGTTATGATGTTTTTAACTGTGAATTTGTTCTTAGCTTTGTCCTTAAAATTAGACACGTAAAAAAAAAATTCTGAGGATGAGCATGCTCATCTTCAATATATATATACCCATTGTTCCTCTTCAGTGTATTTAACTATATGTTGCAAGTAAAATCCCTAGGTGGGAAGTTGATACAATTCCAAGTCTGGAAGGTTAAAACCAGACTCAGACTCAGGAACAGGTCTTGTATTTTGATTCTATGACATTTATTTGTCCATTTAAAGTCTGTTATGACTAAGTATACTTTTTAAAAGAATGTCTTCGGTGGGGTAATTGGTAGTGCCTTGTTGCAAACAGGATGAATGTTTTGGAATATTTTTGTTCTATACAGGGTTCCTTCTTTTCACTCTGTCAGTTAGGTTAGTATTGTGGAGTAACTACAATGTGGATCCACCCTCAGGAGAAAACTATCACAGCCATTCAACTCGGAACTGTTTTAAAGTCACCATTGACCTCATGGTGAAATCCCTGAGCGGTTTCCTCTCCGTCAACTAAGTTGATACACCATCCAGAGTTTAATTAATAAGTTCACCATGCTTAAAGGGATATTCAACGTCTGTTTTTTTCCCTTCAATTTTACCCATCTACCCAAGGCATTGGAAAACCTCCCTGGTCTTTGTGGTTGAATCTGTGTTTGAAATTCACTGCACGACTGAGGGACCTAACAAATAATTGTATGTGCGGGGTACAGAGATGAGGTAGTCATTCAAAAATCATGTTAACACTAGTATTGCACACACAGTGAGTTCATGCAACTTATTATGTGACTTGTTAAGAACATGTTTACTCCTGAACTTATTTAGACTTGTCATAACAACGGGGTTGACTACTTATCGACTCTATGCATTTCAGCTTTTCATTTTTAATGAATTTAGAAAAATATATTTCCACTTTGACATTATGGGCTTATTTAGTTCATTTTAAATTCAGGCTGTAACATGACAAAATGTGGAAAAAGTCAAGGGGTGTGAATACTTTCTGAAGGCACTGAAGCACTAAAGGAATTGAGTTTTGCACCCCTGGATTATATACATGGACTTGGTATTTTAGTGGCGTTTTGTAAATGATCCCCCGCCCTAAGGTCACTGACATCTGAGGCATTGTCTCTCTATGTCTGATTAGCTGCCGGGTTCAGCTTGGTTGTAGGAGCGTGCCCTCTTTGGGTCTTTGACGAGCGCTAAGCTATTTATAAAACCCATGTATTATATGATGAACCTATTAGGCTAATTCTTAGGATCCTGGCTTTTGCGGATGGTGTGAGATGGGTAGGAATCTTGGCTTTCTATGTCCCAGTCTTGGTGTCCAAGTGGTTCTTTATCTAAGCCAAAGGAAGTAACTGATTGTTCATATCTGACAATCTGTCTGAGTTTCAAATTGCACCCTTTTACCAAGACAGTGACCTTTGACTAGAGTCCTTTGAGCCCTGAACAAAATGAGTGGAGTAAATAGGGAAAATGGTGCCACTTTGTCCCTGATCAGTGCTCTGACTTTGACCTCCTGTTGTTGAGTCGATCGAGTATGGTCACTCGTTGATGAATCATTTCGCTCAAATGGTTTTGGTTCGCTTGAAATGGTTCAATGAATATCTTGTCCTACCCCCACTCCATTGGCTTTCTGTCTCTGTTCAGGTGGCCATCAAAATAGTGGACAAGACCCAGCTGGATGATGAAAACCTGAAGAAGATCTTCAGGGAGGTGCAGATCATGAAGATGCTGAGGCACCCCCACATCATTCGTCTCTACCAGGTCAGTAGATCCACAGCTCCGGGGTGGAGTTTGCAGATCTAGGGTCAGCATCCCCTCCCCCAACCACAACCTTTACCATTTGTATGGACAAAGCAAATCTGACCCAAGATCAGTGTCTATCACCGGATCCACACCGCTGATACCTTGTGTGTAGTATTGTTGACTGCAGCGGTTATATTGTCAATGCAAATGTCTGTCCGTGTCATCAGGTGATGGAGAATGAGAAGATGATCTACCTAGTAACAGAGTATGCCAGTGGTGGGGAGATTTTCGGTAAGTTTCTGTCTCTTTTGTAGTGAGCTAGTGTCTTTTTTTGTATGCTCACATTGTCACATTTGACCTCTCCTCCTGCGTCCAATTGTATGGCTTTGCTACCTATGTCAATGGCTCTGACTAGTGACGATCTGTTTCTCTGTGATCCTGGGTTTGACGTCGTCATTGTTTCAGTGTTGATTTATGATGTAAAGTGGTGGAGCTCGGGGAAAGGCAAAGCAAACCTCCTCCTTTCAAAGGAAAATGAACTGAATTCGAACTTTGACCTCTGACCTGTCTGTGTTCAGACCACCTGGTGGCCCACGGCAGGATGGCGGAGAAGGACGCGCGGCGGAAGTTCAAGCAGATCGTGGCGGCCGTCCACTTCTGCCACTGCCGCAACATCGTCCACCGAGACCTGAAGGCCGAAAACCTGCTCCTGGACCACAACCTCAACATCAAGATTGCAGGTATAGTACAGTGTGTGTGTGTGTTCGAGTGTGTGTATTTTTTCCACTGGATTTTTAGGAGTGACCAGGTTGATTTTCCCTGACCCCCCTCCCCCTTTCTGTACTTTCCTGCTCCTCCTCTGTCCGTGGTAGATTTTGGCTTCAGTAACCTGTTCTCCCGAGGCCAGCTGCTAAAGACCTGGTGTGGAAGTCCTCCCTATGCAGCCCCAGAGCTCTTCGAAGGGAAGGAGTACGACGGACCCAAGGTGGATATCTGGGTCAGTAACCTAGTCTTAGCAATCCTAGTTCCTATAAGGAACAACCACAGCTGCCTGTCATAGCATATCGTGGACCATGGCTACGTCCCAATTCTAGACCCTTTTCTTAACGTGTGCATTTGTCTTGCACACTTCCCAGCATGGATTTAACAGTGGTGGACTGACCCTCCAGCCAAATACTTACACCCCAATCCAGTGCTTTCAAATCAATGACAGGGGAGTGTGCATGTGCCCACTTTTGAGAAAGGGTGGAGAATATCACCCATGAGGATTACTTCTCATCCTCCTTTTCCCCCTTTCTTTCACTCTCCCTCTCTCTCTCTCTCTGTGTAGAGTTTGGGTGTGGTGCTGTATGTTCTGGTGTGCGGTGCCTTGCCTTTTGATGGCAGCACCCTTCAGAACCTGAGGGCCCGGGTGCTGAGTGGGAAGTTCCGCATCCCCTTCTTCATGTCCACAGGTGAGACCTGATGCCAGTACTAATACCTTGTAAGGTGAAACAATGGTGTCTTCTACGGGGTCTGACTGGCTGCTATGAAGTATGTCACTAGCATCAGTGTTGCTTCTGCCCTTGTGTTCTGTCTGACAGACTGTGAGTACCTGATCCGACACATGCTGGTGCTGGAGCCCAGTAGACGCCTCTCCATGGAGCAGATCTGTAAGAACAAGTGGATGAAGCAGGGAGACCCCGACCCAGAGTTTGAGAAGGTGAGTTCCCAAACTCTTGGTCCATCGAGCTGCTTTTGGATGATCTGGCAAGACATCTCTGGTCTCCATGAAGAATGGACCCAGCGTTTGAATGGATTTTCTCTCCCTGTCTCTCTCACTCGTTCTCTCTCGCTCTCTTTCTCTCTCAGTTGATCGTGGAATGTGAGCAGGTGAAGTCTGAGCGGGAGACAGAGCTCATTAACGAGCAGGTGCTGATGGCCATGTCTGAGATGGGACTGGACCGCGAGCGCACGCTCCAGGTGGGACCAACACACACATTATACACATTGTTACAGTGGACAAACGCTGTAGTGCATATGAAATGCCATTGGCTTACCTCTGTCTTGGCTTGTTTCACCCCGTCTCTCCAGTCTCTGCACACTGATGCGTACGATCACTACAGCGCCATCTACAGCCTGCTCTCTGACCGCCTGAAGAAACACAAGACCCTGCGCATGGCCCCGCCAACGCCCCGCCCCATTGTCTACCCTCTCAACGCTGTACAGGTAACCTTTGCCCCTCAGATCTACAGATTCTAAGGAATCTGATTGGTTACTAAGATTATATGAAACAGATACCATATCATGGTTAAATTAGGTTTCTTTATTTGGGGGGGGGTTAGAAATATGTCATGTGTGGAGCAAACTGGCCTAATATTTAGTTTACTTAATAAAAATACAAAATAAATAAATGGTTATTTCCTTTCTCCACTTTGCATCGGCTCACTCTCGCTCCTTGCTCCAGTATCCTCTGCCAGTCACTACTTTACCTCAGATGCCAACGTACGTCAGTGAATGGGGAAGCCTTCCAAGAGAGGAATTGCAATGTCTCGTTGCAGCCAAGGACCCATCACTGACATTATATAGCGATGTTTTAACTAAGTTGGATTGTTGTCTTTGATGACGAACGAACTGAGTAGACAGCTTGAGAAGAAAATAAATGCTGCGGTTTAATTAAATACCAACCCGGAGAGTGGAACAAGTGGCATAGCTGCTCTACTACCAACAACGTTACCGGTCAAGCCCAATTGTTTAAATATTTAACTAAACCCGTGCCGTCTGAGGTGAAGAGTAGGATTGCCGATAGGGTGGCAGATATGTGCGCAAAAGACCTCCGGCCATTTAATCTGGTTTGGAGCAAAGGTTTCGAAATTGTGGTCCAAAGGCCAGATCTATGAATTCATCCGACTCTGGGTAAGTAGAAGGGCTGCCTTCATTGCCAAAACCTCGTAATGTGGTTGTTATTATCAGCTGTGTGTGCAGGCAACTGTCTCGTGAGCGCTGAGCAAAAGCCAAACGGAGCAGTTGCTATGGCTACTCATACGCAGAGCGGCGCGGGGACAGACAGACAAGCAGCAAACGGGAGGAAGTTATTTCTTATTTCTGCACTTAAAAATGAGTGATTTTTATCAGGACGGGACAGGAAAGTTCCGGGGTTATAGAACTGTTGCGGGATCAGAACAGTATAGGAAAAAATTGACAAGACTGGACAGGAATTCATTTTCACTCCCTTGTCAACCTTTAAAAGACAGAAGCGAACGTGACTACTAAGTACACTGAATTCAGAGCTCACACTTGTTTAACCCATGTGAGAGATTAGTGCCTTTTCGTATTTAATGTTTTAGTGATTAGTACGTTACTGTCACTCCAAGATTTTGAGGGTATTGTTTTTGCTGTCCAAAATATTTGCAGTCAAAAATGCTTGATTTTGCCGTTGGCCATTCTGACATTTTGCATGGCAATATGCAATGATTTTGTCCAATTTAGAACAAAAATGCACTGACAATGGGAAATGTTTTTTTTGACGCATTGCTTGATTGAACTATTGCTTGATTGAACCATATTATGTGGTGATTGGTTGAAAATGCAAGGCCTATTTTTGTACTATGGTGGTCAGTTTTATGCTAAAATATTGTGATGATTTGACTGTTTTATGTGGAAATAGTGCAGTGATTGGTCAAATTGTCATGCCCTCGCATAATATGCGGGCAATTGTTGAATAAAAAAATATATAAAAATGGAATCCTGGAGGGACTAACTTTAGTACTTTAGTGGTCCTCTGTAGCTCAGTTGGTAGAGCATGACACTTGAAACGCCAGGATAGTGGATTCAACTCCTGGGTCCACCCCTATATAAAATGTGTGAAAGCATGCAAGTGCCTTCAGAAAGTATTCACACCCCTTGACTTTTTCCACATTTTACTGTGTTACAAAGTGGGATTAAAATTGATTTAATTTACATCATTTTTTTGTCAACAATTTACACACAATACTCGGTCAAAGTGGAAGGAAATTATAAAATGTGAAAAAAATAAGAAAAACATAAGAAAATGCTAATATATCTTGATTAGATTTAGATATGTGCTCAAAACCCTGAGTTAGAATCACATTTAGCAGCGATTACAGCTGAGAGTCTTTTTGGGAAAGTCACTAAGAGCTTTCCACACCTGGATAGTGAATATTGCTGTAATATATACATTTTTTAAATTCTTCAAGCTGTTGATCATTGCTAGACAACCATTTTCAGGTATTGCCATAACTTAAATCTGCTTGAAATCTAACTGTAACTCGGCCACATTCACTGTCTTCTTGGTAAAAAAACTCCAGTGTATATTTGGCTTTGTGTTTTAGGTTATTGTGCTGCTGAAAGGGGAATTCATCTCTCAGTGTCTGGTGGAAAGCAGACAACCAGTTTGTCCTCTAGGATTTTGCCTGTGCTTAGTTCATTCGGTTTCTTTTTTATCCTGAAAAACTCCCCAGTCCTTAACGATAACAAGCATATCCACAATATAATGCAGCCACCACTATGCCTGAAAATATGTGGAGTGGTACTCACTAATATGTTTGGGGCAAATCCAATACAACACTTTGTATTCAGAACAAAAAGTGAATTGCTTTGCCACATTTTTTGCAGTATTACTTTAGTGCCTTGTTGCAAACAGGATACATGTTTTGGAATATTTGTATTCTGTACAGTCTTCCTTCTTTTCACTCTGTCAATTAGATTAGTTGTATGGAGTAACTACAATGTTGTTGATCCATCCTCAGTTTTCTCCTATCACAGCCATTAAACTCAGTTACTGTTTTAAAGTCTTCATTGGCCTCATGTTAAATCCCTGAGCGGTTTCCTACCTCTCCAACAACTGAGTTGGGAAGGATGCCTGTATCTTTAGTGACTGTGTGTATTGATACACCATTTAAAGTGTAATTAATAGCTTCACCATGCTCACAGTGATATCCAATGTCTGCCAATAAGTGCCCTCTGCGTATCATTGGAAAACCACCCTGGTCTTTGTGTTTGACATTCACTGCTCGACTGAGGGACCTTACAGATAATTGTATATGTTGGGTACAGAGATGAGGTATTCGTTCAAAGATAATGCTAAACACTATTATTGCACACAGTTTGAGTCCTTGTGACTTGTTAAGCACATTTTTACTCCTGAACATATTTAGGCTTGTCATAAAAAACGTGTTGAATACTTATTGACTCAATGCATTTTGTCTTTTCATTTTTTATTAATTTGTAAAAATGCCAAACATAATTCTACTTTGACATTATAGGGTGGGCCAGTGGCAAGAAATCTCAATAATACATTTTTAGTTCAGACTGTAACACAACAAAATTAGTAAAAAGTCGAGGGGTGCGAATACTTTCTGAAGGCTCTGTGTGTGGCTTTGGAGAAAAGCGTCTGCTAATTGGCATATTATTGTAAAAAGGCAAGTTTTGAAAGAAGGTTGCCTGTGAGTGACAATCCTCATTTCCATCTGTTATGTTGAGGTGAACTGAGTGAAACACATCCACTTAGCAGCAGGCCAGAGCAGATTGCGAGCCAATCAGTTCAATCCTTGAGTAACCTCACCTGTGTGTGTGTGTGTGTGTGTGTGTGTGTGTGTGTGTGTGTGTGTGTGTGTGTGTGTGTGTGTGTGTGCGTGTGCGTGTGTGTGCGTGTCTTTTTCCTGCAGACGGATCAGCAGGGTAATCCTGTTAGCATGAATGTCCCACACGTCCAGCTGATCAACCCAGAGAACCAGATCGTTGAGGTTAGTGAGTCCACCCACATCCATTACACAATCCTGCAATGCAGCTGGTCTAGTGACACTGACATGGTGGCCTGTTTGCTATGATCGCTTTAAGCTTAGCCTCCTAGCACACTTCTTTAAGGTTCAATGCCATTCTGGGTAACAATTAAGTACCTCACTGTGATTAGTTTTCAATTTAAAATAGCCACAAAAAAAATCTAAAATTTTGCTTGGACTGTGGTCTGATTCGGGAGGGGAAAACTAGCTATTGGCAGAGAGGTTTGGAGCTCTTTTTCTGATTGGTCTATTAACAAATTTACCTGGCAGGCCAGGACTCTATCCCACAAAAACACACTGAAATTTCAGGCTTTTTTTCCAAACAGCTCTTACACTTAAAGGGCATTATCATAATTTTCACAATTTCACAGTATTATTCCAATCTCATAGTGTTGAAGTATATTAAACTGCACTGGGACTTTTTAATTTGGGAACATTGTATCTAGGCAGCACAGCAATTGTTTTGTAAGATCCTACACTAATATATCCCTGTGATTCATATATATATCCAACTCTGAATAACCCAGACACACAGGCATACACATACCACATACACAAATGTAGAAACAAATGCATTTTTACACATACAGATATTGTTTGTCGTTTGCTGTGTAGCCGGACGGAAACATGGCCCTGGACAGTGATGACGCGGAGGAGCCGTCTCCAGAGGCCATGGCTCGCTACCTGTCCATGAGGCGTCACACTGTGGGCGTCCCAGACCCCAGGTACTGTATACACCTTGTCTGTCCGTCCGTTTTGTCTGTCTCCCTGGCTGTTTGGCTGTCTCTGTCTTGCCATCTGTGTGTGCTTGCATCTCCTTACTGACGGTGTTCTTCTCTATCAGGACGGAGATGCAGGAGGATCTGCAGAAGCTGCCCCCTGGGTTCCCCCGTGTGGCCCCGCAGCCCCCCTTCCCCATGCCCCCCACCATGGGCCACATGCACACACTTATGCCCATCCAGAACCCACACCTGCAGCCCACACAGCAGCTGGAATACAAGGTGAGGGATCAGAAGGGATGTGTGTGTGTTTGGTGTGACAGAGTATAGTTACATACTCCTGACACCTCTCCCTCTCTCTGTCCCTCCAGGAGCAGTCCCTGCTGCAGCCCCCCACCCTGCAGCTGCTGAATGGCATGGGACCTCTGGGCCGTAGGGCCTCAGACGGCGGGGCCAACATCCAGCTGCACGCCCAGCTACTGAAGAGGCCACGTGGACAGTCCCCTCTGGTTGCCAACCCTGTGAGTCCCTGCCCCTCCCCCCAAACCCCCAATGTGTGTTTGTGTTTAAGAGCCAGAACTTCATTCAAATATATGTGTATTTGATTATTTGTTATTTAATACTTATTTTCTATGTATAATGTAAATATAAATAAATAATATAGCCGGAATCAACTATTTACAGTACCAGTCATAAGTTTGGGACACACCTACTCATTCCAGGGTTTTTCTTTATTTTTACTATTTTCTACTTTGTAGAATAATAGTGAAGACATCAAAACTGTGAAATAAAACACATGGAATCATGTAGTAACCAAAAAAGCGTTAAACAATTCAAAATATATGTTATATTTTAGATTCTTCAAAGTAGCCACCCTTTGCCTTGATGACAGCTTTGCACACTCTTGGTATCCTCTCAACCAGCCTCAATCTACCTCAATCATGAGTCACCTGTAATGCATTTCAATTAACTGCGTTAATTCATTTGTGGGTTTTCTTTCCTTCTTAATGTCTTTAAGACATGAAGGTCTGTCAATGCAGAACATTTCAAGAACTTTGAAAGTTTATTCAAGTACAGTCGGAAAAACCATCAAGCGCTATGATGAAACTGGCTCTCAATAGGACCGCCACAGGAATGGAAGACCCAGAGTTACCTACGCTGCAGTGGATAAGTTCCTTAGATTTACCAGCCTCAGAAATTGCAGCCCAAGTAAATGCTTCACAGAGTTCAAGTAACAGACACATCTCAACATCCAACTGTTCAAAGGAGACTGTGTGACTCAGGCCTTCATGATCGAATTACTACGAAGAAACCACTACTAAAGGACACCAATAAGAATAAGAGACTTGCTTCTGCCAAGAACCTGTGGAAATCTGTGCTTTGGTTTGATGAGTCTAAATGTGTGATTTTTGGTTACAACTGCCATGCCTTTGTGAGAAGGAAAGTAGGTGAATAGATGAACACCGCATTGTTTGGTTCCCATCGTGAAGCATCGAGTAGGTGGTGTGATGGTGTTGGGGTACTTGTTGGTGACACTGTCAGTGATTTTATTTAGAATTCAAGGCACACTTAACCAGCATAGCTACCACAGAATTCTGCAGCGATACGCCATCACATCTGGTTTGCGCTTAGTTGGACGATCATTTGTTTTTCATCAGGACAATGACCCAACACACCTCCAGGCTGTGTAAGGGCTATTTGACCAAGAAGGAGAGTGATGGAGTGCTGCATCAGATGATCTGGCCTCCACAATCAATAAAATGTATTTATAAAGCCCTTCTTACATCAGCTGATGTCACAAAGTGCTGTACAGAACCCAGCCTAAAACCCCAAACAGCAAGCAATGCAGGTGTAGAAGCACAGTGGCTAGGAAAAACTACCTAGAAAGGCCGGAACCAAGGAAGAAACCTAGAGAGTCTAGTGAACAGGTCAGGGTTCCATAGCTGCAGGCAGAACAGTTAAAACTGGAGCAGCAGCACGACCAGGTGGACTGGGGACAGCAAGAAGTCATCAGACCAGGTCGTCCTGAGGCATGGCCGTAGGGCTCAGGTCCTCAGAGAGCGAGAGATAATTAGAGAAAGCATACTTAAATTCACACAGGACACCGGATAAAACAGGAGAAATACTCCAGATATAACAAACTGACCCTAGCCCCCGAAACACAAACTATTGCAGCATAAATACTGGAGGCTGAGACGGGAGGGGTCGGGAGACACTGTGGCCCCGCCTGACGATCCCCCCAGACAGGGCCAAACAGGCAGGATATAACCCCACCCACTTTGCCAAAGCACAGCCCCCATACCACTAGAGGGATATCTTCAACCACCAACTTACTATCCTGAGACAAGGCCGAGTATAGCCCAAGAAGATCTCCCCCACGGCACGAACCCGAGGGGGGGCGCTAACCCCGACAGGAAGATCACGTCAGTGACTCAACCCACTCAGGTGATGCACCCCTCCTAGGGACGGCATGGAAGGGCACCAGTAAGCCAGTGACCCAGCCCTTGTAATAGGGTTTGAGGCAAAGAATCCCAGTGGAGAGAGGGGAACCGGCCAGACAGAGACACCAAGGGCGGTTTGTTGCTCCAGTGCCTTTCCATTCACCTTCACACTCCTGGGCCAGACTAGACTCAATCATAGGACCTACTGAAGAGATTAGTCTTCAATAAAGACTTAAAGGTTGAGACCGAGTCTGCGTCTCTCCCATGGATAGGCAGACGATTCCATAAAAATGGAGCTCTATAGGAGAAAGCCCTGCCTCCAGCTGTTTGCTTAGAAATTCTAGGGACAGTAACGAGGCCTGCGTCTTGTGACCCATAGCGTACGTGTAGGTATGTACGGCAGGACCAAATCGGAAAGATGGGTAGGAGCAAGCCCATGTAATGCTTTGTAGGTTAGCAGTAAAACCTTGAAATCAGTCCCAGCCTTATCAGGAAGCCAGTGTAGAGAGGCTAGCACTGGAATAATATGATCAAATTCTTTGGTTCTAGTCAAGATTCTTGCAGCCGTGTTTATCACTAATTTAAGTTTTAGTGCTTTATTCGGGTAGCCGGAAAGTAGAGCATTGCAGTAGTCTAACCTAGAAGTGACAAAAGCACAGATACGTTTTTCTGCATTTTTGGACAAAGTTTCAGATTTTTGCAATGTTACGTAGATGGAAAAAGCTGTGCTTGAAACAGTCTTGATTTGTTCATCAAAAGAGAGATCAGGGTCCAGAGTAACGCCAAGGTCCTTCACAGTTCTATTTGAGACAACTGTACAACCATCAAGATTAATTGTCAGATTCAACAAAAGATCACTTTGTTTTTTGGGACCTAGAACTAACATCTCTGTTTTGTCCAAGTTTAAAAGTAGAACATTTGCCACCATCCACTTCCTTATGTCTGAAGCACAAACTTCCAGGGAGGGCAATTTTGGGGCTTCACCATGTTTCATCAATGTACAGCTGTGTGTCGTTCGTATAGCAGTGAAAGTTAACATTACGTTTCCGAATGAGATCAGCAAGAGGTAAAATATATATAGTGAAAACAATAGTGGTCCTAAAACGGAGCCTTGAGGAACACCGAAATGTACAGTTGATTTGTCAGAGGACAAACCATCCACAGAGACAAACTGACATCTTTCCGACAGATAAGATCTAAACCAGGCCAGAACTTGTCCGTGCTGACCAATTTGAGTTTCCAATCTCTCCAAAAGAATGTTATGATCGATGGTATCAAAAGCAGCACTAAGGTCTAGGAGCACGAGGACAGATGCAGATCCTCAGTCGGAAGCCATTAAAAGGTCCTTTACCACCTTCACAAGTGCGGTCTCAGTGCTATGATGGCGTCTAGAACCAGACTGAACCGTTTTGTATACATTGTTTGTCTTCAGGAAGGCAGTGAGAATGCTGCACAACAGCTTTTTCTAACATTTTTGAGAGGAATGGGAGATTCGATATAGGCTGGTTTTTAGTTTTTTATATTTTCTGGGTCAAGGTTTGGCTTTTTCAGGAGAGGATTTATTACTGCCGATTTTAGTGAGTTTGGTACACATCCGGTGGATAGGGAGCCGTTTATTATGTTCAACATAGGAGGGCCAAGCACAGGAAGCAGCTCTTCCAGTAAACTCTTAAAGACCTAGTAATATTTTACATCAATAGCAGTCAATATTTATCGTCACCTTAATTCAGTCTCATCTGAAAGTTGTAAATTCTTGGTTATCTTCACAAACCCTGGCTAACAAGTTGAATCAGCAATACACATTTTGGATTCATTATTTATTTACTAAATACCTAACTAATCACACAGAATTACACATACACATAATTAATCATAACTTGATTACAAATGACGTCATAAAGGAAAACGTCTCTAGCGGGCGGAACAGACATGACAGCTTGTTACACAAAAGAAAAGGGTCTGGGTTTGAGTGAAAGAGCGGGAAGATTGAGGAACAAGGGGCGAAGCTGTGCTATCGTAAATACAGTATCTTATGCATTCTAAATTACCACCCATTTGGAAAAGGAAAATGCAATAAATATTTACTCTGAGCTGCGCTTCGGTAGGTTGGTGGTAGATGGAAGGCCGTGCTGCCCAACCAAGTCCTTTGTCCTTTGAAGAATGTCTCTGCTGGTTAATTGGATACGTTGTAGTAACGTCGTTGTGTGGTTGACAAGATACTCTGTCTGTTCCTTCCTAACCTGTGTTTGCAGCTGGTGTTGCTAACTCTACGGCTAGGAGGTATCACTTCTGTTGTGAATAAGAGTTCAAAGTTCATACCATTCGCAACCAAAGCTCATGCTGATGTTGGCTTCGTTCTGTAGTTATTATCTGAACCATTCTGACATCGGACCCTCGTCCTCACATCCTCGGAACAGGAAGTTATATTGTCGTCAAGGCTTTATATAGGAGGGGAGAGGGGGGCGTGTTTGAAATCTTTTATAGCCCATGTCCCTTCACAGGGGCGGGCCACTGATTGAGCAGAGCCCTAACCAAATCTCACATTTTAGAAGCTAAAATCATATTTCATCCCATCACAAATAATTTCATATTCAAACATTTAAATTGAACAACAATTCCATGTGAATCCGATAACTCTGATGTGTAGACTTTCCACTGTAGAGTTTGTCATCTTATCATTGACGAGAATGTCTCAGATGACAACCGAACTGACATCATATTCATTAAGTACCACCGCATATGTTCAATTGGTCGGATTACCAGAATATAGTTTATTTCCCCCCACCTTCTGATGTTCCCAGAATCTCTATGTTAACCAAGGTGTTTGCAAATGTAACACCAGTAGGTCAGAGAGAGGAAAAAAGGGGGAAGAGGTATTTATGACTGTCATAAACCTACCCCCAGGCCAACGTCATGACAACAGTGAGTAGGTCCGGAGACATGTTGGACAAAACCCACTGAGTCGATGATGGCTCCGAAAGCCTTTTGGAGTGGCTCTGTGGACTTTTCCATGTGAATATTAAAGTCTTTTTAAATTTTATTTAAATATTTACCCCGTTTTCTCCCCAATTGTTTAGTAGCTACTATCTTGTTTCATCGCTACAACTCCCGTACGGGCTCGGGAGAGACGAAGGTTGAAAGTCATGCATCCTCCGATACACAACCCAACCAAGCCGCACTGCTTCTTAACACAGCGCACATCCAACCCGGAAGCCAGCCGCACCAATGTGTCGGAGGAAACACTGTGCACCTGGCAACCTTGGCTAGCGCGCACTGCGCCCGGCCCGCCACAGGAGTCGCTGGTGCGCGATGAGACAGTCACATCAAGATTATGATCAGTGATTAGTTCATTGACTATAACTGCCTTGGAAGTGAGGGATCTAACATTAAGTAGCCCTATTTTGAGGTGTGCGATATCACAATCTCTTTCAATAATGACAGGAATGGAGGAGGTCTTTATTCCAGTGAGATTGCTAAAGGGAATATTGCCATGTTTAGTTTTGCCCAACCTAGATTGAGGCACAGACACAGTCTCAATGGGGATAGCTGAGCTGACTACACTGACTCTGCTAGCGGCAGACTCCACTAAGCTGGCAGGCTGGCTAGCAGCCTGCTGCCTGGCCTGCACCTTATCTCATTGTGGAGCTAGTGGAGTTAGAACCCTGTCTACATTCGTAGATAAGATGAGAGCACCCCTTCAGCTAGGGTGAAGTCCGTCACTCCTCAGCAGGCCAGGCTTAGTCCCGTTTGTGGGTGAGTCCCAGAAAGAGGGCCAATTATCTACAAATTCTACCTTTTGGTAGGGGCAGAAAACTGTTTTCAACCAGCGATTGAGTTGAGACTCCGCTGTAGAGCTCATCACTCCCCCTAACTGGGAGGGGGCCAGAGACAATTCAAATCACCTGACCTCACCCCAATATAAATGGTTTGGGATGAGTTGGACCGCAGAGTGAAGGAAAAGCAGCCAACAAGTGTTCAGCATATGTGGGAACCCCTTCAAGACTGTTGGAAAATCATTCCAGGTGGAGCTGTTTGAGAGAATGCCATGAGTGTGCAAAGCTGTCATCAATGCAAAGGGTGGCTAATTTGAAGAAATATAAAATATATTTTGATTTGTTTAACACTTTTTTTTGGTTACTACATGATTCTGTATGTGTTATTTAATAGTTTTGATGTCTTCACTATTATCCTACAATGTAGAAAATAGTAAAAAAAATAAAGAAAAACCCTTGAATGACTAGGTGTGTCCAAACGTTTGGCTGGTACTGTACATTGGAAGCTTTTGACGTATTTATTATTTACAAATCCATTATTTCAAATACTTGGTTCAAATGCATGGGAGTATTTATTTGTATTTACACTGTGTATTTGAGTATTTTTAAATACATGCCAGTACCTTCCCAGTGTATTTCCAAATACATTCCAATATTCAACTACTTGTTTTTTCAAATTAAAAATATCAAAATATGTTCTTCCAAATGTCTTTGAAGGTAATTGAAATACCCTAAATTTGACCGCATGTACAGTGCCTTGCGAAAGTATTCGGCCCCCTTGAACTTTGCGACCTTTTGCCACATTTCAGGCTTCAAACATAAAGATATAAAACTGTATTTTTTTGTGAAGAATCAACAACAAGTGGGACACAATCATGAAGTGGAACGACATTTATTGGATATTTCAAACTTTTTTAACAAATCAAAAACTGAAAAATTGGGCGTGCAAAATTATTCAGCCCCTTTACTTTCAGTGCAGCAAACTCTCTCCAGAAGTTCAGTGAGGATCTCTGAATGATCCAATGTTGACCTAAATGACTAATGATGATAAATACAATCCACCTGTGTGTAATCAAGTCTCCGTATAAATGCACCTGCACTGTGATAGTCTCAGAGGTCCGTCAAAAGCGCAGAGAGCATCATGAAGAACAAGGAACACACCAGGCAGGTCCGAGATACTGTTGTGAAGAAGTTTAAAGCCGGATTTGGATACAAAAGATTTCCCAAGCTTTAAACATCCCAAGGAGCACTGTGCAAGCGATAATATTGAAATGGAAGGAGTATCAGACCACTGCAAATCTACCAAGACCTGGCCGTCCCTCTAAACTTTCAGCTCATACAAGGAGAAGACTGATCAGAGATGCAGCCAAGAGGCCCATGATCACTCTGGATGAACTGCAGAGATCTACAGCTGAGGTGGGAGACTCTGTCCATAGGACAACAATCAGTCGTATATTGTACAAATCTGGCCTTTATGGAAGAGTGGCAAGAAGAAAGCCATTTCTTAAAGATATCCATAAAAAGTGTTGTTTAAAGTTTGCCACAAGCCACCTGGGAGACACACCAAACATGTGGAAGAAGGTGCTCTGGTCAGATGAAACCAAAATGGAACTTTTTGGCAACAATGCAAAACGTTATGTTTGGCGTAAAAGCAACACAGCTCATCACCCTGAACACACCATCCCCACTGTCAAACATGGTGGTGGCAGCATCATGGTTTGGGCCTGCTTTTCTTCAGCAGGGACAGGGAAGATGGTTAAAATTGATGGGAAGATGGATGGAGCCAAATACAGGACCATTCTGGAAGAAAACCTGATGGAGTCTGCAAAAGACCTGAGACTGGGACGGAGATTTGTCTTCCAACAAGACAATGATCCAAAACATAAAGCAAAATCTACAATGGAATGGTTCAAAAATAAACATATCCAGGTGTTAGAATGGCCAAGTCAAAGTCCAGACCTGAATCCAATCGAGAATCTGTGGAAAGAACTGAAAACTGCTGTTCACAAATGCTCTCCATCCAACCTCACTGAGCTCGAGCTGTTTTGCAAGGAGGAATGGGAAAAAATGTCAGTCTCTCGATGTGCAAAACTGATAGAGACATACCCCAAGCGACTTACAGCAAAAGGTGGCGCTACAAAGTATTAACTTAAGGGGGCTGAATAATTTTGCACGCCCAATTTTTCAGTTTTTGATTTGTTAAAGTTTGAAATATCCAATAAATGTCGTTCCACTTCATGATTGTGTCCCACTTGTTGTTGATTCTTCACAAAAAAATACAGTTTTATATCTTTATGTTTGAAGCCTGAAATGTGGCAAAAGGTCGCAAAGTTCAAGGGGGCCGAATACTTTCGCAAGGCACTGTATGTTAAGAGCATAGTTTTTTTTTGTCCAGTCTACGATGCCATGTTCTGTCAGTGCCAATGTACCTACTCTGTCTACTGAGTTGACAGTGGTTTTATACATCACCCACCTGTTTTCAGAGTTTCGCTGTCCAACATTTTTTTCCCTCATCGTGTTCTCTCCATCTCCTCCCGTTCACGCTGTCCCTCCCTCTCGCAGCACCCAATCCCGGCTGTGGCTCCGGTGGATGAGGAGGGTTCTGACGGGGAACCCGACCAGGAGGCGGTGCAGAGGTAAGCCTGGGACGGGCACAGGGCCCGGGGGGCTTTGAGGCGTGACTGTAGAAGCGCTAGTGTTCCTGGGTTACTGGGAGTCGAGGTGCAAGTAGGCTGCAGCACTGCTTTCTGCCACCGGGGGACTGGGCCACTGTTGTTCCGGTGTCTCCCCCCCCCCTTCTCCATCACGCAACTGGCTTTCATTAGGCAATCAATCAACTCTTCTCCAACTTCTACCAAATCTACCTCTCTAAATATCCTCTTAAAATATGTCTATCTCTCTCATTTCAAATTATGCCGCCAAATTATCTCGCCACGGCTTCGCTTACACTAAGCTTGCTCAAACAATCCAATCCTCAAATTGGAACGGGGGGTTGTGGGAGTTATCTGATATGTGATTCGTCCTGCCTGAAGGAAGGGGAGGGTGGTTTTGCCCCTTCCCCACGCAAGGGCCAATGAGGACAGAGAGCTGACCAGTGCTGCTTCCTGTCTCCCTCCCCGCGGCCCAGGTACTTGGCGAACCGCTCCAAGCGGCACACGACGCACGCGCTCATGAGCACAGCGCACGGCGCTGAGCCACTGGCAGACTCGCAGAGGCCCCAGGGCTCCCGGCAGAGGGGGTGGGTCCCGGAGCAGCACTGCCGGTGAGGGTCCCCACACTGAGGCTGACAGACACCCCAGGCCAGGGGGGGCATGCATGGGCCCCAGCACACAGGGACAGTAATAGAGGGACACGAGCACTAAGATGCACAGACACACATACACCCCCTTCACTATGCATGGACCCCATCATTCAGCGAGGCAGGGATAGGGGCATGGGAACTTTTAGGGACATTCACAGAGACAAATATTCTCACTTTATAATGAGGCAAAAGTCCACACCGGGGGGGGGTTATGCATGGTCCCCAGCCAGCACACAGGAGCAGGGACACCAGTGCACCGTGCCGGTTACACTATCACAGTCACCAGCTTGGAGCATACGACATGAGGACTTCTAGTAATCCAGGGGTAGGCTAGGTAACAGAACAGTTATCAGAGCCTTGCGCTGGGCTCTGAGATCTCCTCCTGACCTGCAGGTCAGCCATTGGACAGTCTGTGTTGTGGAGAAGCTGCCGTCTCATTGGATGAGGTCTGTCTATGTATCAAGCGTCTCAGAGTAGGAGTGCTGATCTAGGATCAGCTCTCCATCTGATTTCATTCATTGTGATCTAAACTGCAAAACTGATCCTAAATCAGCACTCCTACTCTGAGACGCTTGATACATATGGCCGGCCGCTGGTCTTCTGATACTGATTGAACACGTTCAACTCTGTTTCTGAGAAACATCTTTATTATTCCAAACGATTCATTCTACAGCCAGTTTAAGTTAGCCTAGCTATTCTCTGATTTCTCTAGCTTGCTATTCTCGATATAGTAAAAGAAAGATGTTTCGGTTTTTTGACTGCAGCTGAAGGACGCTTAGATGTTACAGCCAGGTATGGGATTCTCCAAATGATCCTGTCAATCAGGTCTACGTTTGGATTGGATATGATGACACAGTGGTGCATTCCTGCTGTGTATCCTGTGTTCACGGCTCTAAGATCAGCTCTGTGTTTACAGTGGCATTCGGATGCAGAGAGACCAGACTAGCTCATGTAAATGATTTTTATTTTATTTTTCCATCTGTGTATGACTGTGTGTCTGTGTGCGACTTCACCTCTGTATCCATTTCTGTGACCTCACCTGCGTATCCATTTCTATCTATATCTGGCTCCTGTCTATGCATCTGGATCGGTGTGTCTGTATGTGTGCGGCTCTGCGCACCTCCCCAGGTCCAGCTACAAGGACTGTAACACCCTGCACTTGCCCATGGAGCGTTTCTCCCCCGTGAGGCGCTTCTCCGATGGGGCCACCACAATCCAGGCCTTTAAGGCCCACCTGGAGAACAGCAGCCTCATCAGGCAGCTCAAACAGGTACTATACACCCCCACCTGGCTCTGTACACCCCCACCTGGCTCTGTACACCCCCACTGGCTCTGTACACCCCCACCTGGCTCTGTACACCCCCACCTGGTGTTGTAAACCTACACCTAGGGCTGTTACGGTGACCGTATGTATTACCACAGTCAAATTCCACGTGACCGTTTTGTCAAGGTAACTAGGCTTGTTGCACAGCATTTCTATAGGCCATGCAACTGTATTTAGAATTATGTTATTTCTTTCTGTATAGACAGGAATAGGCTAATTTGGCAATATATTTGTGGCAATTTAGATTTGTGGAAATCTTAGCTTCCACTAGCCTTATGGAAGAACTGCCTATGCTAGAATATTAATAACGTATCCGCATGTAACCTCCATTCGCTGTTCGAGTGCAGGTTACAGATGACAAGTTTTCTTTTTGTGGGCTATTCTAAATCAAAAGTCATTCTACACACTCGCTGGCACGAGAACAGGCACGAATGATCAGTTCCCAACGAAAATTGCAGCGCGGCGCAAAGTTCTGCACCCATCCCCTTCAAGGAGAATAGATTAAAAGGGAAACAGTAGCCCTTGTAGTCGATAAACTGTATTGATAACCAATTGCTCTGAGACACGTAGACGGTAACTAAATATTACAACGTTCCCGTAGAGGAGTTGAACAATGGAACACCCATACTATCCGTGGTAGGGATTGTAGTAACAAAATATATCACATATATAGGAAAGCAATAAAATACAACAATTGATAAAGAAATAAACCACAACTACACTATACCATTCAAGATGGTAGGGAATGTTGTAAAACAATTAGTATTCGGCTTTCTATTCATAGTATTTTATAAATAGATAAGACAGCATTAGACGAAAGGATAATTAGCTAAATAGTACATCTTCAAAAATAAGGAACTGGAAACACAAAAGTACTCAATCAACATGGTAGAGATAAAACACATAGGACATAGAAGGCACAGTATGTGGGTATGTGCAGGTGTATTGTGATGGAAGGGGGGGGGGGGGGTGGTTGTGTTTGGGAAAAGTGTTAAGTGAGTGAAAGAGGAAAATGGTAGCAAATCCCAGAGCCCATGTGTGTCTGCGAGCAGGGGTTGTGAGAGAGAGCTTTCAATCTTGTGCAGATATGGGATATACATTTTAAAACAAATGTATAAATCTAGGTTATTGATTTGTTGGCCAATCATGAGACCATCCCCAACCCTATATCCTATACACCCACCTGAGCGACCCATACACTAAGGAGGAGTCCTTATCTGTTTTAAGTGCCTACTGTAACTAGCCTATACGCAGCCAAATCAGAAAAATGAATACGGTCGGAGACCAGCTAAAGCGGCGCCGACCCTGCTCTCTGATGGGTGAGCATAATATACAAAGAATTTCTCCATCAGCTAGGACTTGACATTGGTTAATCAAGTCTCCCCATTTTTGCATGCCTTCTCAAACAGCTGCAACTGTATTTGCATTTGTACATCAAGTCCTTTCTGGAGTTGGGCTCGAGGATGGAGCAACTGGAACAACATCTGAGCTTGTGGTTGTTTGTGGAGCAAAGGGTGGAAAAGTGGAGAACAATTGGAGGTTAACTTAATAATAGCAGTGCAGATATCATGGTACAGCTATATGGACACTCAGTCACTATGGTACTTTTTTTTTTTTTTTTTTTTTTTTTTTTAACTCTGTTTATTAAGTTTTGAACATACACACACACAGACAAGACAAAGCAATATAAATAATATACTCAACTAGAAAAAATAATGGTAAGTTGACAAACATATATTATGATAAATTGAATTGCAACTTGTATCTCATTATGGTAAATGGGGAAATAAGTCAATTCTAATTGTAATGTCTTAGCAGATAATAAGAAAAGATTGTCAGTATTTACCTGGATAAAAGAAAAGTAATATAATATGTATTAACAGGAAACTCATTCAACAATTTGGGGGGGGGGGGGGGGTATATTTCTTCCATGGGCAAAGAAACTCTAAAGGGTTGATGATCTTAATAAACAATCATTTTGATCTGAATCTGCAAATTGTCCAAACAGATCCTCAAGGTAGATGGATGATTTTAAATATTTTATGGGACCATAAACAGATTTGGCTCATTAATATATACGGTCCAAATAATGATGATCCATGCTTCTTTAAAAATATATATAATCATTTATCAAACCTACAAGCAATACAATGGTGGTAAATTATAAACGGGATCTTAAAGGAAATCACGCTACAAACTACCACCCTCATGCACTTAAGGAAATCACACTACAAACTACCACCCTCATACACTTAAGGAAATCACGCTACAAACTACCACCCTCATGCACTTAAGGAAATCACACTACAAACTACCACCCTCATACACTTAAGGAAATCACGCTACAAACTACCACCCTCATACACTTAAGGAAATCACACTACAAACTACCACCCTCATGCACTTAAGGAAATCACGCTACAAACTACCACCCTCATGCACTTAAGGAAATCACACTACAAACTACCACCCTCATGCACTCAAGGAAATCACACTACAAACTACCACCCTCATGCACTTAAGGAAATCACGCTACAAACTACCACCCTCATGCACTTAAGGAAATCACGCTACAAACTTCCACCCTCATGCACTTAAGGAAATCACACTACAAACTACCACCCTCATGCACTTAAGGAAATCACATATGTCATTGATATATTGAAACTAGTGGAAATATGGAGGCTTAAATATCCTGACCTAGTGAGTTATACATGGCGGAGGCTCAATCAAGCTAGTTGTCTTGACTGCTTTCTTATGTCATTCTCGCTGGCACCCAAGGTTTTTTTTTAAGTGTTGAGAGGGGACCGAATGCAGAATACATTACTCGTACAGAATTCCCACGTGGGTGAGAATATTGGAAATTTAATCAAAGCCTATTGGATGATAACTTTATTTTTAGCTAAGACAGAATCATTTAGAACTGACTTTTTCCAAAATAACATAGGTATAGCAGATCCCCTTATTGTATGGGACACTTTTAAATGTGCCTTTAGAGGCCATACAATTCAGTACTCATCTCTAAAACAAAGCAATTTAGGTAAAAAGAGCCCATTGTAACAAAGGAAGTAGGACTAACAATACAGACGGATAGCAATAAAAACTGTAACATAGGCACAGAATAAGTGAGAGGAAAAAGAAATTGAAGAACTTATTCAAGAAAAATCGAGTGTAATATATTATAAAAAATAAAGCGACCTGGATGTAATATTGGAAAAATGCCCCAAATTGTTTATTTAATCTTCAACATAGAAATGCTACCAAAAATAATTTACTGAAACTTCACCAAACAATATTTTGAAAGGAAGCCAAGTCCTTTTAAAGTATGTTTTCGTATGTCTCCTCTGTCTCCACTAACCAACGTTAAGTTAATTGTATGTATTTTTTTTCTTTCTATTAATAATGTAAAATGAACTAAATTAACTTTAATTACCGAAAGGCTCATGTGAAGGCCAAATTACAGAGGAGGAGCCTTTAAGTCTTTTTAAAGCCTTTAAGTCCGAGGAAAACTCCAGGTGGAGGTATACCAAACCTTTTTTGATATACTCAGAGGACCGTTATTAGCATGTTTTTTAACCACTCTTGTAAAAATAGTAGATTATCAGATACTCAACAAGAAAGTCTGATTTTCCTTATTACTGAAACCGAATCCAAGTGGTAAGTACAAAGATCCAGTCCATTTAAAAAAAAGTGAGTTTCCTTACACTTCAGTGTTGTGATGCAAAAATTCTAGCATTGTGCATAGAATTTAAAAGGTATTGTCAGACATTATTAATCCTAATCAAACAGGTGATTTACATGGACTTTACATGGGCATTGAAGATAATATAATTAGTAGACACAATAAAACACTATGAAAAATCTGGGAAACCAGGCCTGATATTTATAGCTGCCTTTGAAAAGGCTTTTGACAAAGTACGATTGGAATTTACAGTGCATTCGGAAAGTATTCAGACCCCTTTATTTTTTCCACATTTTCTTATGTTAGTTTTTTTTATCTTATCAACCGACATACAAAACCCCATAATGACAAATCAAAAACAGGGTTTTAATATTTTTGTAATTTTTATTAAAAAATGAAAACTGAAATATCATATTTCCATAAGTATTCAGACCCTTTACTCAGTACTTTGTTGAAGCAACTTTGGCAGCGATTACAGCCTCGAGTCTTCTTGGGTGTGACGCTACAAGCTTGGCACACTTGTATTTGGGGTGTTTCTCCATTTCTTTGCAGATCCTCTCAAGCTCTGTCAGGTTTGATTGGCTGCACAGCTATTTTCAGGTTTCTCCAAAGATGTTAGATCATGTTCAAGTCCGGGCTCTGGCTGGGCCACTCAAGGACATTGAGACTTTAATGGCAAAACACCAGTCTCATTGTCAACTGTGAAGAGGAGACTCCGGGATGCTGGCCTTCTATGCAGAGTTCCTCTGTCCAGTGTGTGTGTTCTTTTGCCCGTCTTAATCTTTAATTTTGATTGTCCAGTCTGAGATATGGCTTTTTCTTTCTAACTGTGCCTAGAAGGCCAGCATCCCGGAGTCACCTCTTCACTGTTGACGTTGGGACTGGTGTTTTGTCGGGTACTATTTAATGAAGCTGCCAGTTGAGTTGTGAGGCGTCTGTTTCTCGAACTAGACACACTAATGTACTTCTTGCTCAGTTGTGCACCGGTGCCACCCACTCCTCTTTATATTCTGGTTAGAGCCAGTTTGTGCTGTTCTGTGAAGGGAATAGTACACACCGTTGTACGAGATCTTCAGTTTCTTGTCAATTTCTCGCATGGAGTAGCCTTCATTTCTCAAAACAAGAATAAACTGACTAGTTTCCAAAGAAAGTATTTGTTTCTAGCCATTTTGAGCCTGTAATCAAACCCACAAATGCTTATGCACCAGATACTCAACAGTTTTATTGCTTCTTTAAACAGACAACAGTTTTCAACATACTTGCAAAATAGTTTTCTAATGATCAATTAGCCTATTTAAAATGATAATCTTGGATTAGCTAACACGACGTGCCATTGGAACACGTGATTTGCTGATAATGGGCCTCTGTACGCCTATGTAGAGATTCCTTTAAGAATCTGCCATTTCCAGCTACAATAGTAATTTTCAACATTAACAATGTCTACACTGTATTTCAGATCAATGTTATTTTAATGGACAAGAAAATGTGGTTTCTTTCGAAAACAAGGACATTTCTAAGTGACCCCAAACTTTTGAACGATAGTGTGTATGGGTGATACAACCATCCCAGCTCTGCAGATTTTGCTGTGAAGAGACGGGATCATTTGTTTTGGTATTGTCCATATGTAGCTTGTTTTTGGTCGCAGGTCCAGGAATGGCTGAAGAATTGCATATCTACCTGGAGCTAACTGTGCAGGTAGCACTACTGGGTGATTTGAAAAGTCATAGTCAATCGTTCAATTTTATAATAATACTTTTGGTAAAAATGTTTATCTTTAATTTAAAGTCGGTCAACTGTCAGCTGGTCAAATTGTGAATGAGCGATTGTGAATGAGCGATTGATGAAGTGTGTGAAGCCTGCACAAGAAACTGCAGAGCTCAAGCGTTTCATGTGACTTAAAACAAAATGTGTCGCATTATGCAGCCTTAGAATGTGTTAGATCAGAACATATAGCCTAATGTTTGTATCACACCTAAAGTGGATTTATTGTGATGGTGTAGGCTATATTACATGGATTTATTGTGATGGTGTAGGCTATATTACATGGATTTATTGTGATGGTGTAGGCTATATTACATGGATTTATTGTGATGGTGTAGGCTATATTACATGGATTTATTAGACTTGTAGATGTTCCAAAGGTCTGCATCAGTGGCTTATAGGTTATGCGTGGAAGCCAGGAGATGCTAAACATGTTTGTTAATTACGTTCAATTACCTGAGACCGACAGTATACTTCCATGATAATCACTGGCTGACAAAATGTCATGAGCGCCACAACACTACCCCCCCACCTGGTTTATACGCCCAAACCTAGAACTATAAACCCCCACCTGGTTCTATACACCCCCATTTAATGTGTTCTTCTTTCACGAGAGACTAGTCCTGATTTACCTCTACCTGCAGCTCCTAAGCATAGCCCTGCCTTACCCCGTACCTGCGCCAATGTATCTACCTGCTGCTCCTAAGCATGCATGCATCCTACATCGGTGCCCGGACTGCCCACAACCCCTGGGGCGCAAGTGTGAATGCCACACAAGCCTCCCTTGACGTCATCCACTCACTTTCCATGTACTTCCTCTTAGTTTGTTTTCCTACACAGTGAAAGGACAGGCGTGCTGTGTTAGATTTAGATCCTGAGCCTCTCTAGACAACAGATTCAGTGTGAACATCTCCACCTGGTGTTGTACTGGTGTTTAATGCCTGGCCCCTCTATCGTCATACCAAACAGTCTGGCGTCACTGGAAAGTCTTATGAATGCATTCAGGGAAAAGAGCGGGTCTTACCGTGTCACAATACAACCACGTGCGTACGCACGCAGCTAGATAGCTTTCCAAGTGCTTGACTTGTACCCCTGGAGGGTCCAGGTGGTGTGAAACATGGACTGGCTCTTCATTGAGATCCCATCGATTTAAATGCCTCTTCTCATTCTGTCACATCCGTGCTGGTCCTTATTTACCCTACCCACCTGATCCTGCGGGTCCTGCCTTACAATGGAACAGGTAGGTACGGGGTATAACCAGTGTAGAGAGAGGGTGCAGACACTAAAACGCATTTTGGTTCTTGTTTAGTCTGTTTACTTAAAGATCCCTCTCTCCCATCCATCTTTTTTTTCCAGAAACCATACCGTTTTAGTTTTCCCAGAAACCACACATTTTTAATTTTCTGCTTTTCATTCAATATTTTTCCATGTAAAGAACTAGTCATCGGCCCACTTTTCCGGCTTCATTTTTCCATATTTTTTTTGTCAATTTCTCCCCCTACATTTTCTCACCTGCACAACTCCAGGGCTGGCTGAACTATATTGAAATATGTAAAGACAAACTTGTATTTTTTTGCGTTGATCTGCGGTCTACAATACTTATTTGGGTAAGCCCTGCAGTTCCTAAGCATTGTCCTGCCTTACCCCGTACGCTTCTGTCTCATTTTATCTTCCTTCTGCACCTAAGCGTGCAGGCAGCAGCCTACAGAAATGTCCATGCTGTAGAAGTGTGAACAAGTTTCCATTGATCTCATCCACTTACTCCCACTTAACCTTCAATTAGTTGGATTCCATACACATTTTAAGGACTGATTGTGCAGCGTTGGATTGAGACACTGAATTGCTTTAGCCAAAGAGTCGCTTTGTCATACAGTACCAGTCAAAAGTTTAGACACACCTATTCATTCAAGGGTTTTTAAAAAAATGTATTACTTTTTTCTACATTGTGGAATAATAGTGAAGACATCTCAACTATTAAATAACACATATTGAATCATGTAGTGACCAGAAAAGTGTTAAATGAATCAAAATATATTGAAGATTCTTCAAAGTAGCCACCCTTGTCCATGATGACAGCTTTGTACACTCTTGGCATTCTCTCAACCAACTTCACCTGGAATGCTTTTCCAACAGTCTTGAAGGAGTTCCCACATATGCTGAGCACTTGTTGGCTGCTTTTCCTTCACTTTGCGGTCCAACTCATCCCAAACCATCTTAATTGGGTTGAGGTCATGTGATTGGAGGCCAGGTCATCTGATTAATCACTCTCCTTCTTCGTCAAATAGCCCCTGAGCTTGGAGGTGTATTGGATCATTGTCCTGTTGAAAGACAAATGTTAGTCCCACTAAGCGCAAACCAGATGGGATGGCATATCGCTGCAGAATGCTGTGGTAGCCGTGCTGGTTAAGTATTCCTTGAATTCTAAATAAATCACAGACAGTGTCACCAGCAAAGCACCCCCACACCATCACACCTCCTCCATGCTTTACGGTGGGAACCACATATGCAGAGATCATCCGTTCACCTACTGCGTCTCACAAAGACGCAGCGTTTGGATCCAAAAATCTTTCATTTGGACTCATCAGACCAAAGGACAGATTTCCACCGGTCTAATGTCATTGCTCGTTTCTTGGCCCAAGCAAGTCTCTTCTTAATATTGGTGTCCTTTTAGTAGTGTTTTTTTTGTTGCAGCAATTCAACCATGAAGGCCTGATTTTCATCTTAACAGTTGATGCTGAGATGTGTCTGTTACTTGCACTCTGTGAAGCATTTATTTGGGCTGCCATCTGAGGTGCAGTTTTATATAATGAACTTATCCACTGCAGGAGAGGTAACTTTGGGTCTTCCTTTCTTGTGGCGGTCCTAATGAGAGCCAGTTTCATCATAGTGCTTGATGGTTTTTGCAACTGCACTTGAAGAAACTTTCAAAGTTCTTGATGTTCCGCATTGACTGACCTTCATGTCTTAAAGTAATGATGGACTGTCATTTCTCTTAGCTTATTTGAGCTGTTCTTTCCATAATATGGACTTGGTATTTTACCAAATAGGGCTATTTTCTGTATACCACCCCTACCTTGTCACAACCCAGCTGATTGTCTCAAACGCATTAAGAAAGAAAGTAATTCCACAAATGAACTTTTAAGAAGGCACACCTGCCAATTAAAATGCATTCCAGGTGACAACCTCATGAAGCTGGTTGAGAGAATGCTAAGACAGTACAAAGCTGTCAAGGCAAAGGGTGGCTGCTTTGAAAAATCTAAATTATAAAATAGATTTTGATTTAACAGTTTTTGGGTTACTACGTGATTCCATACATGTTATTTCAAAGTTGTAATGTCTTCACGATTATTCTACAATAGTACAAATAAAGACAAACCCTGGAATGAGTAGGTGTGTCCGAACTTTTGACTGGTACTGTAAATCCAAGGTGGGGGCACCGAGGGGGGTATCAAGAGGTTAGAGGTCCCTGGCCAGGGTAGGATGGGTATAGAGGGTTTAAAGGCAGGTTGAAGGGGATATTGGGATTGGCCACGGGTGCTGATGTAACTAGTGGTAATTAGGAGTAATCCCATAGACTCAAGTTTCAATGGTGACGTGGTCGGAGTAAACACTAGGCTGCTGGGTTACGGGGGTGAGTCAACACAAAACAAGCTGCCGTTGATGTTGACGGCACCTCTGCCCTCGGTCAGAGCTAGAGTTATCTCGGCACCCAAAACCACTTCAGCTATCCTTGTGCCAGATCTGTTTGTGCTGTCATGTCAACTCTTTGTCATGCCGAAAGGATAGCACAAGCAGATCTGGGACCAGGCTAGATATCAGCTAATCAATTTAACAGTTTAATGTCAAGGTTGGGATGAGAAGTGGCGGAGGGATCTCCAAGGTCATTGTAACAGTGCACAACAAAGCAATAGCGAACATGAACATTTGACAATTTCAGAACCGGTCTGTATTATGGAGTCAACAGTGATTTTAGAAGTGTAAGGAAAGACAACATGCCTTATATACAAACCTCATGGACTCTGAAATGTATTCAATTTAATTCAAAAAGCTTTATTGTCCATCAAATGTACATAAGAAAGAAATGGTCTTTTGACATCAAATCTTATTTGCCACATGCGACAAATACAACGGGTGTAGACCTTACCGTAAAATGCTTACTTACAAGCCCTTTAACTCTTATTTTTCTTAATACTGCATTGTTGGTTAAGAAAATATTTACTAAATAAACTAAAGTAAAAGAGCAACAATAAAATAACAGTAACGAGGCTATATACGGGGTACCGGTACCAAGTCAATTGTGTGGGGGTACAGATTCGTCGAGGTAATATGTAAAGTTGAAGTCGGAAGTTTACATACACCTTAGCCAAATACATTTAAACACAGTTTTTCACAATTCCTGACATTTAATCCGAGTAAAAATTCCCTGTTTTGGGTCCGTTAGGATCACCACTTCATTTAAGAATGTTAAATGTCACAATAATAGTAGAGAGAATGATTTATTACAGTTTTTATTTCTTTCATCACATTCCCAGTGAGTCAGATGTTTACATACACCCAATTAGTATTTGGTAGCATTGCCTTTTAAATTGATTAATTTGGGTCAAATGTTTCGGGTAGCCTTCCACAAGCTTCCCACAATAAGTTGGGTAAATTTGGCCCATTCTTCCTGACAGAGCTGGTGTAACAGAGGCAGATTTGTTGGCCTCCTTGCTTGCACATGCTTTTTCAGTTCTGGCCACAAATTTCCTATAGGATCGAGGTCAGGGCTTTGTGATTGCCACTCCAATACCTTGACTTTGTTTTCCTTAAGCTATTTTGCCACAACTTTGGAAGTATGCTTGGGGGTCATTTTCCATTTGGAAGACCAAGCTTTAACTTCCTGGCTGATTTCTTGAGATGTTGCTTCAGTATATCCACATAACTTCCCTACCTCATGATGCTATCTATTTTGTGAAGTGCACCAGTCCATCCTGCAGCAAATCACCCCCACAACATGATGCTGCCACCCCTGTGCATCACGGTTGGGATGGTCTTCTATGGCTTGCAAGCCTCCCCCTTTTTCCTCCAAACATAACGATGGTCATTATGGCCAAACAGTTCTATTTTTGTTTCATCAGACCAGAGGACATTTCTCCAAAAAGTACGATCTTTGTCCCCATGTGCAGTTGCAAACCGTATTCTGTTTTTTTTAATGGAGGTTTTGGGGCAGTGGTTTCTTCCTTGCTGAGCGGCCTTTCAGGTTATGTCGATATTGGACTCGTTTTACTGTGGATATAGATACTTTTGTACATGTTTCCTCCAGCATCTTCACAAGGTCCTTTGCTGTTGTTCTGGGATTGATTTGTACTTTTGGCACCAAAGTATGTTCATCTGTAGGAGACAGAATGCGTCTCCTTCCTTAGCGACATGATGGTCCCCTGGTGTTTATACTGGCACACTATTGTTTGTACAGATGAACTTGGTACCTTCAGGCATTTGGAAATTGCTCCCAAGGATGAACCAGACTTGTGGAGGTCTGCAATTTTTCTTTTCTGAGGTCTTGGCTGATTTCTTTTGATTTTCCCATGATGTCAAGCAAAGAGGCACTGAGTTTGAAGGTAGGTCTTGAAATACATCCACAGGTACACCTCCAATTGACTCAAATGATGTCAGTTAGCCTAACGGAAGCTTCTAAAGCCATGAAATCATTTTCTGGAATTGTCCAAGCTGTTTAAAGGCACAGTCAACTTGAATGTGAATGTAATCGTCTGACCCACTGGAATTGTGATACAGTGAATTATAAGTGAAATAATCTGTCTGTTAACAATTGTAGGAAAAATTACGTGTCATGCACAAAGCAGATGTCCTAACCGACTTGCCAAAACTATAGTTTGTTAACAAGAAATTTGTGGAGTTGAAAAACGAGTTTTAATGGCTCCAACCTAAGTGCATGCAAACTTCCGACTTCAACTCTACATGTAGGTAGGGGAAAAGTGACTATGCATAGATGATAAACAGTGAGTAGCAGCAGCCTAAACGGGGGGGTTCAATGCAAGTAGTCCGGGTCGCCATTTGATTAGCTGGTCAGCGGTCTTATGGCTTTGGAGGTAAAACCTGTTAAGAAGCCTTTTGGATCTGGACTTGGATTGATTTGAGTCTCGTTTATCGTTGCATTCTATTGTCATTGGATGGGGCTATTCTGAGTGAACGTGACAGCAAATAATGCTATTCCTTATATTCCGGGTGCCACCGTCTTTCTTTGTGTGGTCTCTAACGACAATATGTTTGTGTGTTTGTGCGCGTATGTGTACCAGGAGTGTGAGCAGCTGCAGAAGATGTACGCTTTCCCCCAGGACGAGAGGCTGCTTGAGCACACACAACAACAGCATTTCCTGTACCAGCAGGAGCAGCAGATTCTACACCAGCAGATACAGGTCACTGTGACACACACCGACATGGACACACACACACGCACACACACACACACACACAGAGAGAACGACACGCGCACTGCATGGTTTGTACCAGTTGGAGCAGCAGATTCTACACCAGCAGATACAGGTCACTGTGACACACACCGACATGGACACACACACGCACACACACACACACACACACAGAGAACGACACGCGCACTGCATGGTTTGTATCAGCGGGAGCAGCGTTTTCTACACTAGCAGATGCAAGTCACCATGACCCTAGCCTTGACATTTCTGTCCCCATCTCTTCTCTCTCTGAAGACACCATGAAAGGCTGGTCGATGTGACACAAATACAGTAAACACTTGCCATGATGTGTTCCTAAATAGTTTTTCCATTGTCTGAATCTTTCTCCCCCTTCTGCAGGCCCTGTCTTTGGGACACGGAGAGTGCCAGCCCAGTCACCTTACCCACCAGCTCCAGAGGTGAGAACACCACACACACAACAACTCTGAGCGAGAGACTAATGATAATCATTAGTGACTAAAAACAATACATTTATTTTTAGACACCTTGGTTCAAAATCACACACTCAATGGCAATTGTCTGCTAAACACATGTAGTGCAGCTCAGAGAAGCTCCACCAACAAGCCAGGCTTTTGTGCCGCTCTATTAATGAGTGTTATTTACATCCCTGTCTGTTCTCTCCCTTCCCTCAGGTTGCGTATCCAGCCCTCCAGCCCACCGCCTACACATGCCAGCAACCACTTGTTCAGACAGCCCAATCAGAGTCCCCCTCCAACAGCGATGATGCAGGGCCATGGTGAGTTCTAACTCCACCCCTTAGCCTTACTTGTCTTTCTTTATTAGACTAAAGGACGATAAAGGTCAATATGACTCAATTGTTAATGATCCCTTATTAGGACGAAGTGATGGTTGAAATAGCCAGTTTGTAGGTACAGTAGCTCTCTTCTGACTGACTGATCTCTCCCTCCTTCCCACAGGTGTGCCATCAGCGGTTCAGTACCAGCACGGCCCCGCCCTCTATCAGCCCTCCAGCGGGAGTCCTCCCCCTTGCGGCCTGCGCCCCGTCACCCTGCCTCCGCAGCAGCAGCCCTGCTCCTCTTCCCGTGGCGGGGGCGTCCCCATGCCCCAGCAGCAAGTGACTATCCAGGTGCAAGAGGTGGAGCTGGGAGGGGGCGGGGCCCAACAGCGCCAGCAGCATGCCTTCCTTTCCACGCCGTGTGCCCACCGGGTCCTGGGGAAGCAGCTGAGTGCAGACAACGCCGAGACCCACAGGTGACCCTCACACCGCTGCTCACTTTGTGCCTGAACCGGCATGCCTTTGCACATCTTTTTCTGCCAGCACTTTTTTTCAACTTTCATGTTCTTCAATTCTGTGTTTTGGACTTTCTTTGTGAATTCTTCCATTTCATTTTTCTCCCCACCTTTTTATTTTTCGTTTTCATAATGTTCACAGTTTTTGTAGATTTCAGTCTCTCATACCTCAGTCAACCCTAGGAAACCATGTTCCTGAAGCCAAAAACTCACTCATAGTAGAGTTTTATAAACTGTGTTGCCCGTGGCACCCTATTCCCTATATGGTGAACCATTTTAGACCATGTGCCCTGATCAAAGTACTCTATATAACAGGGGTGTCAAACATATGGGCCCATCAGCTCATTCAATCCTGTCCTTTTGAAAACAATCTAGACAGTCGGGGATCATAGAAAATCCCAAAAGCTATGGATAGATGCTTATGTTATGTTTTGCACATTTTGACTGTGAGGAAATATAACCAACGTTAGGTGTGGCCCTTGGGACCTCGGGGAAGACTGAATGCGACCCGCAGGGAAAATTCTTTAGACACTCCTGCCATTTAGTGACACACAGAGTCTTACACCTGATAGGCTAGTGGACTTCAGACACATCCTTGTGGGTTTTTACATTGAGAAATACCGTTGATAACGGTATTATTATTGATAACCCAAAACAACGTACTTGGCTGAAGAAGAAGAAGAAGAAGAAGACGTCACCACCTGAATCCTCCACTGAGATTGGCTGACTAAAATGGACGTAGGTGGTGGGATGACTGCTAACGGCAGTAGTGTCACCAGACTGTAGGAGCTATAGGCAGCTCTGCACCTACCAGTCTGTGTTGTATTTAGCCAAGCTTGGCAGTTACATCATCCTTTGATTTTCTTGTCATTTCCTCTGGAAAAGCTACAGCATTTGTGTGTATTTTACGGCTTGCACACCCCTCAGTGGACTTGTGACCTTTAAAACCGTACGGGTTTCTGTGCTGATTTTGACCCATAATAGCGGGGTTGCAACCACAGTGTTGCAGTTAAGTGTAGAAGAACATGTCGAACTGTATTGTCACTATCAGGTAGACATATTTGTGTTTTGTGACATACTCCTCTCATACTGTTCATAAATAACTCCTTTCAGTTTTATACTACTAATAATAATAACTCATGTTTTTCTTGTATACTTCCTTAATCCAGAATACTATCTCAATGGTATATTTAGTTTTTTTCCTCGAAGAACTCTCTCAGTATTTGCTGGAGTTTGTGTTGGACGGTACATTTGGTTGCAAATGGCATTAGCTGACTATTCTCCCTCTCTTCCCTGGGTCCCTAACTCCCCAGTCGCAGCCTCGGACGGTTCAACACATACGACCAGGCCGCCTTCAACAACCCCCATCTGTTCAGTGAGGGATCTCGGGCCTCGGGGGTGGTGGGTGGCTACAACCCCTACCTCCAGGGGACCTCCCTTAAGGTGCCAGGGATGGAGGCCTACCAGGGTGGGGTGGTCGGTGGGGCCGGAGGCGGAGGCTACGGGAGCCCCTCTGCCCTGCAGCAGGCTCTCCTCTCCCCCACCCCCCTGGAGTACCGGCCCCAGCAGCACGTCACCCCCACCCTACAGGGTCTCCTCTCCCCCCGCCACTCCCTGACGGGCCACGCCGACCCCCGCCTGCCCCCCCAGGACCTGGCCTCCTTACTGAAGAGGCAGAGCCCTCGACCGGCACCCCCCACACCCCCCAATGTGCCCCAGGACTACGGGGAGATGCTGCTGCGCCAGCTCGGCCAAGGGGAGTCTCTGGAGCCGGGGAGCCCCTACCAACACCTCCTCCAGATCATGCCCCTAGACGTCCAGCCACCCAGCCTACCCCACTCTGAGAGCATGGAGGAGGATGACCTGCCGCCCGGCTACCATGAGGGCCTCCTGGCCAAGGCCCAAGGCTGTGGGGACGGCCATGACCTACTGGGCCCCCCCCGGGGAGGGACGCCCCCCTACAACTCCCCCACACACAGACACGGCTACATCAGAAGCACCACCACGACCAGAGGTAATGGCCAAGCAGGCTCAACCACAGACGTAGAACCTAGTCATTCTATTTCTGTAGTCTCAAACAGCTTTCACGTCACTGATTGTTAATATTCGCATGCGTTTTACACGCTCTCCTGCTTCGGTTGGACAAGCTACAGTCTACATTGTTAACTTCACTAATCCCTGCCTCCTCCTCTCCCCCCCTTCCAGACAATGAGCATGTTGACTGCAGGACCCAGGGGCAGCAGGTTATGGAGCAGGGCGTGCCTGACCATAATGGAGTGGGCTACTCCACCAGGGTCCCCCAGGGGGACGGCTATCGGCCCCGGGGCCAGCTACAGCGCCACCACACCATCCAGACCAGCGACGACGCCTATGTGAGTTTCTCACGGTGCCATAATGTGCTCTGTTTGGGACCTTAGAAATAGAATGTACAGAATTTCTCAGCCTCTTATGTAGATCTCAAACGATTGGATAGTTTCAATGGATAGGTCTTAATTTACCTAGCCTATCAGAGGGCACGATGCACCGTGTTGCTCATACCTATCTTTTCAGATCTGTATGGCATGCCTAGGGGTAGGGACTAGGGGTTGATTTGGAATTGAACATTGCGTGCATTTATGTACTTAACGTGTCTTTCTGTACCTTCTCAGGACCAGGCCGAGCCCATGACTGGGATGAGCCTATTGGCTGGCAAGGCTCTGAGCTCCGCCCGCATGTCTGACATCCTCAACCAATCACCTCTGACAGGAAGCCAGCAGCTCCACCAGCGGGAAGAGTCGGGTCAGTGTCACATACACACACCAAATGGGTTAAAGTGAGTGAAACATGGCAGACTCGGTCAAATGTGAACTCTTTAAAATAATTTCTATCACATGACTAATGTATAGTGTAATATGTGTCATTTTAGCAGATGCTTCTATCAAAAACAACTTACAGGGTCAGCCATAGTAATACACCGCCCCTGAAGCAAATTAGGGTTAAGTGCCTTGCGTAAGGGCACACCGACAGATTTTCACCTTGATGGCTCGGTTATTCGAACCAGCGGCCTTTTGGTTATTGGCCCAACGTCCTAACCGCTAGGCTACCTGCCGCCCAACTGAGCCACGGAGGATCATGCTCATGCACTCACAATACCCACCAAATACCTGCCTTGAACATGGAGGAGTTCTTCATTCTGACAGGCTGTGTGTGTGTTTTCTCCTGGCAGTATGTGACGTGGAGGGAGAGCTCCACGCTGGAGCCTGCTACCCGTCGTCCTGCACCAGCAACATCCTCCACAGCTACAAACCCCCAGACCTGCAGTACAGCATGGAGCAGGCCGGGGTCTAGCACGGGTACGCACATGCACTTAGCCTGCGTCCCAAATGGTGCCCTATTCCTTGTGTAGTGCACTACGTCTGACCAGGGCCTTTGACCAGTAGTGCACTATATAGGGAATTGAGAGCCATTTTGGACAATCTTACAGTATGACTCTGTTGCACTACACTCCGTCTACAGTGAGTGAATGTCTGTAGCCAGACTCATGTCAATGGTTGTCCATACTGTTGTCACTGTTTGTTAATGCTGTTCTTAGATCAACTGTCAGTTAGTTAAACCTTACTTTTGCCAGGCAGGTCATTTTTGGCCTGATTCTCATTCACAGTACCGACTTTGTTGGTCAAGAGGTGAACATGATAAAGCACAGTACTTGACCTGTTAGTGCTCCTAGCTAGGGGATATCGAGGGTGAATCTCAATAGTATTACCTTGGTTCCTCACATCCTCTTTCACCGCCTTCTCTAAGTGCACTGGAGGAGAAGGACCGTGGGGAGGAACCTCAGATCTGCTCTTTCAATGTGTTTTGAGATGAGGGCAAGATGAGGGAAAGACAATTGGGATTCACCCCTAGCGTTAACTCTGTCCCTCTGTGTTCTCTCTCTCCTAGGAGCGTGTCCTGTGTATAAAGGTCCACATCAGCCACCTGTGTTGAGCAGCATCACGCCAAACCGCCATTGTCTGTCTGGAGGGGGCACTCTCTGTCAGTCCTGGGGGAAGGCAGGCTGCCTGCAGGCTGCAGTCCGGGGTGGGTGGGAGGGGATTGGCTGGGTGAGGGGAGTCGGTCCAATGCCAGCATTCTGTTCTGCACAGCCATCTAGCAAGCATTGCCATCATTGGCTCTCTCCATTCCTGCTCTTCCATCCGATTGGATAGATTGGGCTCTGCCACCCCCATTCACTTCTTCCTTCCTACCCCTTGTTGTCCCCCTCCCCCAACTGTTGCCATAGCAACATACTCATGCACCTCAATGTCCCAGGCAGTCATACAGGCAAAATATATAGATCACATAAACATACACGTGCAAACACTCAGCCACAAACCCAAAGTATTCACACCAAGTCTGTGCGTGGGGATTCCTGTGAGGTTCTGTCCGCTCCTCCCTCTCCCCTCCGCTGTATTCCGGTGGACCATTCCGGAGCGGACTGTGATCTCAGATCCTATGAGGCTCTCTCTCAGAATGACCCATTACGTTGGGCTTGCGGGGATGGGTTTGGTTCAGGCTCAGGGGTGCTAAAAAAAACAAACAATGGAGCTCAGTGACATCAAGGATTGCACAGCACAACCAGCTCTCATTTTTACATTTTATTTTCCTGTTCTGTCGTTCTTTTTCTTAATTGTTTTTAAAATTAATTTTTACGGCTAATGTTCATCTAGAAGTTATGATCATTATTGTTACTATTATTGTTATTACTGTTTACTGTAAAATAAGTTTTATTGTTATTATGATTATAATGACAATTATTATTAAAGAAAAAAAAATGTTCTGTGTTGCAAGGAGGACAACATTTTAGTTTTGATTACTTACGTAATTCTGCACTTTCAGTTCAATGCTATCTTTTATTCTTCTCCCTGTTTACCCTCTCATACTGCCTGTTCCTTTTCTCACTCCCCTGTTCTCTCATGTTTTATGCCCTTCTCCCCCCCTGTTCTTCATTCCATCCTTCCTCCCTCTTTTTCCACTCCCCATCACTCCCCTGCCCCCTCTTGTGACAGTGTGGCATTGTGGGTAGTTTTAACTGACATTCTTCCCCTTCCTCCTCTGTACAGCGACACCATGTATAGATTGCAATTTCTGTATCATATTTTTGGGGGGAGGTGTTGGGGAGGCATTTTTATATTGTTATTATTTTGTATTTTTGGATGTCTTCAGATGTCAAATTTCTTTTATTTTTTTATTTTAGGGGGAATATTGAGATTTTTAGCCAAAAGAGTACAGGGAGAAGTCTCCTTCATTGTCATAAAAAAATATTGTTCTAAGTGTTTTATTATCGAGACACTTGAAGAGGAGAGTGATTATTTGTGTTACTTTTTATCATTTCAATCATTGATGCCGTTGCCATTGTTATCGTTCTCTGCTTTTTAGGGGTAGATTTTGCAGGCAAGGGGTTGTAGGGTGGTTCGGTGCTGGGAGTGCAGAAAATGAAATGGAGTGGAACTGTAATATAGCTGACATATCATCCCCATCATCATCATAAGACATTTAGAGGTGGAGAGAGAAAGAACCCTTCTCCTCTCGCTCCCCCAATCTGCAGTGGTACCCTCCGTCGCCGACCTCATCGCCCCCCTTATTGGCCGACACACAATGGACATAGCTTCTCCTCCCGACTCTGGCCCCGCTACGGCCACATCTCCAGGAGGAGACTACTACTCTGCACATGTGCTGCCTCCCTTTTCTATCTCTTTCTCGCTCTCTCATTCCCTCCCTTTGTCACATGATCAGCAAGTGAGACCTACTCCAGCCCCAATACTGGATTCAGTCCTCCATCGCTTCAGAAGGAGAGAAATGAGGAACTGACCATATGCTGAGCGGTCTCGAGTTTTGACCCCAACGCAGTATGTACAGTTCAGATAGTGTATCCTCCCCCTTGTCCGCAAGGACTCCCAGTGCATCATGGTCCAGCGAGGGACTGTGTGTGTGTTGCTGATGAGGGACCACCTCCTCGTTTTCTTCTTCCTTATCTGTTTCTGTCTGACTTCCCCCTCATCGTCTGTAAACCAGGTCTCTGCTCGGCACCTGTATCCTATGTTCTCTTTTTCTATCCTTTCATTTTTTTAATCTTTTTTTTTTTAGTACAAAAATACTAAAGTGCAACAATGATTAAATAGAATTCCAACCAAACTGAGATGAATTAAATAAATATATATAAATAAATAATTTAAAAAGACAATGTGTTTGGGTGATGTTCGATGCGTTTAAGGAATCTGTATACCACCTGTGTGGAAAGTTTGCTTGTATTAATGCTCGTCTTTTGCCAGTCTGAATGTCATACTGATTGACTCGATAGAAAAGATAGAAGTTATTGTAATGCAGTTGAGGAGAAGACTTAATGATGGTCAAACATGTACACCGACGGCAAACATCTTTATGCACCATTGTAACAGGGCTGCTTTCTATTCCAGTTCAATAAAGTCAATTCAGAAATTAAACAGACATTCCCACTGGAATTGGAATTTCAGTTTACTTCCTCAATTGACTGCATTTAAAAATGATCAACCCTGACATATACTCCAGATTTGACAGTATGTGATACATTGGGCACAAACCTGAAATCCTCATGGGTGAGAAGAATAACTCCACTAGTTGTATTTGTCAGATTTAAGGAAAGGACCTATTTGCCACTGACACAGGAGCACTGTAGGGATGAATGGGGATCATTGGGTAAGCTATTGATCTACATCCCTCTCTCTACCTCTGTGCTGCAGTGCTCTGTGATCATCTTCTTTGGTCTGTCTGTAGAGCTGCACTGCAGTTGCTTTTCAGGCAACGGTAGCTGAGCACAGATCTATGGGAGCCCTGTAGTATTATAATAGGGGAGGGGCAGGCAGGGATGCTGCTATTGGAAGATGGACAAGGATTATGGATACATTTAGTCCCTGTGCCTTAAGACTGACACCTTGCCCCCTCATCACTCTCCTTCCAGCCATCTCGCCCACCTTGGAATACATGGCTAGTGGCTCATTAAATGACGGATGCATTGCGTAGCTTGTCCCATTTTCCTCTCGCTCCCCCTCTCCCCTTGTTATCTGTGTGGCGACAGCATGACTGCCTGCGTCAGCCACTAAATGCTGCTTGCTGCAGTCGAAGGATCGTGTGTGTGTGTAGTTGAGTGAGCCGGGGGGGGGGGGGGGGGGGGGGGGCTGCCTATCGTCTCCTCTACTACCCTACCCAGCATGCATGGAGGACCGACAGGCCACCGCCTGTGCCGAGAGAGAGAGAGAGAGGGAGAGGAATGGGGGAAGAAAGATTAGGACTGTTATGTGTTGTTTGTTGGTGTATCTGAGTTTGAAAGACAGTGCTGTGTGCATTGCTGTGTATGTGTTTGGGTGGGTGTGTTTAAGGACACTGCATGCATCCCTGCACAGCAGATTAAGTGTGTTGTGCAGAGTCTAGCCCACTCTTGTCCGTTACTCCCTTCAATCCTTCGTGCCTGTGCTTGTTATGATGACAAGCTTCCACTCCTCTATTTACTAGACTGATTGCACAATTGTTGATTTGGGGAATACTATTCTCATGCCGTCAGCTTTATATGTTGATGTCATGCTTACATTCCTGCTTTAGTGGAAGGCATTGATCATGTGACTATGACCATCCGGGATTAATAGTATCAGGCGTTTTGTCATTTCTGGTGCCTTTTCACACATTCATTTGCATATGTGTGGTGTGAAATCCCGGACTTCTTTTAAACAGGCCTGTGTTTTTAATCTACTGATGGAGACCTACTCAGAATTCACACTGCAGCTCCTCACAAATCAAATTTGGACAGCCAGCAAATGATTGAATACTTTGGATTCAGGGTCTATTTGTGAGGAGCATAATCAACTCTTGCTCTACCTCTCCTCGTCACTGTTCATTGTGTCTTTATATGCCTATGGTCCCATGTGGCTCAGTTGGGAGAGCATGGCACTTGCAACGCCATTGTTGTGGGTTCGATTCCCACAGGGGACCAAAAACAAAAAAAGTATGGAAATGTATGATCTCACTACTGTACGTTGCTCTGGATAAGAGTGTCTGCTAAATTACTCAAATGTAAAAAATAATTTGAAATGCACTTAGGCTATTTCTGTGTCTTTCATAGACTGTTGTATCCTCTCTGATTGGCTGTTCCTTTGTATTTTTTAATGCATTGTCCAAGAAGCTACTGCTCCTCTGTTGACATTCTGTTCACATTAGTTGTTTATCTGTCTCAACTTGTGTTCACCACATTCTCTTTGTCTCTCATAGGGATCTATCCTCTTTATTCCGGTGTGTTTTTACTGTCTTCGTTCCAGTTTCTTTCCTTCTGTCAGTGTTTTCTTGTCTTTCTTTCTAGGGCTAATGTAATTCTTACATGTCAGTGTTCGCTCTCTCGCACTCTCTCCCTGTCTTGTTTCTGTCTGTTTGTCCACCTCTGTTTTCCTTGTCATTCTCTTGTCTGTGTAATCCCTCTATTCAGTCACTGGAGAGCAATCACTGTCCTGTCCTGTCCCGTCCGTCCGTCCGTCTGTCTCTGTCTTAGCAGCTGGGTGTTGGTGGTCCTGTGGACGAGCATGGAGTGTCTGATGCAAGGGCCAGGCACCACTGTCCTGCTGCTACACACTTTGGCTTGCGCATGGACAGGTCAGTAACAAGACTGGATCATGGAAAATATACCACCACACAGTATACTACTCAGTACTTTATGAGTTACAATATATTGATTAAGGATAAAGATTCTCATGAGAAACAGATGAAAAGTACATTTAAATGGACACTGGGGTTCAAGTGCACATATTTTGAACATATAAACTTCTCTACATCCAGGTGCGATCGAACATGATCCCAAGATTGATGGACGGCATCAGGCTGCACTAACACTGAAAGAGAATGTCACCTACAAGTTCAACTGCCAGTCAGAGGGTTGGAATCCTAATGCCCCGCCCCTGCTGACGTGGTATCTCAACGGGAAGCGACAGAGACAGCCGGCAGACAAACGGACACCTGGGCGCCTGGTGATGACATCAGTGGAGGAGTCTGGGCTGCTCAAATCGGACTCCAAGCACAACATCACCTTCTCTCTAAGAGCCAGGAAGTGGGATACAGAGCTGGTGTGTGCCGCCTCCAGCCCTCGCAGTGGAGAGAGCTACAACTCCACCGTCACCCTCAATGTGCAGTGTCAGGAGGCTCGTTGAATGATCTACTGATGTGTTGTGGGGAATGTGTTTATATGGTTATATCTTGTGGCTGTTAAGGTGTCATAACCAAATACAGTATTAACCCCAGTCCTTCTGCCTACTCAGATCTTCTCATTGAATATCAATATCCAATATGATCCCACCACTGTAGGTTATTTAGACCCAGTAATATTGAACTGATGTGATGCTCAGTTTCCCTCGATTTGTTATGTTCCCATACCTTTTCTATCCCAGTCCTGCCGGAGATTCTGCGTGTAAACGCTCACTACACTGAAACCTCAAACCCTGGCCTCTCCCTGGTCCTCTTTGCCTTGGTACGGTCCAACCCTCCTGCCCACATCACCTGGGTGGACCAGTCTGGCCAGCTGGTGGCCAACACATCGGACTTCCTCATCCTGGACTCGCGGAGCTACCCTTGGCTGACCAATCACACGCTGCAGGTCACCCTGAGCAGTCTATCAGGGAACGTCTCTGTGAACACCAGCAACAGTGTCGTTGCAGCTCAGAGCAACCTAGCTCTGGCAGGTCGTTATCACTTTTACCCTTTTCTCACTATGGTACCGAACCAGACTGTCTTGCAAAGGGTGGACGCGTAACCAGGCCACCTGAGCATAGCTTGGTTTGGCCCAGCTCGGTTCCACTCAATAGTGTGAAAAGCCCCTTTTTCTACTACAGTCCTGTATCTCTATTCTCCAGTGTTCCTCCAGTCCAGGGTGGAGGTGCCGGTGCTGGGCATCCTGACAGGGGGCGCAGTGGGCTTCATTACCCTTCTCATCCTCTGTCTTCTGCACAAGGGAAAGACCGTCATCGGTGAGACAGGGGAGCAAGGAGGGTGGGAGGAACTGTTGTATTTTCATGATTCAATGAATGAGGTACTTTAAGTCTCTGAAAAATGTCTGTGCCTGTCCTTTTTCAGATGAGCCAGTCGAGATTATAATGGCGGTAGAATGGTAACGTACATTATTTGGCTAGTTTATCTGTTGTTTGTGTCAGTTGTCAGCGTAGGTGTGGGTTTAAAATGTGTCTTTCTTTGAATATGAAAAAAAAAGGTAAAGTGGGAGGGAGTATGAAAATGTCTGCATTCACCACTACTGTAAGTTGCTCTGGATAAGAGCGTCTGGTAAAATGACTAAGATGTAATACCTACGTATTGTATTCAATGGTATATATTTATGCATGAGCATGCTCCTCTGTTTGTATTTACAGTACAGTATATAAGGCAAGTGTCTGTATAATAATATACTTTACATGTATGTATATGTATTCACTAGGAAACAAACGGAAGCACACAGGCCAAAACGGGGAGGGGCATACCTGAACTTATCCAAGAAGAGACTGATTTTCATTGCTTTGGTTTGCGACGGTGTGCACTAATGAATACACCCCATGATTCTTGTTTCAGTGTCGAATCACCTACTATGAAGGTAGACAAGATATACCTACCCAGAGAGAACATGTCCTTCCAACATGCAACTCAAGGACCTCAGCACCCTGCGTAAAGGTAAGACACTACTGCTGAGAGACAGATACCTCATTAGAACCGAGGTAGAAGTCTCATCAATGGTGCAAAGCAATTCCAAAACAGGAAACAGAGTGGCCATGTTGGTGCCCTGGGCATTGGCACCTGTCCCGGTGGTCTTTTCCATGACTCCATCCCATCTGTTATTCTACCTCCTCATCACTATGTCACTCTGTAGCACGAGAGGCCGCCAAACACCACCTTGGGGAAAAGATGAGCGAGGAAGAGGAGGATCTGTCTGCTGCCTATGCTGTGAGGGGTAAGACAGGGTTCAGAAGTTTAGGGTTAGCTTACCTGTTGAATGGAAATGAGTTGGCCCACTCCACACTAATGTAATGTTACATATTTTCAGGCTGTTACAAAGGGTGTGTGTGTGTGTGTGTGTGTGTGTGTGTGTAACTATTGTTTGTGTGTATATACCGTGCACCACATATGTCCATCCGTACATTGTTATAAAGTTTGTTGTTGACACCCCCTCCAGGCTTTGCCCGGTACTCCATGGTGGGCGACATCTAATAAGGTAAACAGCAAGAGCAGTGATGAGATCTCTGACTACTATGCCACAGTCCCACCACTGGGTGGTCAAACCACAGTTCAACCAGCCAATAGGAACCTGTGAACAACTGCCTGTCAGCCAATCTCATCTTCAAAAAGGACCAATAGAGATGCTGAGATGATTACAGGCGGAAACCAGCAAGAGAAACCGATCAGGGAGATACCATAGGTAGCTATCTCACTCTGGGTTTATCCAGATGAACCTATTACAGCAGGTAATCACATTCCAACTTGATTCAGTTAAAATCAGAAACCCAGAATATCAGGTCCTATGTTAATTGTTTAGTGTATTTCAAGCTGACTGGAATAAATCTGTAGCCTGGTCCTATATCTGTTTGTGCTGTCTCTCTGTTTGGTGTGACAATATGTCATGAACAGATCTGGGACCAGGCTAATAACTCTGACTGCCATGAACTGAATCATCAAAAGGTGCAGTTGTAGAATCAAGTTAACGCATTTAGATGGCTCTAAACACCTAAACTGATGCTCCATGTGGGAAGTATACTGTGGCTCTAAACACCTAAACTGATGCTCCATGTGGGAAGTATACTGTGGCTCTAAACACCTAAACTGATGCTCAGTGTGGGAAGTATACTGTGGCTCTAAACACCTAAACTGATGCTCAGTGTGGGAAGTATACTGTGGCTCTAAACACCTAAACTGATGCTCAGTGTGGGAAGTATACTGTAACAGTGTTTTAGATGGCTCTAAACACCTAAACTGATGCTCAGTGTGGGAAGGATACTGTACCAGTGTTTTAGATGGTTTACACTGACTGACAACTACCACATCTCTGGTCCTGAACGTCTCTAAAACGGAACTAAAACTATTGTATTTGGTACAAATCCTTCCTTGCTAGACCTCAGCTGAATCTGGTAATGAATGGTTTGGCTGTTGAACAAGTTGAGAAGACTAAATTACTTAATGTTACTTTAGATAGTAAACTGTTGTGGTCAAAACATATAGATTCAATGGTTGTAAAGATGGGGAGAAGTCTGGCCGTAATAAAGAGATGCTCTGCTTTGACACACACTCCAAAAAGCAAGTTCTGCAGGCTCTAGTTTAGTCTTATCTTGATTATTGTCCGGTCGTGTGGTTGAATGCTGCAAGGAAAGACCTAGTTAAGCTGCAGCTGGCCCAGAACAGAGCGGCACGTCTTGCTCTTCACTGTAATCAGAGGGCTGATATAAATACTATGCATGCCAGTCTCTCTTGGCTAAGAGTTGAGGAGAGACTGACATCACCTCTTCTATTTATAAGCTGCTTTTGCAACAGCTAATGGGGATCCTAATAAAATACCAAATACCAAATCTCCATATACTACAGTCTGTTGATCACATACCATAACCATAAACTCCTGTTGCATTACAGAATGCTTCATGTTCTTTGTATATCATAAGAATGTCCAAGACAATTTATGTGAACTGATATTTTTCTATGGATATATACATAAACAATAGATATTTCTCTAAAAGTATATAACGTGTACATGTACATTTGTATTTATATGTATATGTGTATAAAATACATCTAATTAAGATTAATATGACTATGGATTTGACTATGGACAGTCAATTCTGCTTTTGCTTTTATTTAACCAGCAGGGGGCACTAATCTTACCCTGTCAAATACCCAGGTTGGAGACTTAAGAAATCAACTGTCTATTGATTTACATATAATGGTCTATCTTCTTGTCATATTAATGCTGTCATAGGTCAGCTGTGCTTTGCAGGTCAGGACTGGGCAGCATCAGGGGACAGTGCAGGGCTGGCCTTCACTGATTCTGCTGTAATGGAGCTAGTGTTAGCCCATATCAGTGTGCTGAGCCAGTGGGAGGAAATGCAGCCTGACAATTATATCTCAGATTGTGTTCATTTGACACTGATGGTAGGGAATTGATTCTGCTCTATCTTTTATGGTTCTGACACTGCTGTCTGAGTATATGTGATTGTGTGTAATAAGACTGGCCAAAATCAACATTTTTCTAAGAAAAGTGTTTTCTGTCTTGTGGTTAGTGCATTGTTATTTGTGTCGAACATAGGGGTGGTAGTGTTTGAGGCATAGGGGTGGTAGTGTTTGAGGCATAGGGGTGGTAGTGTTTGAGGCATAGGGATAGTACTGTTTGAGGCATAGGGGTGGTACTGTTTGAGGCATTGTGTCTTAGTGCCTGGGTGAGAGTGTAACTGTTCCAGGTGCCAGTTGTAGGTTACAGGGTGTTGTGGTCTACCGTTGCCAAGCAGGAAGCTGTTGTCTCTTTGTCTTCCTCACATGGCTCCTCTGCACTCTGCAGAGCAGTAGGGATTTTAGGTTTTCAACAGAATTATTGGAACTAAACTTAAAGATCTGTGATTATTATAATCATGTTTTACTACATTGTAAAATCATACTACATACTAAAACCACTACTCTTACATTATTTTTTGCAATTTACTGTAGGCCCATATGTAATTCTTCTTCTTGGTATTAAACATTGGGACATTGTTGTTTCAAAAGTGATAGTACTTGCCAAAGCAGCATGTTGAAGTTGATCTGTGGCGTCACCCATAACTCAACACGGTCTCATGTTGCTGAGGTATTAAATAGGGACAGACACAGCGCTGGTGTTAATGCAAGATAATCATACACACCACCTCATAGACATAGAGACAGACACACCCCATGAGAAGGTGACATTTTGAAGACTTTTTGAAAACCGACAAGGAAAGGGTAAGTTTTAGGTTTTTGATCCCCTATTCTAAAGACCCTTTTATTTGTTTTACATTTTTAAAACAGTTTTGGTGGGGTAGATCGGGTTTAATATTGCAGATAGATTGTAGCTTCCGTCAATGTAATTGTCTGCATCACTTCCAATCCCCCATATATTTTTTGGCAAATATATATATACACACATATATGTATGTGTGCATGTATAGATTTATGTATGTATATGTATATACACACACACACACACGTGTATATATATGTGTATGTGTATGTATATAGTTGAAGTCGGAAGTTTACATACACTTAGGTTGGAGTCATTAACTCGTTTTTCAACTCCTCCACAAATTTCTTGTTAACAAACTATAGTTTTGGCAAGTCGGTTAGGACAGTCATTTTTCCAACAATTGTTTACAGACAGATTATATCACTTATAATTCACTGTATCACAATTCCAGTGGGTCAGAAGTTTACATACACTAAGTTGACTGTGCCTTTAAACAGCTTGGAAAATTCCAGAAAATTATTTCATGGCTTTAGAAGTTTCCGTTAGGCTAATTGACATAATTTGAGTCAATTGGAGGTGTACCTGTGGATGTATTTCAAGGCCCACCTTCAAACTCAGTGCCTCTTTGCTTGACATCATGGGAAAATCAAAAGATATCAGCCAAGACCTCAGAAAACAAATTGGAGACCTCCACAAGTCTGGTTCATCCTTGGGAACAATTTCCAAACGCCTGAAGATACCACGTTCATCTGTACAAACAATAGTATGCAAGTATAAACACCATGGGATCATGCAGCATACCGCTCAGGAAGGAGACACGTTCTGTCTCCTAGAGATGCATGTACTTCAGTGCGAAAAGTGCAAATCAATCCCAGAACAACAGCAAAGGACCTTGTGAAGATGCTGGAGGAAACAGGTACAAAAGTATCGATATCCACAGTAAAACGAGTCCTATATCGACGTAACCAGAAAGGCCGCTCAGAAAGGAATATAAGCGACTGCTCCAAAACCGCCATAGAACTGTTTAGCCATAATGACCATCGTTATGTTTGGAGGAAAAAGGGGGAGGCTTGCAAGCCGAAAAAACCCATCCCAACCGTGAAGCACGGGGGTGGCAGCATCATGTTGTGGGGGTGCTTTGCTGCAGGAGAGACTGGTGCACTTCACAAAATAGATGGCATCATGACGTAGGAAAATTATGTGGATATATGAAGCAACATCTGAAGACATCAGTCAGGACGTTAAAGCTTGGTCGCAAATGGGTCTTCCAAATCGACTATTTTTATTTTATTTTTATTTCACCTCTATTTAACCAGTTAGGCAAGTTGAGAACGAGTTCTCATTTACAATTGCGACCTGGCCAAGATAAAGCAAAGCAGTTCGACACATACAACAACACAGTTACACATGGAGTAAAACAAACATACAGTCAATAATACAGTAAAAAATAAGTCTAAATACAATGTGAGCAAAAGAGGTGAGATAAGGGAGGTAAAGGCAAAAAAAGGCCATGGTGATGAAGTAAATACAATATAGCAAGTAAAACACGAATGGTAGATTTGCAGTGAAAGAATGTGCAAAGTAGAATAATGGGGTGCAAAAGCGCTAAATAAACAAATATAGTAGGGGGAGAGGTAGTTATTTGGGCTAAATTATAGATGGGCTATGTACAGGTGCAGTAATCTGTAAACTGCTCTGACAGCTAGTGAGGGAGATAAGTGTTTCCAGTTTTAGAGATTTTTGTAGTTCGTTCCAGTCATTGGCAGCAGAGAACTGGAAGGAGAGGCCACCAAAGGAAGAATTGGTTTTGGGGGTGACCAGAGAGATATACCTGCTGGAGCGCGTGCTACAGGTGGGTGCTGCTATGGTGACCAGCGAGCTGAGATAAGGGGGGACTTTACCTAGCAGGGTCTTGTAGATGACCTGGAGCCAGTGGGTTTGGCGACGAGTATGAAGCGAGGGCCAGCCAACGAGAGCGTACAGGTCGCAGTGGTGGGTAGTATATGGTGCTTTGGTGACAAAACGGATGTGGACTGTGTTAGACTGCATCCAATTTATTGAGTAGGGTATTGGAGGCTATTTTGTAAGTGACATTGCCGAAGTCGAGGATCGGTAGGATGGTCAGTTTTACAAGGGTATGTTTGGCAGCATGAGTGAAGGATGCTTTGTTGCGAAATAGGAAGCCAATTCTAGATTTAACTTTGGATTGGAGATATTTGATGTGAGTCTGGAAGGAGAGTTTACAGTCTAACCACACACCTAGGTAGTTGTCCACATATTTTAAGTCAGAACCTTCCAGAGTAGTGATGTTGGACGTGTGGGGAGGTGCAAGCAGCGATCGATTGAAGAGCATGCATTTAGTTTTACTTGTATTTAAGAGCAATTGGAGGCCACGGAAGGAGCGTTGTATGGCATTGAAGCTTGCCTGGAGGGTTGTTAACACAGTGTCCAAAGAAGGGCAAGAAGTATACAGAATGGTGTCGTCTGCGTAGAGGTGGATCAGAGACTCACCAGCAACAAGAGCGACATCATTGATGTATACAGAGAACAGAGTCGGTCCAAGAATTTAACCCTGTGGCACCCCCATAGAGACTGCCAGAGGCCCGGACAACAGGCCCTCCGATTTGACACAATGAACTCTATCAGAGAAGTAGTTGGTGAACCAGGCGAGGCAATCATTTGAGAAACCAAGGCTATCGAGTCTGCCGATGAGGATGTGGTGATTGACAGAGTCGAAAGTCTTGGCCAGGTCAATGAATACGGCTGCACAGTATTGTTTCTTATTGATGGCGGTTAGGATATCGTTTAGGACCTTGAGCGTGACCATGATCAGCTCTGAAACCAGATTGCATAGCGGAGAACGTATGGTGGGATTCGAAATGGTCGGTGATCTGTTTGTTGACTTGGCTTTCGAAGACCTTAGAAAGGCAGAGTAGGATAGATATAGGTCTGTAGCAGTTTGGGCCAAGAGTGTCCTCCCCTTTGAAGAGAGGGATGACCGCAGCTGCTTTCCAATCTTTGGGAATCTCAGACGACACGAAAGAGAGGTTGAACAAGCTAGTACTAGGGGTTGCAACAATTTCGGCAGATAATTTTAGAAAGAAAGGGTTCAGACTTTCTATCCCGGCTGATTTGTAGGGGTCCAGATTTTGCTGCTCTTTCAGAACATCAGCTGACTGGATTTGGGAGAAGGAGAAATAGGGAAGGCTTGGGCGAGTTGCTGTGGGGGATGCAGTGCTGTTGACTGGGGTAGGGGTAGCCAGGTCTTCAGTGTAGTGGGCAGCTGGGAGGGAGGTGTTCTTATTCTCCATGGACTTTACAGTGTCCCAGAACTTTTTTGAGTTTGTGTTGCAGGAAGCAAATTTCTGCTTGAAAAAGCTAGCCTTTTCTAACTGCCTGTGTATATTGGTTTCTAGCTTCCCTGAAAAGTTGCATATCACGGGGGCTGTTCGATGCCAATGCAGAACGCCATAGGATGTTTTTGTGTTGGTTAAATTTCTTGAATGGGGCATGCTTATTTAAGATGGTGAGGAAGGCATTTAAAAAAAAATAACCAGGCATCCTCTACTGACGGGATGAGATAAAAAAAAAAAAAGTAGAAGTTTAAATTGCTTGGTTACAGACCTGGATAGTAGGACATAACTCTGCAGCCTATCTTTGCAGTAGATTGCAACACCGCCCCCTTTGGCTGTTCTATCTTGTCTGAAAATGTTGTAGTTAGGAATGGAGATTTCAGAATTTTCGGTGGTCTTCCTAAGCCAGGATTCAGACCCGGCTAGAACATCCGGGTTGGCAGAGTGTGCTAAAGCAGTGAATAAAATACACTTAGGGAGGAGGCTTCTAATGTTAACATGCATGAAACCAAGGCTATTACAGTTACAGAAGTCATCAAAAGAGAGCGCCTGGGGAATAGGAGTGGAGCTCGGCACTGTAGGGCCTGGATTCATTCATACATCATTGAAACCAGGTGATGTGGGTGGTGGAACTGAAAGGTTGGATAAGGTATAATGAGCAGGGCTTGAGGCTCTACAGTGAAATAAGCCAATAAACACTTACCAGAACAGCAATGGACAAGGCATATTGACATTAAGAAGAGGCATGCTTAGTCGAGTGATCAAAAGGGTGCAGTGAGTAGTGAGGTTGGTTGGGGTAACGGCAATTCAGACAGCTAGCCGGGCCATCGGTAGCAAGCTAGCATAGGATGGAGGTCTGTTTTTAGCCACCTCGTGCGTTTCCGACGGTAGATTAGTGGGGTTCCGTGTAGTAGAGGGGATCAATCCAATTGGCAAAATAGATATAGTTATAGTGACCCAAGAAAAATAGTCCGATAGACCTATTCAGATAGCAGCCGATAAGACAGCTAACGGTTAGCGGGGCCGCAGATGGACGTTCAAGTAACGGAGGGGCCAGTTGGATAACTCCCTCGGGCAGATAACGTCGGTAGTCCAGTTGTGAAGGCCCGGTGGGGCTCCGCATCAGCAATAAAATGGGTCCGGATAGGTGATTGTAGCCCAGGAGTGGCTGATGGAACTCTTCAGCTGGCTACCTCCGGAATAATTTATGTTTGCTCCGGGATCGACGTAAGCCAATAGTCACACGGATAGCAGCTAGCTAGCTGTGAGATCCATGTGTAAATGTCCAGAGCTTGCGGTTGAAATCCGGGGATATGGAGAGAAAAATAGGTCCGGTATGTTCTGGTCTGAGTCGCGTTGTACAAAACTGGCGATAGCTTTTCGAGCTAAAGGATAGCTGATGATCACAAATCGTGGTTAGCTGAATACTAACGTTAGCCAGTAAACTGGCTAGCTTCTGGTTAGCTTCTTGCTAAGGACGTCTGACTTCTATGCCATAAGGACATTAAAGTCAAGGTATTGGAGTGGCCATCACAAAGCCCTGTCCTCAATCATATAGAACATTTGTGGGCAGAACTGAAAAAGTGTGTGCGAGCAAGGAGGCCTACAAACCTGACTCAGTTACACCAGCTCTGTCAGGGCCAAAATTCACCGAACTTATTGTGGGAAGCTTGTGGAAGGCTACCCGAAACGTTTGTCCCAAGTTAAACCATTTAAAAGCAATGCTACCAAATACTAATTGAGTGTATGTAAACTTCTGACCCACTGGGAATGTGATGAAAGAAATAAAAGCTGAAATAAGTCCTTCTCTCTACTATTATCCTGACATTTCACATTCTTAAAATAAAATGGTGATCCTAACTGACCTAAGACAGGGTGTTTTTTACTAGGATTAAATTTCAGGAATTGTGAAAAATTGAAGCTTTTTATTTTGGCTAAGGTGTATGTAAACTTCCGACAACTGTACATATATATATATATAAATATATATTTTCCTTTATTCCTTTCTAACCCTACCATTCCTCTCCTAATTGGAGTAAACTAGTGAACAACATCGCTTAGGCTTCTACTTACAAATTATACATACTATATACATTTTATGGACACAGTTCATTTTACAATTGTTCTATTTTGTTTGTTTTTACTCTGTGTCCTTCCTCTACCTCTCCCATTATTTCTAATGTCCATCCAGTTTGAATTATATTTGCTGTATCTTTCAAACTGTGCTCTTTGACAAACTTTCTTAACCTATTTATGTTTTACAGACACTATCTTTTACATGAGTTATCTTGTTATTGGTTGCTATTAGTCCCAACCTTCAGCTCCATTCAACCCCTCCCATCTATCTCTTAACTATCTCTCTTTCTATTTGCCATATATTTATCATCTGTGCTTTGATGTTTCACAAAAGTTCTGAACATTTCTATTCTCATTGTTTCTACAGATTGTACATTTAATTTTTGGTTTTTGCTAAAATTATTATTATATTATTGGTCGATTGACTATGACTTTTCAGATCACCCAGTAGTGAGATCTGCAGGGTTAGCTCAAGGTAAATATAGCAATTCTTCATCCATTCCTGGACCTGTGACCAAAAACAAGCTACATATGGACAGTACCAAAACAAATGGTCTAATGATTCTGTCTCTTCGCAGCAAAATCTGCAGAGCTGGAATGGCTGCTGTATCCCCATATATATAACATTCTATTGGTTGCAAGAATTTTGTAAATAATTTAAATTGAACAATTCTAAGTTTTGAATCTGGCGTCGTTTTCCGTATCAGTTCATAAGCCATGTGCCATGGAATCGGTACGTCAAAAAAAATCTCTTCCCAACTATTTTGCGATCTATATGGCACAGCTGTCAATGTTTATGGTCCTTAAATGAAACTGGTATAGCTTTTTATTTATCACAATTTTCTTTAACCAATTTTGGTCTTTAATGCAGGGCCGACAGACAAGTTCCTTACTTTTCCCCCTTCCACTTTCCTTTTTTATTTTTGCGGTAATGCTGCAATTAGTTGGTTGTAGAGCAGACATTTCCATATATTTTTGTTAGCTGCATGTGTGACAACTCCACCTGTCCTATTTATGATATAATTTACGAAGATTATACCTTCTTTTTTTAAATAAAAAACATTTATTTAAATTTTTTATCAATTAGAATATTTGAGTTTAACCACAATATTTGTTGTATTATTTTTTCTGTCTTTTCTGGTGGATTAAATTGAAATTGATAGAATCGCAAGTTTTCATCACTGACATGAGAAAGATTTATTTACAATTGAAAAGGTTTGTAGGAGACACAAAATAAAGATAAATCAATATCTTTGTGTGAAGGTGTTATTTCTTGTAACATTTCAGGCCTAAATTCAGTAAAAATATATGTATTTTTTTTGTTTTACTATTATACAAAATTGAAGTTTAAGACGAACTACTCACTCACACGATGCCATACACATGGTCTGCGGTTGTGAGGCCGGTTCGACGTACTGCCAAATTCTCTAAAACAACGTTGGAGGTGGCTTATGGTAGAAAAAATCTGGCAACAGCTCTGGTGGACATTCCTGCAGTCAGAAAAGCTCCCTCAAAACTTGAGACATCTGTGGAATTGTGTTATGTGACAAACTGCACATTTTAGCGTGGCCTTTTATTGTCCTCAGCGCAAGGTGCACCTGGGTAATGATCATGCTGTTGAATCAGCTTCTTGATATACCACACCTGTCAGGTGGATGGGTTATCTCGGCTAAGGAGAAATGCTCATTAACAGGGATGTAAACTAATTTGGACACAAAATTTGAGAGAAATATGCTTTTTGTGTGAATGGAACATTTCAAGGATCTTTTATTTCAGCTCATGAAACATGGGACCAACACTTTACATGATGCTTTTATATTTTTGTTCAGTGTATTTAGAGGTCTTTTGGCTTGGGGGTAAAAACTGTTCAGGATCCTGTTGCTTCCAGACTTGGTGCATCGGTACCGCTTGCAGTGCGGTAGCAGAGAGAACAGTCTATGACTTGGGTGGCTGGAGTCTTGGAGAAGTTTTGGGGCATTCCTCTGACACCACCTGGCATAGAGGTCCTTGAAGCCCCCTCCTGCTGTTCAGAGACTGGCATTTTCTACAAGAGATCTGCCTCCAGAAATAAAAGCTTCTCCCAAGTGGGTGTGACACCTACTCCCATTGCCTGCTGCTTGGATTCCACCTGGCGATCTGTTCACCATCTGCCCTGGTTGTCTCCCCCTGTCTGGTACAGGGGGAGACATGGCGCTAGATGTGTATCTAGTTATATAGAAACTACAGTGGCAATGTCATTTATTGTAGCTGGGGATTTTCTCTCTATTGGTTAGACAGACTTTTGGCCTCCCATCCTATTCTAACCACCTCTCGCTGGCTTTGTATTCATGTTACCTGATGAAATTGCTACAATATGATCTTGTTGCCATCTGATGCACATTCAGATTTCATAAATCAACACTGCAGAGCTCTCTCTGTCCTATGCCTTGATTGTATTACTGTTGATGATATCTGGAAATGTGGATGTACTCCCTGGCCCATCTACTGTTGCTAGCCCCAATTCCTATTTGTGCTCTGATATCTGCTTCACTGATTTCTGCTCTCGCAAAAGCCTGGGTTTTCTGCATGTGAACACTAGAAGCTTATTACCTAAAATGGATCAATTGAAAGTGTGGGTTCACAGCTCCAATCCAGATGTGTTGGTCATTACTGAGACGTGGTTAAGAAAGAGTGTTTTGAATACTGATGTTAACCTTTCTGGTTATAACCTTTTTCGGCAAGACAGATCTTCTAAAAGGTGGGGGAGTGGCAATCTTTACCAAGGATCACCTTCAATGCTCGGTTGTCTCTACCAAGTTGGTCCCTGAACAATTTGATTTGTTGGTTTTAAGTATTAAACTTTCAAATAGCTCTTTGTTGACTGTTGCTGGGTGCTATCGTCCTCCATCATCACCGGCCTGTACCCTACCTGCCCTAAGCGCTTTCCTGGCCCCTTACACTAAGTCTGAATTTGTCCTGCTAGGTAACCTAAACAGGGACATGCTTAAACCACCTGACCAAGTCCTAAAGCAATGGGACTCCCTAAATCTTTATCAGATTATTACCAATTCCACAAACACCCAGAAAATGCTAATCTTCTTGATGTTATCCTCACAAATAATCCTGATAGGTATCAGTCTGGTGTTTTCTGTAATGACCTTAGTAATCACTTTTTTACAGCCTGTGTTTCGTAATGGCTTCTCAGTGAAACGACGCTTGCTAAAAAATGAGCAAGCCTTCCTTCATGAACTGGCCTCTGTAAAATGGTATAGAATCAGGTTCAGCCTCTGTTTCGACATTGATCTTGCAGAGTTCTCCACCTCAAGAATTGCATTTGGTGAATGGCTCGGCACAAGCATACTCAGGCTGACTGGCTCTTGTTCAGGCAAATGAGAAATAAGTGCACTCAGGCTATCCGGAAGGCCAAGGTTAGTTACTTTAGGGAGAAGTTCTCACTCTGTGGGTAAAACCCCAAAAAGTTCTGAAAAACGGTTAAAGACCTGGAGAATAAACCCTCCTCCTCATAGTTGCCCATGTCCCTTAATGTTGATGATGTGGTTGTTACTGACAAGAAACATATGGCTGAGCTCTTCAATCCTGACCACTTCATTAAGTCAGGATTCCGATTTGACTCAGCCATGCCTCCTTGCTCGTCCAACACTCCCCCGTATCTGAGATACAGTGCCTTGCGAAAGTATTCGGCCCCCTTGAACTTTGCGACCTTTTGCCACATTTCAGGCTTCAAACATAAAGATATAAAACTGTATTTTTTTGTGAAGAATCAACAACAAGTGGGACACAATCATGAAGTGGAACGACATTTATTGGATATTTCAAACTTTTTTAACAAATCAAAAACTGAAAAATTGGGCGTGCAAAATTATTCAGCCCCCTTAAGTTAATACTTTGTAGCGCCACCTTTTGCTGCGATTACAGCTGTAAGTCGCTTGGGGTATGTCTCTATCAGTTTTGCACATCGAGAGACTGACATTTTTTCCCATTCCTCCTTGCAAAACAGCTCGAGCTCAGTGAGGTTGGATGGAGAGCATTTGTGAACAGCAGTTTTCAGTTCTTTCCACAGATTCTCGATTGGATTCAGGTCTGGATTTTGACTTGGCCATTCTAACACCTGGATATGTTTATTTTTAAACCATTCCATTGTAGATTTTGCTTTATGTTTTGGATCACTGTCTTGTTGGAAGACAAATCTCCGTCCCAGTCTCAGGTCTTTTGCAGACTCCATCAGGTTTTCTTCCAGAATGGTCCTGTATTTGGCTCCATCCATCTTCCCATCAATTTTAACCATCTTCCCTGTCCCTGCTGAAGAAAAGCAGGCCCAAACCATGATGCTGCCACCACCATGTTTGACAGTGGGGATGGTGTGTTCAGGGTGATGAGCTGTGTTGCTTTTACGCCAAACATAACGTTTGCATTGTTGCCAAAAAGTTCAATTTTGGTTTCATCTGACCAGAGCACCTTCTTCCACATGTTTGGTGTGTCTCCCAGGTGGCTTGTGGCAAACTTTAAACAACACTTTTTATGGATATCTTTAAGAAATGGCTTTCTTCTTGCCACTCTTCCATAAAGGCCAGATTTGTGCAATATACTTGTTGTCCTATGGACAGAGTCTCCCACCTCAGCTGTAGATCTCTGCAGTTCATCCAGAGTGATCATGGGCCTCTTGGCTGCATCTCTGATCAGTCTTCTCCTTGTATGAGCTGAAAGTTTAGAGGGACGGCCAGGTCTTGGTAAATTTGCAGTGGTCTGATACTCCTTCCATTTCAATATTATCGCTTGCACAGTGCTCCTTGGGATGTTTAAAGCTTGGGAAATCTTTTTGTATCCAAATCCGGCTTTAAACTTCTTCACAACAGTATCTCGGACCTGCCTGGTGTGTTCCTTGTTCTTCATGATACTCTCCGCGCTTTTAACGGACCTCTGAGACTATCACAGTGCAGGTGCATTTATACGGAGACTTGATTGCACACAGGTGGATTGTATTTATCATCATTAGTCATTTAGGTCAACATTGGATCATTCAGAGATCCTCACTGAACTTCTGGAGAGAGTTTGCTGCACTGAAAGTAAAGGGGCTGAATAATTTAGCAATTTGAGCAGTTTTTGAATTGTTAAAAAAGTTTGAAATATCCAATAAATCGTTCCACTTCATGATTGTGTCCCACTTGTTGTTGATTCTTCACAAAAAAATACAGTTTTATATCTTTATGTTTGAAGCCTGAAATGTGGCAAAAGGTTGCAAAGTTCAAGGGGGCCGAATACTTTCGCAAGGCACTGTATCTACTGCAGCCCTCATTCTCCACATACACACCCGTTCTGCCAGTCACATTCTGTTAAAGGTCCCCAAAGCACACACATCGCTGGGTCGCTCGTCTTTTCAGTTTGCTGCAGCTAGCGACTGGAACGAACTGCAACAAACACTCTAACTGGACAGTTTTTATCTCAATCTCTTCGTTCAAAGACTCAATCATGGGCTCTCTTACTGACAGATGGGCCTGCTTTGTGTGATGTATTGTTGTCTCTACCTTCATGTCTTTGTGCTGTTGTCTGTGCACCGGGATGTTTGTACCATTTTGTATGCTGCTACCATGTTGTTGTCATGTTCTGTTGCTACCATGCTGTGTTGTCATGTGTTGCTGCCTTGCTATGTTGTTGTCTTAGGTCTCTCTTTATGTAGTGTTGTCTCTCTTGTCGGGATGTGTGTTTTGTTGTCCTGGCACCACACTGCCAGGTCTCTGATCTCTCAACGTGTTCTCCAGTCTCATAAAACATTTTAGAAAAAGGCTACTTGTTATTACTTGTTAAACAAAATCTATTTCTCTGAGAAATTGTATTAGTATAAAATACTTTTTTTAAATGTAGAATACAATATAGCTCAGTATTTGTATTATTTATTTTATACTGACTTCTTTGCTGATCTTTATCAAGGGTGCCAATAATTATGGACCTGACGATGTCTGCCTAGAGTATATGCATTTGCTTAAATAACAGACACAGAGCATGAGGGTTAAGTTGATCGAGAGAAACATTAATATACTGAAAGGGTTTATCAATCTATTTGATCAAATGCTGTTTTTTCTATATATTTAGTTCAGCTGAAAATACACGTGGCAGAATCCTCGGACAAGATCACACTATCACGTGTTGATGGTTTCACTTTCAGCCCTAATAATGAAACTACTCATATATTGGATTACAAGGATGAGAACACAGGGGAGTTTGTATGCAAGAAAGACGGAAGGGAAGATCGCAAAAAATCTATGTGAAATGTCGGAGTAAGTACAGTACTGCCCCTTCCCTCAATGTACAATGATATGGCACAATAATTTTTTAAGAACTCAATATTTGTTTGTGTGTATGCCATTATAATACACGTCATTATAATGTACATGTGTGTAAGGGATTGTGCGTGCATTGTGTGTATGTATGGCGTGTTTGTGTGTGTCCCCAGCCTGTGATAAATGCATTAAACTGGATACAGCTACGGCTGTAGGGATGGTTGTGGGAGTCCTGGTGGCCACTGCCTGATTGGAGTAGCTGTTTACTGCATCGCCTCACAGCCCAAAGCAACTCTAACCACCGGCAAGAAAAGTGAGTGACCACACAAAAGAGAAAAAACATAGGAGTATGTCAACTTGAATTTGAATGGTACCTGACGAGCCCCGACCCACTTTGTTGTTTTCTTTGTATATTGTGCATTGATTTTTGAATACTCAGAAGTGAACACTTCTGATTTAGCTATTCATAAAAATGAAATGTTTTACAGTAAACATACAAAAATCATGCACATGAAGACCATAACCAATCATGTAAAGCAATATTTAATTTCTCTCTTTCATCCCTAGCATCTAGCAAAATGGGTCTCATCCACAATGAGGCCAGTGTCAACAAAATAACTTGTCCACAATGAGGTCAGTGTAAACAAAATAATTTGTCCACAAGGAGGTCAGTGTTAACAAAATAACTTGTCCACAATGAGGTCAGGGTTAACAAAACAACCTGTCCACAATGAGGTCAGTGTAAACAAAACAACTTGTCCACAATGAGGTCAGTGTTAACAAATCAACTTGTCCACAATGAGGTCAGTGTTAACAAAACAAATTGTCCACAATGAGGTCAGTGTCAACAACACAACTTGTCCACAATGAGGTCAGTGTCAACAAAACAACTTGTCCACAATGAGGTCAGTGTTAACAAAACAAATTGTCCACAATGAGGTCAGTGTCAACAAAACAAATTGTCCACAATGAGGTCAGTGTTAACAAAACAAATTGTCCACAATGAGGTCAGTGTTAACAAAACAACTTGTCCACAATGAGGTCAGTGTTAACAAAACAAATTGTCCACAATGAGGTCAGTGTCAACAAAACAACTTGTCGAACTCTTTAAGTTATAGCCATGGATTGATCCATTTGTGTCTGACGGTCTGTCTGTCCTTTCTTTCTTTCTTTCTTACAGACAGATCTGAATACAGCACTCTGCCGGAAAGGAGATGAGAATAATAAAATATGCTCAGTGCTACATTACTTTTACCACCCCTCAGAATAATAGTTGTAAAGCATTGAGAAATCAGGCCCACAATGTCCATGACAAGTCTCTCAACTGTCAATTTGATGTACAGAACCATTGACTGTACAAGTTAATGCCATTCGGATGTACATACATTGCCTGTTTGCTCAGTTGCTTTGTTAAGTTTGCGCTACTGTTTTGCATGAACTAAGATTTCCTTCTGGAACCATATATCACACGTTTGTTGAATTATATTTATTTATTTATATTGTAGAGAAATTGTTTATGGACATGCATACATTTTCCACGTATTTAAAAAAATAAAATAAAAACATTTTAGGCTGTTTTGTTATTCCATGTAGTAACACAATTTTTTATTTGCTTTTATAATCCGAGCATATCATTTTTTTTCAACCTGTGTACAGATAATGTTTGAAGAATTAAGGTGTACGACGGTTAGTTTTGAACTCCAAAGCTCTCGCTCATCACTGTACCCTCTGCATGAGAGGGAGCTGGCCTTTCTTAGCTCTTTGGAGACATAGTCATTGGTACGTCTTCATCGATAAGGCCATATTGAGACAGCTTCCCTTTTGCCTGTGTACCTACATTGCCCAGCAGACAAATGACACCTATCAGCTCCGCTCAGAGGACGGTATCTTGTTGACTGTGCCCGGACAGAGCTGGGTAAAAAAAACATTCTATTTCTCTGGCCCTTCCACTTGCTACAAGCTACAGAAGGACAGGAAATTACAGGAGCTCGTGTTTTTGAATTAGTTTAAAGATCAGGTCAAATCTATGGTGGACAATAAAGTGGGTGGCTGTCAATGTTTTGACTCCTAGATGCAACACACCTCACCAAATTCATTTAAATTGTCGTGCTTTGTGTTTCATGTTGTAATTGTGTCTGAAGCAACTATTTTGGCCAGGTCTCTCTTGGAAAATAGGTTTTTAATCTCAATGAGACTAACCTGGTGAAATAAAACCGAAAATAAAGAAATAATGAAATGGAAAGTTGGTCACAAAATAACGACTGCAATTGTAACAATAAATCATTTACTTTTACATGTTCCCTGATTGTGTTCTGTTATTTCTGGTTTCATCCTACGTTTTAGCAGATCACCAAGTGAGTCAAAGTAATTTTGTTCTATCAGACTTTCCACATAGAGCAACTTTAGTGGAGGGTTTTCTCTACCGGAAGCCCGAATGTGTCAGATATTCTAATGGAACAGAGCGGATGATACATGCAATGCTTTTCGAGTGTAGTTATGGGGGTTTACTGCTGCTAGTCTACAAAGTGCGGTTTCCTAACGGAGCTTCGAGAGGAGATCAAACGGAAGAGCTCAAACAACACAGAGCTCACAGTGTACACAACCAACCCCCACACATCCAAGCTCACATCACCCCCTCACACACACACACACACACAAACCAATCAACCAAACTTGCAAACATACACATTTATCAAACAAGACTCAAATTTCCCAAAAGAACCACTGTTGATCAGGTCTAACAGATACCATTCACTTCAGTGTTCCAGGTGTGCACGCTCCATGTTCATGGTCTTCACTCTGGACCATAATTAGCTGAATCAGCTGTGTAAGTTCAGGGCCGGATTGATCTACAGGACCTAGTCACTCGTTGATACAAAACTGTGGGAAACAACTGTAGACACCCACACCTGAACGTTCTAAGAAGGGCTTTATTCTTGTCAAAAGAGAAAATATATATATACATCAAATAGACATGATTTCCACTTCATTCTAGCTATAGAAAGTTTGAGTAAGGCAAAAAATACATTTATTTCCACTGATGCGGGTAAGTAGTCTGTCTACAGTCATATGTGAAATGTTTCCGGTGAGATCATCATGATTAGCAACAGAGAGACCTGGCCAATCATCCACCATCGTTTACTGTAAGCGTAAGGGGTGCAGGCATCTGTGTCTTAGACCATGAGAGCTGACACTGAAGATAGAGAACCGCAAACTAGCTAGACTCTTTAGTCGCATGGCACTACACTTCATAAAACAAACATTTCCTTTGTGTCCCAGTGGCTCACAGTGAAGTAGATAGAATCAATGCAAAATATAACGTACATGTGCTAATACACTGGGTGCACAAAACATTAAGAACACCTGCTCTTTCCGTGGCATAGACTGACCAGGTGAATCCAGGTGAAAGCTATGATCCCTTACTGAAGTCACTTGAGTGATCCACTTCAATCAGTGTAGAAGAAGGGAGACAGGTTAAAGAAGGATTTTTAAGCCTTGACATGGATTGAGTCATGGATTGTGTATCTGTGCCATTCAGAGGGTGAATGGGCAAGACAAAATATTGAAGGGCCTTTGAATGGGTAATGGTAATAGGTGCCAGGAGCACCGGTTTGAGTATGTCAAGAACTGTAACACTGCTGGGTTTTTCACGCAGCATCCCTGTGGAACTCTTTCAACATCTTGTAGAGTCCAAGCCTCAATGAATTGAAGCTGTTATGAGGGCAAAAGGAGGTGCAACTCAATTTTAGGAAGGCGTTCCTAATGTTTTGTACACTCAGTGTATAGACAGGCAGCAATAACATTGTGAAGAGGAACAACTTGGCTGGCACCTGCAAACATTAATACCATTTTACAGCAGTTGATCAACACAGCTACGTACTTGTTGTTTTCAGCACAGCAAACATCTAAAAGTCTTTACAAAGATCTCCCTGTCTTTATATCTCTATTTTCCAGAGCAACACTACGTTGATCACTATTATCACTAGTTCCAGTAATTCTAAACTACAGTTTTAACTAAATCATAATATCACACATTTTACACATCATGCTAAAATAAAAAGCCAATTTAAGTCTAAGCTAAGCACTACAGAGCCTTCTCCCCTCCTCTTTGATGGCTGGTTGAGCTGAGGTCTGCTGGTCCGGGGCATCAGAGGAGTCCTAGAGAACAGGTGTGGTCTGGTGAGAGGACAGTCTACCCAGTCCTGTGGGTAGCGTAGATATCTCTGCTGCGGGTTGCCAGACTAAGGGGCTGTCAGGGGGAAAAGAAAGGCTTTAGGTGACTGATGTAGCTGTTTGGTGTTGTTAATTAAGTCAGATTCACAGATCAGTTTCCATTGCAACACCGCTATTTTTTTATGCATCTCCACCGGAAGTATTGTGAATAGCTAGCCTAGATCATCTCCCTAAAATACTGACAGACGTTAGCTAACCAGGAGATGTGGAATGAAGGATAGGTAGGAGATACGGATGGAATAAAAGCAAATAATACAGACGGAGAGCTAGACAAGAGGTAGTGGTAGACAGCCTACCTCATAGTCAGGACTTGGCACCACTGGTGGGCCACGGCCTGCTGAGCGGGAAGTGGCTAGGGGGAAAATCAAATATAAGTTAGTATCAATTCATAAATAAACAAACACAAATATTTAATAAATAAACAATTCACTATACTTAACGTTTATAACACATGGTCGATACCCTATGTGTACTATGTCACAGGGAATTTAGATTTTTATGATCTCTGAATACTTTGTTGTTGAGTACTCCTGGGTATGGTCAAATTAAATAGTCAAGATCCTTCCTTATCACCAAGTGCCACTGTTGGCGGATGCATAGTCAGATGGTAACAGTGTTACGTTTTTGGGGTGCAGCAGGTCCAGACTTCTTCCGAGCCCTGAGATACACAATGAGGATGACCCCTCCTGTCACCAGCAGGTCCCCAATGATGGCCCCGGCAACCAGAGTCGGATTCAGCTCATAGCAGTCCTTACACACTGTAACACCAACAACACACAGATAGGCATAGGGGCAGAAATAATGTGTTGAAACGACCACTCAAATGGGATGGAGAAAAGAGGTTGGGGTGCATTCAGGGAGAGGGAAAGATTTGATTTGAAAGGTCCAGTAAATCATTTGCCAATAACCAGAGATACAGAGATGAGTGCTGAATCTGAGGCTCCGCACACGGTTATACTAAACATAATGATGTCTTTAGGACACTTTTACTCACCCTTTCCTTTAAAGTAAAACTGATAGGTTGCTGTTTTTTCAGGACCAACCTGATGATCATGCTGATATTCACAGTGGTAAACTCTTTTCTTGCTTTCATCATAATTCTCTTCGATATTTTGACTGTTCTTGTCCATTTTGGTAGTGCCGTCATACCATTCCCCTATACCAGGACAGGTCATTGTGACTGTAGTTCTCCAGAATGACACATATCCTAAATAAAGAAAACACAACAGATGCTTTAACGCAGGGGTGACAAACATACGGCGAGGTGGTCCAATCCAGCCCAGAGGTCATTTGAGTATTAAACTTTTTTTTTCAAATAATATTCAAATTACTAGCTTTTATATTATACACTGAGTGTACAAAACATTAAGAACACCTTCCTACTATTGAGTTGCCCCCCCCCCCCCTTTTCCCTCAGAACAGCCTCAATTAATCAGGGCTTAGACTCTACAAGGTGTTGAAAGCGTTCCACAGGGATGCTGGCCAATGTTTACTCCAATGCTTCCCACAGTTGTGTCAAGTTCTCTGGATATCGTTTGGGTGCTGGACCATTCTTGATACACACAGGAAACTGTTGAGCATGAAAAACCCAGCAGCATTGCAGTTCTTGCCCCAAACCGGTTCGCCTGGCACCTACTACCGTACCCCGTTAAACGGCACTTGCATTTTTGGTCTTGTCCATTCACCCTCTAAATGGCACACATACACAATCCATGTCTCACTTGTCTCAAGGCTTAAAAATCCTTCTTTAGCCTGTCTCCTCCCCTTCATCTACACTGATTGAAGTGGATTTAACAAGTGACATCAATAAGGGATCATAGGTTTCACCTGGATTCACTTGGTCATTCTAAGTCTTTGGAAAGAACAGGTATTCATAATGTTTGTACACTCTGTGTATTATATTTCGGAAAATATATGTAAATAAACAGTACGGTATTGTAAATAAAACATTTTATGTCTGATTAAACACATAATGGTATATTCACCAACACAATAAAAATAGTATGCAAAATTATCTTATCTTAGGGTACATTTTTATACAATTCAGCAATGTTTTGAGTCTGTAATTGATAAGAAAAGAGTCAATGTCGTAGAGTAAAAGACAGGGACATTTTTTACATTACCGTTACCCTCCACAGTAGTCATGATGAGGAGGAGGAAGACAAGCCCGCCATAAACGCCAGCTCTGTTCATTTTCTCTACTTCTCAGACAGACCTTTGATTATCTTGATTTTCAGCAGTCAAAAACTTAAATTCTAGCTTACTAGGATTGTATCTGAAACAGAACAAAATTAGAGAGGAGACAGAAAGTTACGGCAAGTCAACAAAAGTCATCCAAAGAGCTCTCTCGCTCCCTCTCTCTCGCACTCTCTCTCTTACGCTCTCTCTCTCTTCTCCCCGTTGCAACAGGAAGTGAATGCTTGTATGCAATTGTTATGTGCACTCTAGAAATTAGGGGTTAAAGACGGGTTCTTCTAAGATCCTCAAAGTTCTTTGAAGAACCTTAGTGTTCTTGGCACTGAATATTGCCCAGAAAAGTTTAGTCCAAGAACCCCATAGGAGGTGGGGTTCATCGAGGAACCTCCTTAGTTGGTGGGGGTTCTTGCAGGAACCTAACTGCCCAACTGAAACATTTGGATTTGAAAGGACAGCAGGTGCAGGCAGGTGCAACTTAAAAATGTAAAGATCTCCTTAATTTAAGGTTTGTCCCTTGTATGATCTAAATTGATGTTGTTTTATAATGATACTATCTATCTTTTCATAACTTTCTAAAACAGAAAATGAACACAATTCAATGGATATCAATCAACAAAGAGGTAAGAATATGTAAACTATAAGAATAGGTTGAATTCTAGATGTTTTGGGTGCATATGACTAAACTGCTTACTTTTGTGTCTGTGTCTGCAGGTATACAGATGAGGAGGCATACAAAGGTATGTCAATAGGTATTGGTATGTTATGCAGATCATCCTCCTCCCTTACTTCTTCAATGAAAAGGTATGTGCATGAATACCATTATCAAAACAGTTTTTTTCATTCATATTTACCACAAAAACCAAGGTAAAAAATAGTGCTGTATGCATGTTTTGTTAATCATCTGTATAACTACTATTTTTGGGATTCACAGACTTCACCCTCCCTACACCTCTGATGAATATATCAGGAAACCTGTTCGATCACCATGCACTGCAAAATCATTCGGTCTATGGATACGGAGAACATCAACACATCAACATCAACAGGACAAAGGATATACACATTGGACTTGGGGCTCTGCTGGGAGTTTGCCTCATATTTAGATTTTTAAAATTCTGCTTTGCCACTAAAATCCTAATAAACACTGACAACTAAAATATTGTATTATTGTTATGCGTATTATAATAATAATTAATAATAATTGGGGAGGGGGGTAGTTCAAAAATGAACCCCAAAAGGTTCTTCAAAAGGTTATTTGAGGATCCGTTAAAAGGGGTTCTTTGAAGAACTTAAGGGGTTCCCACCCAGTTTCAATTTGAAGAACCCCTAAAGGATACTCCAGAAACCTATTTTTAGAGTGTGGTTATACTGTAAGCCTATCAAAGATGGTGGATGAATGAAGATGTCTTATTCAGGCAGTTTACCATTGGAAAAAATGGTCAAGGTTCCTGTCTGTGTAAGTTGGCGTTCCCATGTGAGACCAATGGCTCTGGTCTACTTATTGTCTCTCCCCGCTCTTCCCACCCACAGTGGGTCTTGCTTTCTCTACCGCCTCTGGGTCTATACCGTATTAGTTACCCCTAAATGTACCTATTGGGGCTTTGTTTCCATCCCACATAATTGCTTTTTAAAGACAATACATAGGCCAGTACCTAAATTATTTTTACAATACCACACACACAATGGTTTTGACTTGTAGATATGACTGAATGATTTTGTCACGTTGTTTCTTATTGTGTTGCTGTAAGCCTATGTGTAGGCCTGTGTTTTGTCTATTACAATAAATTGTTTGAACTAAAGTCTCTCATTTGAAATTAATAATATGAAACGCGATGTTTGTATATTTGACAGGTTTGGATGAGCGCATCAGTGGTACTTTGTGTGGAACCTTGATGATAAGGACCAGAGAATATAGCTCGTTTGTGCCCCCTGTTATCACAACTTTGAACTGACATAAAGCCAGTGGCCACACCAACAAAATTGAGGGAAACTGGAAAATTGTTTTACAAAGGCTCAATAAAAACAAACATTGGTCTCACAACACATAACTATACATAAAGCCTTAAAAGCATATTATTCTTCATAAGCACCAGGCTTAAAAATGCTTTGCAAATTATGTTATAGGCATAAACATACAATAGGGGGATATAAACAGCCTTTGGTGTTGTGCCAAATATGGCATAACTTGTTGCCTCAGGTATAGACTACAGCATCAACATGTCATTTTATGAAGCTTTAAAAATGTTTTATGCTGATGTGTTTTAATTTCACTGTTTACATTTATGTTGGGGGCACCATTTTAGTCTGGATATAAATTTGCCACTGACAAAAAAAATAATTAAGTAATGGAATGGCAGTAAAATCTGAAAAGTTTGGTGCCTCAACAGGTTGGAAAATAATATAAAAAATGTTTTATTCGTCAAACTTCAGCAAGTGAAAATTAGATAAGAATAGAGTGAAGGTTTGTTACTCCGCTCGAAAAAGGTGGGAGACCGTCAAAATGACGAGGGCAGGATCGAGTTGAGACGTGTCCCACATCGTCTGAGACCGCCAGTCAGTGCGGATAGGATTGGGGTTTACAGACAGTCTAAACTCCAGGTCCAGAAGAGTTCAGCGAGTTTATAGCATCGACGTGTCCAGTCCATTTTGATTTTATTCAGTGGGTTGGTGGGGACACCACAAGGGTCTAGGCAATTTGGTCGACTCCGGACACCTTTTCCAATGAGCGTAAACCATTTGTTTCTCCTCGTCCTCTTGTCCGGACTGGCAGCTTCAGGTGAGTGTGCGAAGTTGTTTTGATTTATGCTCTACTAATTTTGAATTAATCCAAACAATGGAAACTAGTCCAAGAGAATAGTAACTGTGGGTATTATTAATCTCTGGTTATAGTAGTTTAGATCATATGGTTAGGTTATTTCGTGTCAGTAATGTTTCTCCTCCATCCTTCACTCGACACATCATTACGATGCTATCGTGAGATGTTGGAGTAGCTGTTCTATGCATTAGAGAACTGAAGTGGCGAAAACATTATGAATACCGGAAGTCTCCAACCTGACCCGAGTGTCCGATGTGCGTCAAAGGGAAGTGGGAATTTGGCTCCATGCGTTGCTACCGTATAGGGTTGGTCGCCTGAGCGTTCCTACGTGATTATAAAATGCAACTTGCTTATAGCCCCTTAATGACTTTACATTATTTGTCGGTATTGAGAAAAAGACGCATTGTTTTGAAGCTTCATGCAACATAATTACTTTCCTTCTTTTGATCATGTGTATCCGTGCTTGCGTGCAAGCCAAGGGTTCTCGAGATGTTGACCGCCGGATAGGAAGGTCCACCTGTTTCCCGTCAACAAGCCAAAGGATGTCGCTAGTGTATCATATGAGCTGCTATCTTGGCACATACAAAGACCCTCAGTGGATATGTTATAAACAGATGACACTGAAAATAGTTCACATTTTTGGCTATTAAGTTAACATGTATACAACGGAACCTGCTGGACTAATTGAAGTTAATTGACACGTTTTTAGTTTCATGCACTGGTGGGCATCATTGATATTCCTCTGGAGAACAGTAGGCCTATTTAACCTTGACGTAATCTCTAGAAGTGTCCAACTGTATGCTATAAATGGATTATATGCATAGGTGCAAGCAAAGCACACACTGCTTAGGTTTACATTGACAGCATGTGCCAAGCAATAATTCCTTCATATTGACAGAGTGCCTGACTAATTGTGCAAATAAAGATTGACAATATTTTGTATTTGTATTTATTATGGATCCCCCATTAGCTGCGGCCAAGGCAGCAGCTACTCTTCATGGGGCCCAGAAAAAATTAAGACAGTAATATACATTATAACTCAAATTTTAAACATTAAAACACATTTTACAACAGATATCACAATACATTAAGTGTGTGCTCTCCGGCCACCCCTCTACTACTACACACAGTCCAGGTGTACGTGTGTGTGTGTATAGTGTGTATGTTATACAGTGGCGTGCCGTGGGCCTGGGGCCTGGGCCTTCAGTGAAGTCCTACACAGTCCCATCCGAATTAATCCACCTCTTATTACCATCATTATGGTGCCATGGCTCTAGACACTATACATTTAGACAGAAACGCAGTATAACCAGGCGTTGCGTCACCTTGAAATTGACATTTTTATTCAGAGAATTGCAGGGGAAGAGTACAATATCTTTTCATTGTGCAGCTTCGTTGCCCTGGGCGCTTGTTCGTTGAGCTGTAGATCCACTCGGGTGTCCCCAAAAGTTTTCAAAAGCACCATTGCTTGTAAGTGCCCAGTGCCCAGTACTTTGGTGTCTCGTTGCTGCCTTGGTTAGACAACTCAGGTTTGCAAAGCCAGTGTGGCTCCAAACACCAAATCGATCACTTGCAAATAATAGGCATTCCCAGCAGTACAGTTTGCAGTGCTTCTCGGAGCCTGTGAGCCATTGATAGCGCTCGTAGTTGGAACTTTGAAAGTGGCGAACGAACCCCTTTCCCGCCTGTGACAGGCTTTGTAGCGTCGGCGTCGACCTCTCCTGACAATGTCTAACTTTTCTTGAAAAGTTTGTCTTGAGAATGGCGTTATAATTATATCCCCACACCAAATCGATATCTTCTCCTTCCGCCATTGTGGGTTGAAAAAACAGCTTAGTAGTACGCAAATTAATTTGTTTATCAAATTCAGTTTCCTAGTTCTGAGATTCTGCATAGACCTGCCCATATAGGACCTGCCTCTCAATATTGGTAATCCAATCAAAAGATGTGCACGCACTACGCCTGCTAGCTGGCTCCTGTGTAACACTGGAGCCAGCCAGCAGGCGTACAATAGCCAACTCTAAAGCTGATTGGTTGACACAAAATTTTAATTTCCATTCACTTTAAGCTACAAGCGCCCGCACTGTTGATTCTGAAGGCCTGAGGGCAGATTTTAGACCCCTGGCAACACATGATGGCTGAATATGATTGGATAAAAGATCTAACATAAAGACCAGCCCTCCAAATCTCAACCTGGGGCTGGAAGCAGTGCAACCAAGAGGAAAGCTATGAAATGAAGAGTATAACTCTTACTCTGGGGAATAATTGAATACATATTTGTGGGAAAATATATTTAAAAATATATATATATTCTGATGATGTTTAGGCCAGCAGAGAAGGCCTTGCTGGCCCTGACGGCCCACCACTGATGTTATATGTATTTGTTGTTGGGTGTTTGTACCTGTGTGTGTGACTTTTCACTGTCCTCGCTGTTCCATAAGGTGTATTTTTTATCTGTTTTAAAAATCTGATTATACTGCTTGCGTGAGTTACTTGATGTGGAATATAGATCCATTTAGTCATCGCTCTATGTAGTACTGTGCGCCTCCCATAGTCTGTTCTGGACTTGTGGACTGTGAAGAGACCTCTGGTGGTATTTTTTCATGTATTTTTTTTAAAATTTTACCTTTATTTAACCAGGTAGGCCAGTTGAGAACAAGTTCTCATTTACAGCTACGAACTGGCCAGTATATAGCAAAGCAGTGCGACAAAAACAACGACACAGAGTTACACATGGGATAAACAAACATACAGTCAATAAAACAAATGAAAAATGTGTATACAGTGTGTGGAAATGAAGTAAGACGGTAAGGCAATAAATAGGCCAATAGCGGCAAAGTACTTGCAATTTAGCTATTTACACTGGAGTGATATATGTGCAGATGAGGATGTGCAAGTAGAAATACTGGTGTGCAAAAGAGCAGAAAAACAAATATGGGGATGAGGTAGGTAGTTGGTTGGATGGGCTATTTACAGATAGGCTGTGTACAGCTGCAGCGATCGGTAAGCTGCTCTGACAGCTGACACTTAAAGTTAGTGATGGAGATATAAGTCTCCAACTTCAGTGATTTTTGCAATTCGTTCCAGTCATTGGTAGCAGAGAACTGAAACGAAAGACGTCCAAAGGAGGTGTTTGGGGATGACCAGTGAAATATACCTGCTGGAGCGTGGTGCTACGGGTGGGTGTTGCAATGGTGACCAGTGAGCTGAGATAAGGCTATACCTAGCAAAGACTTATAGATGACACTATAAGTCGCCAGTGGGTTTGGCAACGAATATGTAGCGAGGAGCAGCCAACAAGAGCATACAGGTCGAAGTGGTGGGTAGTACAGTCGTGGCCAAAAGTTTTGAGAATGACACAAATATTAATTTTCACAAAGGTTGCTGCTTCAGTGTCTTTAGATATTTTTGTCAGATACTATGGAACACTGAAGTATAATTACAAGCATTTCATAAGTGTCAAAGACTTTCATTGACAATTACATGAAGTTGATGCAAAGAGTCAATATTTGCAGTGTTGACCCTTCTTTTTCAAGACCTCTGCAATCCCCCCTGGCATGCCGTCAATTAACTTCTGGGCCACATCCTGACTAATGGCAGCCCCATTCTTGCATAGTAAATGCTTGGAGTTTGTCAGAATTTGTGGGGTTTTGTTTGTCCACCCGCCTCTTGAGGATTGACCACAAGTTCTCAATGGGATTAAGGTCTGGGCAGTTTCCTGGCCATGGACCCAAAGTATCAATGTTTTGTTCCCTGGGCCACTTAGTTATCACTTTTGCCTTAAGGCAAGGTGCTCCATCATGCTGGAAAAGGCATTGTTCGTCACCAAACTGTTCCTGGATGGTTAGGAGAAGTTCCTCTCTGAGAATGTGTTGGTACCATTCTTTATTCATGGCTGTGTTCTTAGGCAAAATTGTGAGTGAGCATTTGAGAATGCTTGGTTGAGAAGCAACCCCACACATGAATGGTCTTAGGATGCTTTACTGTTGGCATGACACAGGACTGATGGCAGTGCTCACCTTGTCTTCTCCGAACAAGCGTTTTTACAGATGTCCCAAACAATCGGAAAGGGGAGGCATCAGAGAAAATTACTTTACTTCAGTCCTCAGCAGTCCAATCCCTGTACCTTTAGCAGAATATCAGTCTGTCCCTGATGTTTTTCCTGCAGAGAAGTGGCTTCTTTGCTGCCCTTCTTGACACCAGGCCATCCTCCAAAAGTCTTCGCCTCACTGTGTGTGCAGATGCACTCACACCTGTCTGCTGCCATTCCTGAGCAAGCTCTGTACTGGTGGTGCCCCGATCCTGTAACCATGGTTGACAGAGGAAGAAAATTGATTCCAAGCACCACCCTCCTTTTGAAGCTTCCAGTCTGTTATTTGAACTCAATCAGCATGACAGAGTGATCTCCAGCCTTGTCTTCGTCAACACTCACACCTGTGTTAACGAGAGAATCACTGACATGATGTCAGCTGTTCCTTTTGTGGCAGGGCTGAAATGCATTGGAAATGTTTTTTGGGGATTCAGTTAATTTGCATGGCAAAGAGGGACTTTGCAATTAAATGCAATTCATCTGATCACTCTTCATAACATTCTGGAGTATATGCAAATTGCCACCAGTCAAACTGAGGCAGCAGACTTTGTGAAAATTAATATTTGTGTCATTCTCAAAACTTTTGGCCACGACTGTATATGGGGCTTTGGTGACAAAACGGATGGCACTGTGATAGACTGCATCCAATTTGCTGAGTAGAGTGTTGGAGGCTAATTTGTAAATGACATCGCCGAAGTCAGGGATCGGTAGGATAGTCAGTTTTATAAGGGTAAGTTTGGCAGCATGAGTGAAGGAGGCATTGTTGCGAAATAGGAATCCGATTCGAGATTTAACTTTGGATTGGAGATGCTTAATGTGAGTCTGGAAGGAGTTTACAGTCTAGCCAGATACCTAGGTATTTATAGTTGTCCTGATATTCTAAGTCAGAACCCTCCAGAGTAGTGATGCTAGTCGGCCGGGAGGGTGCGGGCAGAGATCAGTTGATGCATGGGTGTTCGAGCTGTGTGCTAGCAGTTTAAACAGACAGCTCAGTGCATTCAACATGTCAATACTTCTTACAAAAACAAGTAGTGATGAGGTCAATCTATCCTCTACTTTAGCCATTAGAGATTGACATGCATATTATTAATGTTAGTTGTATGTGTCCATTTAAGGGCCAGCCTGTTCTGGGCCAGTTGTCATTTTCCCAAGTCCCTCTTTGCGGCACTTGACCATGTGACTGGGCGGTAGTCCAGCTGCGACAAAACTAGAGCCTGACGGACCTGCCTTGTTGATATTGTTGTTGAGCAATTTACTGACAACAAACTGTTGACACTTTTGAGCATCACTCACGCAACTGTATAAACTCTCACTCTTTCAAATGTTCACATTCATGTAGCATTTTTCAAATCTATTGCATTTAGGCTAAGAATCAATCTCATGCCTGTCCTCTACACTATAGGAGCCTAGGCTGTAGCAGCACAACTGTCGAGGCAAAATCTTATTTTAGACCAATAAAGAGGAGCTCGCAGGCAACCCTGTTCATGGAGTGCCGCAGATATAATAGGATTTTGTCCCAACTAGACACCACACCTGACCAACTGAGCTAATTGATCAGTTCAGTGATTGTCTAAATTCAACACACCTGGTCTTCCAGGACGGTTAAATCAAAAACATCAAGTGCCTGCGGCCCTTCAGGACCAGGGTTTCCTACCCCTTCTCTAGGCTCTTTTGGACTACTCTGGGCCAGAGAGAAACGTTGTTTCGATATTGTAAATATCCCTGTTTCCCCTCTTTAGCCAAAACATGAACTGGAAGCCGTCCCAATACTCTCTTAACCATTATGTGATATTCTGCCATTGGTGATAAATGTTCTTTCTTACCATGACTGAGTTTCCTTTCATAAGTATATACCTACACTTCCTTCCTATCCTTTCCTATCAACCAGCCTTGTGTGCCTGTGACCATGAGAGCTCACAGGCACACAACCATGCATGTGTCAGCTTGTTTTGAAATTCAGGTTTACCATCTAGACACACACAGACACGTGAGTTCAGATCAATAGTGAATTGCCTGTGCTGGTTATCTATCCTCCAGATATTTGGGTGGCAGTTTGGCATAGTTGATAACATCTAATTAGCCATAATAGAGAAAGGTCTCTTCTGTTCCACTACTGACCCCCTCTGGTATTAGTACATGGTCAATATCACTAAGGAAATCTGTGTGGTTTTTGACATGCTAAACAGTCAACACACCTTTTATGCAGAAAGTGAATGGGCAGCCCAGGGGCACAGTTGATAGACCAAGTGACCATCTCAAGTTGCACCCTATAAGCTAGCCTCATAAAGTCAATGGATGGACCTGCTTTCCCGGGTTTTCAATGCAAAGCCACTCTTAAAACTCCTGATTATTTTCATGAGAACGGTTTTGTCCCTAAGCTGAAACAATGGTTTGATTTCATATGTACTTCCTTGTGCATGACAAAGTTGTTGTGGGGCCTGTTCTATTGTTCTCCAAACGATTTGTCAATAATGTAAACGAAAGAACTTCCAGTTAACTCTAGTGGGTTTCCTCGGGGAAAAAGAAATCAGTTCCAGTAACTTCAGACTGCTCATCTGACGTCGTTAGAGCCAGCAGGAAATTAGTCAAGAACCAGCTAAATAGAACCAGCTAAATAGCCAAGTGACGAACGTTGATGAAGGCCTTTACATGTCAGAGCATGAGAGAATTGTCGCTGTGAGAGACTGCATGTATTATGTCAAATGTTTTATGGAGTCCCTGTGACAAACTTACATATTCAAATGAATTGATCCATTCAATTATCTGCTCCAAAGTCATCCTCCACCTCTAAGGCGCTATGGAACTAAACAAAATGTCTACCTGTAATTTAAATATGGTGCGTGGAAAAGTCTTCTTCCGCGCATTAGAGCGTTATTGGTGTGGGCGGTAGTGATTTTGTTGGGTTGGACCTAGGCCCACTTAAAATAATGAATCCAAATCAACAATCTGTGGAGAACGTCTTGAGTCAGCGTTGAGGGAGAGCAGGTTTGATGGATTAAACGTTTATCCTTTCTTATCGTAAACAGACTTCTCCTAGCCAATACTACAAGATTCATTATCGTATGTCAGTTCACCCCTAAATTCAGAAATAAAGGTAGAGAGGGGGAAGTTGAGAGATAGAGAGAGAAGGGGGTGGAAAAGAGTGGGACTCCCTCTAGGGCTGTTGTCGGGACCGTATTACCGCCACACCGGCAGTCATGAATCATGACCGCAATGAAATCCCATGTGACCGTTGAGTCACCGTAATGCTAACTACCATCAGGTCCTAATGGCCCGGTACTCAGGACTCTATTGTCCCTCTAACCACTCTGACATCAATGCAAATGCAATGGAAAATCACATCACACACTTATCATCAAAACAGTAGGACCATCCTACTTTTAAAAATCACCTCACTGTGATGATCAATTTGAAGAAAGAAGATCAACAGCAGGTTGAGACAGTGCAAAACATGGTGGTTGTGGATGTTTTTTCAAAGCCCAACAAAGAAACGGACATCGCTTTTTAAGTTGGTGATTAATTCAAAACCCCCATATGCATATTAGAGCTTATTCTTATGTAAACCCGGGAAAAAAAACTGAATTAAAGTGATGGTTATGTCGTTATACAAACATAGCCTACCGCATGTTACGCATGTCAGTAAAACATAAAACTGATTTAAGATGTCGTTGGTACATAATTGGTCTAGCCTTTGAGTGTGGACTGTATTATTATGCATACTGGATGGACTGGTTACCTTATGCTACAGTATGCTCCAAAATGTCTATCCACGAGTCTGGGAGAGAACGTATAGCCCTGGGTGATGTTGATGGTTCATTGATTGTGCAGGGCGGTTTACAGTTAGCCTACAATTATAGTGAGTTGTATTGTATTTGATTTTGAATAGCCTAGTAATAGGGCATTTAAACAAATATTTTCATAATTCATTGAGTGACATATTACCTTGAGCTATATAGAATATCTCACCACCATGCATTTCCATCTCCTCTTCCCTCTCCTTTATTCCTTCCTTCGAGCATGCAGGCGGGCTGTCAACAGTTTAGTGAAATATGTTTTGCTGCGAAAACATGTTACTATCGATGTTCCCAAACAGATTTGACTTGCTTTCCAAATGAAGCACTGGGTCGTTGCAGGAACAAGGTTGGAGAGTCCATGGCATACAGAGTTTGGGCGGAATATCACCTGTCGGGCAGCGAGAGCATGCTCCTCAAACAGTGTTTGATGAATGGAGTGAAATACGTGTTCTTGTTTTTATTTCTCAGTTACTCATCTTAAGCACACGATCCTCTATAAAACCCAAGTATCCTACAAAACGGACTGGAGGGAAAGCGTGAGGCCTCCATTTGCTATTTGAGTGCATACAGATGACATGTGTTTTTGCTAAATCGAAAGACAAGATTCAATTGAGAATAGTCTGAACATATGATCACTTGATGAGAGAACAGCTGTGCAGCCTGGAGCAAGGAACAGAGCGCATACTTATTTTGCTACTTTCTCAAATCATCAATAGTCTATAGTGGCATCATGCATCCCATATATGTTTTGATTTCTAGGACATTCTAATGTTTGTATCATTCACAACTAACGTTGCCAAATAACTCTAAATTTCCACTTAGGACCTGTTTCAAATGATCACTTTTACGCTCAACATAGACACTTCATCTGCGTACTTGCTTTGTAATGGTAAAAAAATCCTTTCTATTTTATTCAGCTAAGTTCATTTATTTTGTTCGTACTATAAAGTCATTTAAAAATGATGGCACGGGACTTCTAAGCATATCTTGTCTGCTAAATGAACAAGCCTACAGAGCCCATGGCATGGAGCATAGCCAGATAACTAACACACAGTAGGCCAACATATTCTGTTCTTCTGAAATACATGTTCTTCATATCATCATGTTTTTTAAATTTTTTTAACCTGCGTAAAATAAAGAATGGATTTATTGGGATGGTGTCTATTAAATTGATGGCTGGCAAAATGGCATGACCGCCACAGCTCTATGTGGGAGGGATTGAGGGAGAGAGACAGAGTGACAGAGAGAGATAGTGATAGTGATAGTATGTAGCCTACTGTGCAAGGGGGAGCTATCCCACCATATATTTTGCACGCCACCACTGGAACACTCAACACCCCTGGCCCTGCCCCTCTCTCTGTAGCCCTGGCCTGAGAATACAGGTTGATACCTGAACTCAGCTCTACTCTCCCAATATGAAAGAGCTCTTGTAAATGTAACCTGGGCTTGTGAAATCTCTGACCACAAAGGAGAGAAGAGAGTCTTTGTAGTCTTTTTAGGCTTTGTGTTGTTGTGTGTAGGAGACCCGGCCCAAGTGTATCTTCCTCCAAACCTGTAAGAGAGTCAGGTTTCCTCCTGACGGACTAGGAGTCTGGTCATGAAGTTGGAAGAAAAAGCAACTCAGACACGACCTTGGAAATAAGTGAGTCCGAGGGGAGAGCCGTGCCGATTGGTTGATTTGCCTTACATTGTTCTTCCAGATCCAATGTAAATCCCACCGGTTATGAAAGAGGCAACCATTCCTTGTACATTACGTAAAAACAGCTTGTTAGATTTGCACAAGTGCAAGCCCTCAACTGGCAGCTTCATTCAATAGTACCCGCAAAACACCAGTCTCAATATCAACAGTGAAGAGGCGACTCCGGGATGCTGGCCTTCTAGGCAGAGTTCCTCTGTCCAGTGTCTGTGTTCTTTTGCCCATCTTAATCTTTTATTTTTATTGGCCAGTCTGAGAGATGGCTTTTTCTTTGCAACTCTGCCTAGAAGGTCAGCATCCCGGAGTCGCCTATTCACTGTTGACGTTGAGACTGGTGTTTTGCGGGTACGATTTAATGAAGCTGCCAGTTGAGGACTTGTAAGGCGTCTGTTTCTCAAACTAGACACTCTAATGTACTTGTCCTCTTGCTCAGTTGTGCACCGAGGACTAAACATCAGTGCCACAGGTAACTTCCACAAAGCTGTGAACGATCTGAGAGACAAGGCAGGGAGGGCCTATGCCATCAAAAGGAACATAAAATTCAACATACCAATTAGGATCTGTCTAAAAATACTTTAATCAGTTATAGAACCCATTAGTTGTGAGGTCTGGGATTCCAATCACCAACCAAGGATTCACGAAATGTGACAAACACCAAATTGAGACTCTGCATGCAGAATTCTGCAAAAATGTCCTCCGTGTACAACAAAAAACACCTAATAATGCATGCAGAGCAGAATTAGGCCGATACCCGCTAGTTATCAAAATCCAGAAGAGAGACGTTAAATTCTACAACCACCTAAAAGGAAGCGTTTTCCAAACGAATCCATACGTTTCCTGGCCGGTAAAACAAGAAGGGTTTAATTACAGACCGTTTCTTGATATCAGGTTACACCCTATGATGCTCGCCATTGGTCCGTGGCCATTTAGTTCGCATCGGGGACAATAGTTGTTGACAACTGTAGCATTGTAGCTAAGTCTAACCCTAACTCTTTTCCTAACCTTAACCTCATTCTCCTAACCTGCCACACTAATTCACCTAACTTGCCATGCTAATTATCCTAACCTGCTATGGAAGCAAATCATCTGTGTCGAGAAACCATCAGAACTGACCAATGGCAGGCACCAATGGGCGTTTCCTTATATCAAGGAACGACCACATGAAGAAACGCCCTGAATTGTGGTGTGCAATCTTTTTAACGTTTTGTGGAGATTCTGACAAAAAAAATGATTTGGTTTCCTAAAAGTTTTCCTGGGAGGTTTTATTAACATTTTGAGAACGCAAATTATTGTCACGCCCTGCTCTGTTTCACCTGTCTTTGTGCTTGTCTCCACCCCCCTCCAGGTGTCACCCATCTTTCCTATTATCCCCTGTGTATTTATACCTGTGTTCTCTGTTTGTCTGTTGGCAGTTAGTTTTGTTATTGTGAAACCTACCAGCGTTTGTTCCCCCTGCGCCTGTCTGTTCTTGCTCCTGTATTCTAGTCCTTTCCAGGTTTGACCGTTCTGCCTGCCCTGAACCTGCATGCTGTTCTATACCTTGACCCACCTCTCTGGATTATTGATCCCTGCTTGCCCTGACCCTGAGACTGCCAACCGTTCTGGACCTTTGCACCCTCTCTGGATTACTGACCTCTGCCTGACTTGACCTGTAGTTTGCCTGCCCCTGTACGATAAATAAACGTTTGTTTCTTTGACACTCTCTGCATCTGGGTCATACCTGAAACCTGATTATAGGTTATTATAGGTTATAGGTTATTTGAAGGTAATTAAATAATATTATCAGAAAATGTTTCAATAAGACTTCGTTTGGGTTAACTGTATTGAACTTCAAGCACAGATAGGGTAATGGAAATTAATTTGCTTAGGCATTAATCATGCAAAAACTTATTTTTATTGTGGCATGGTATCAGTGAGATTTGACCCTATGCTCTCGATCCATGGAATTAGTCCACTGCACCACCAAGATGGAGCTACCATGCCATGGTTTTTAATTTCATATAAAGCTGTTCATTTTAGTAATTTCAAACAGACTGAATTTCAAAGGAAACAAGCACTTAAGATCAGGTGTGGCTAATTGTTCCGAGAACGTTAACAAAACTTTCCAGGTAAACCACAAAACATGAGCAATGTTTAAAAACATACTCATTCTGTTCTCAGCGTCAACAAAACTCTATCCTCTATCTTAAGTATATTCAGGTGTGATGGCCACACCCACTAATTGGCCACACCTGATCTTAATGAGCCCACAACTTTGTATAAAAAAAATAGTAGAAAAAAATATACAACAATTTTTGGGGGGCATTTAGCAGACACTCTTATCCAGATCAATTAGGGTTAAGTGCCTTGCTCAAGGGCACACCAACAGGTTTTTCACTTAGTCAACCTTTGGCCCAACACTCTTAACCACTAGGCTACTTGCCGCACTTCATGGCATGCTAGCTCCATCCTGGTGGCGCAGTGGACTGTTTCATGGATACAGAACAGGTTTGAAACTCACGGATGCTGTGCCACCATAAAATAATAAATGTGTTTGCATGATTAATGCTTAAGGAAATTAATTTCCTTGTGTCTTATCTGTGCTTGGCGTTAAGCAGTTAACACAAACTAAGCTAGCATTGTGTTCTCAGAACAGTATTTAATTACCTTCAACTAACCTATCATTTATTAAAACCTCCTAGGAAACCTTTCAGGGAACCATAGTAAAATGTTGTCAGAACCTCCCTTCAATATAAAAATGTTCCCTGAGCAGGTGGAATTTTCCCTTCTGTTCTCAGAACGTGGAAAAAACATTCAGTTTTACCAGCCAGGAAACTTATGGCTTCATTCCCAGAACTGATGAGAAACCAAAACCTTACGTTCCCACAACTTCCAAGGAACCGAATGTGCTAGATGTGCAGCTTATAACATCAACAATTGCTTTCATTTGAGTAATGTGCCTTTTTGTAATTGTAACTGTCACTAATTCCTCATTAAATAGCATATAATAACATATATGATATGCTATTAAAGTAATTGGTACACACTTTACAAGCTTTTTTAAAATCTCTATTAAAACCCAAGTTAGATTCAGAAATCCTGAGAAGTAATTGTTTATCAGTAACACTGGAATCAAAAAGCTACTGCATTAGCAGAAGGCGTCATCTCCGAATTAAATCAGGGCCAATTATTTAATGCCAGAGAAATAAGTGCTATTTATGCTTCTAATAAATGAAAGGAAAATTATTAAACATTTGTACACAAATTCAAATGATGTGCGGCTCATAGTGTGATGTTTAAGATGATTCCCTAACATACTTGAGTTTGGATGAACCTACTGTAAATAAGTACCATGTGAGAGCCAATTTAGTCCACCTCCCCCTCGCATTCCGCTCTCCGCTCTCCAACACCCCCCCCCCCCCCCCCCGCTCCAGTTTCCTGGTGGAGAATAAATGTATTGGGGTGATGCCTGGCTCACAACAAAGCCAGTGTGGAGTCTGCTGTGGACAGACAGACTGATTGGCCCAGGTCTGAGCCTCTTCCTCATCCTCCTTCTGCCAACCACGGTCATTAACTGGGACTGATAGAGGCCTAGCTAGCCAGCTCAGATCTATTAAATACAGGCATTTTTCCCATCCCTGAGAATTTTGCCCTGTTTCTCAAGGCAGGCCCAATTTATTATTATTATTATTTTTAAATGTAATCTTTATTTAACTAGGCAAGTCAGTTAAGAACAAATTCTTATTTTCAATGGCAGCCTGGGAACAGTGGGTTAACTGCCTTGCTCAGGGGCAGAACAACATATTTTTACTCAGCGATTCAATCTTGCAAGCTTTCAGTTAGAAGTCCAACGCTCTAACCACTAGGTTACCTGCTGCCCCAATCAGTCTGCCTCTACCAAACCCCCCCGCCCCCCACCCCAAAGACAAAACAGCCAACTAAACTCCCCCCCCCACCCCCCAATGATTTTGGTCAATTTAAAACACATTAGGGCCAGGGGGAACTCCTCTGGTGGGGGTGAAGAGAGAGGGCCCTCTCTGTCTAATGTACAGTGGGGCTGGTTACTAGTGTGGCCTACAGGAATGTGGCCTACAGGAAGCCCTCTGCGCTGCTGATAAGGATGAGATAGGTTCCTGGGGAGCTGAGCCCAGCAGCTGTTTTCCCAGCTACATGAGTGAACGCATTAGATAAACAAGCATCCAGTCTATATGGACCCATAGGCTTATATCCATTTCAAACGCCCTCTCAGTGCGGGAGGGATGCATGCATGTTGAGGCAAGATCCATTAGAGCCATTAGTATTATGACAGTATTTGGTTGCCAGCCATATACAGTAGTTACCCAGTTAAAGTGAAGATCACATGTAGCTGGTTCAAGTGCATGTGTTTGCCCCTAAAGGACCTTATAGACCCTGGGTCATATTCATTAGCACCAAACAGAAGAAAACAAATTGAAGCGGGAAGGTGACTGACTACCTGTACCTGTTCAATTTTGTTTTCTGTTGCAAAACGTTTTGCTACAGTGTGCCCTGATGAATACAACCATGTACTTCCGATCATATCTTTCCAGAGGTTTAAAGGACTAGGTCATGTTCTGCTTGGTCATTGGGTTGGACAACACCCCTGTTGCCTACCCTGTTAAAAAGAGGTATTGCACTTTCTATAAAATTTGTTTTTTTCCCCCATCCATTTCAATGACAGAACACTACTTCCAATTACACTGAACAAAAATATAAAGTGTTGGTCAAGCAAAGTGTTGGTCCCATGTTTTGTGAGCTGAAATAAAATATCCCAGAAATGTTCCATACGCACAAAAAGCTTGTTTTTCTCAAATGTTTTGCACAAGTGTGTTTACATCCCTGTTAGTGAGCATTTCTCTTGTGCCAAGATAATCCATCCAGAGTGGAGTTGCTGGGCGGGGCATAGAATGACGGTCAAAGATAAAACAAAAAAAGTCCAAATAAACAAACAAAAAGAGGGGCAACGCCGTTATGTCCAATGTCTGTCTGCATGAGGCCGATGTCGCCAGCTGCTTGTACGCGTATACACATGCTTTTACTCACACTCAAACGCACACGTGTGCACACACCGACACATACACACATGTAAAAAGTGCCACACATGTACTGAAACATACACACTTGACCTTGCTGTTTTGATTTTTGTTGGCCTTGATGTGTTTGGTTTTTGCATTGTTGTTTTCTGTTGTTGTTTTACTTTTTAAAACTTTTTTTCTATCTTGTTAATTTTGTTGGTTGTTGGTTGCTGTTGGTTTTTGGGGGGGAGGGGGGGGGGGATCTTGGATGGTTGGTGGCCTGGCGGTTTAAGAGCCTGGGCCGGTGGCCGATACGTCGCTTGTTCGGTTCCCCGTCTTGACTTGGTGGGAGATCTGTCGACGTGCCCTTGGGTGGGGCGCTTGATCCTGGTTGCTACTGTGAGTCGCTCTGGATGGGAGACGGTTAGATGACTGAATGTAATGTAATGTAATGTTGAGTGGCTTCACTGCAGGTAGGTGAAGCCACCTGAGAGGTTTGGCATATCAAGAAGCTGATTAAACAGCATGATCGTTACACAGCTGCACCTTGTGCTGGGGACAATAAAAGGCCAGTCTAAAATGTGCAGTTTTGTCGCACAACACAATGCCACGAATGTCTCAAGTTTTTAGGGAGCTTGCAATTCGCATGCTGACTGCAGGAATGTCCACCAGAGCTGTTGCCTAATAATTTAATGATCATTTCTCTACCATAAGTCGCCTCCAACGTTATTTAAGAGAGTTTGGCAGTACATCCAACCGGCCTCAGAACCGCAGACCATATGTATGGCATTGTGTGGGCGAGTGGTTTGCTGATGTCAGCGTTGTGAACAGGTGCCACATGGTGGTGATGGGGTTATGGAATGGGTAGTCATACTGTTAACTATGGACAACAAACACAATTGCATTTTATCGATGACAATTTGAATGCAGAAAACTACCGTTATGAGATCCTGAGGCCCATTGTGAGGTCCTTTTTTAAGGTATCTGTGACCAACAGATGCATATCTGTATTCCCAGTCATGTGACATCCATAGATTAGGGCCTAATTAGTTTATTTAAATTGACTGATTTCCTCATATGAACTGTAACTCAGTAAAATCTTTTAAATTGTTGCATGTTGCATTTACATTTTTGTTCAGTAAAAATGGGTAAACATACACTCTTAGAAAAAAAGGTGCAATCTAGAACCTAAAAGGGTTATTTGACTGTCCCCATAGGAGAACCCTTTGAAGAACCTTTTTTGGTTCCAGGTAGAACCCTTTTGGTTCCAGGTAGAACCCTTTCGGGGTCCATGTAGAGCACTTTCCACAGGGGGTTCTACATGGCTCCTAAAGGGTTCTACCTGGAACACACACTCACTCAGAACACAAAGCAAACAGGGCAATCTTAACTCGGACGACACCTGGACAGAATAAGCAGGGCTTATGATTTAATTGGGGACAAGATCGTTTAGTACAGTTTTTTTCAATCACTTTGGTGCTATTTTCACAAGTATGTGGGGAATTTTCAAAACTCTTAGTACAAAACTCCAAACTGGTAACACCTGTAACGCAGCAAGTCTTATATTCAAAACCTTTTATTGTGCAACCATTGATCCAAAATATATATTTTACCGATATAATTACAACATAGGTGTCCTGTAATAAAATTCAACTAATTAAATGAATGGAAAAAATATCACGTTTGGCAGGTACTAGTTTGCAGCAAGCCTGTCTGGAGCATTTGGTTCTCATCTACATTGTAGTAAATGTCCAGGGCCGTATTACCAAACAAGCCTGACATAGGTCTGGATTCGATGTCATTGCATGCCTCATCCATGGCCTGATGGAGGATGGCACGCTCATGTCTTATTTGGCTCAGTTAGTAAGAGCATGGCACTAGCAAGAACAGAGTTGTGGGTTCGATTCACACTGGGGTCACATACAAAAGTGTGTGGACTGTTGTCACTTTGGATGAAAGCGAAAATGGCATATACATGTAGTATTGTATTAGAGTACTGCGTTTTCCAATGCAATTTTAGTAAAGCAGTGTGACCCCCCCCCAGCAACCTCATTTTGGATATATATTTACTGTATATTTTTACATTTTGTTACATACAGTTATAGCTGTGCACATAATCCTAATACCGCTTCATGGACTACGATTGAACATATTCTTCTTTTAGGATGTGAACAGCTATGGTCAGATTTCATTAAAGAGTTATTTTAACAATGCTGGTTATGCATCTAGCTAACATTCATCCAAGGACACCTTGACTTGGATTACACACCCTCACTGCAGAAACACTTGTCATGAAATCATGTAACATTTACAGTGCATTCGGAAAGTATTCAGACCTCTTTACTTTTTCCACACTTCGTTACATTTCAACTGTATTCTAAAGTGGATTAAACTGTTGTTTTTTTCATCATCAATCTAATGACAAAGCAAAAGCAGGTTTTTAGAAATGTTTGTAAATGTATTAAAACAAAAACATTTAAATATCACAAACATAAGTATTCAGAGCCTTTACCCTGTACTTTGTTGAAGCACCTTTGGCAGTAATTACAGCCTTGAGTCTTCTTGTGTATGACGCTACAAGCTTGGCACACCTGTATTTGGGGAGTTTCTCCCATTCTTCTCTGTCAATTTGAATGGGGAGCGTTGCTGCACAGCTATTTTCAGGTCTTTCCAGAGATGTTCGATCGGGTTCAAGTCCGGGCTCTGGCTGGGCCACTCAAGGACATTCAGAGACCCAATGCCACTCCTGTGTTGTCTTGGCTGTGTGCTTAGGGTGGATGTCCTGTTGGAAGGTGAACCTTCGCTGTACCTGCTCCATTCATCTTTCCCTCGATCCTGACTAGTCTCCCAGTCCCTGCCACTGAAAAACATCCCTACAGCATGATGCTGCCAGCAGCATGCTTCACCGTAGGGATGATGCCAGGTTTCCTCCAGATGTGATGCTTGGCATTCAGGCCAATCTTGGTTTCATCAGACCAGAGAATATTGTTTATTTTGATCTGAGAGTCCTTTAGGTGCCTTTTTGCAAACTCCAAGTGGACTGTCATGTGCCTTTTATTGAGGAGTGGCTTCCGTTGGCCACTCTACCATAAAGGCCTGATTAGTGGAGTGCTGCAGAGATAGTTGTCTTTCTGGAATTTTTTACCATCTCCACAGAGGAACTGGAGCTCTGTCAGTGTGACCATTGGGTTCTTGGTCACGTCCCTGACCAAGGCCCTTCTCCCCCAAGCGGCCAGCTCTAGGAAAAGTATTGGTGGTTCCAAATGTCTTCCATTTAAGAATGATGGAGGACACTGTGTTCTTGGGGACCTTCAAAGCTGCAGAAAAGTTTTGGTACCCTTCCCCAGATCTGTGCCTCGACACAATCCTGTGTGTGCCTTTCAAAATCATGTCCAATCAATTGCATTTACCACAGGTGGATTCCAATCAAGTTGTAGAAACATCTCAAGGATGGTGTGTGTAGATTGATGAGGAACATTTTTGAGTTAATCCAATTTAGAATAAGGCTGTAACGTAACAAAATGTGGAAAAAGGGAAGGGGTTTGAGTACTTTCCGAATGCACTGTAAGTAAGAGAAAAGGATTCCTTTAAACGTGCCCTGCTACAAGCAGGAAACAAGAAATGTGACATCTGTTTGATAGTTCACACATTCGTCATTCAGGGTTACTATCTCGTAATCTTTTTGGCTAACCACATGGGAACATTCTAGTCTTTAAGGACAACTAATCAAAAGGTCAACCACTAATCTTTAAGGCAGAACAGGTTTAAGCAAAGTATAGTGTCATTGTTTCAGGAAGGTGTTTCCACGGCGATAGGAGGGACAGGAGGCAGACTAAAGGCAAGGGCAGGGCATTCACCTGAACTGCCCTACAAAGGCAAAGAGCAGTCTTATTCACCTTATTTAGGCTGCTGTAACAAAGGGGTTTAATCATTATTTACTCAAGAAATGTCAGCTTTTAATTTTTTATTAATTTCAATACATTTCTACAAACAAAATTCCACTTTGACATTATGGGATATTGTGTGTAGATCACACCTTTACTGTAGTCAAATGACCTAGGAGCATCATGGGTGGAATGTTACTAATATTTTTCATAATTAATAAACATATATTTTTTTTAAACACTGAAAATCTGGTATTTCTATGTCAAACAGTTTTGTTATAATTCAGTCCTCTGTGATGTATATAAAGTGTAATATTGTGATGCAAACTCAAAATTGAATACATTTCAATATCTGACATGGTACAGGTGTCTTGTTTTTTTTAAGCCCATAACCATGTGTGTGCGGTGTATACCTTTGTTTCAAAGTAGTTTTTTTTAAGACTACCAAGAAACACACTGTGGGGACCCTGGTTTAACCCATTCTCCCTCAACGTCAGTAAGACAAAGGAGCTGATAGTGGACTACAGGAAACGGAGGGCCGAGCATGCCCTCATTCACATCGATTGGGCTGTAGTGGAGCGGGTCAAGACCTTCAAGTTCCTCTGTGTCCACATGACTAAGGATCTGTCATGGTCCAAACAGACCAACACAGTCGTGAAGAAGGCACTACGATGCTTCTTCCCCCTCAGGAGGCTGAAAAGATTTGGCACGGGCCCTCAGTTCATCAAAAAGTTCTACAGCTGCACCATCGAGAGCATTTTGACGGGCTGCATTACCACTTGATATAGCAAGTGCTTGGCATCTGACCGCAAGGCGCTACTGAGGGTCCAGTACATCACACAAAATTGTCAAAATTGTTCTCTCTTGTACCTCACAGCAAGCTGTACCAAAGCACCAAGTCTGGAACCAACATTACCCTAAACAGCTTCTACCGCAAGCCTTATATTTAAAACTGCTAAATAGCTAATCAAATGGCTACCTGCATTGACCCTTTTTTTGCACTAACTCTCTTGCACTGACTCTATGCACACACTCACACATACTTAGAGTACACTGACACCCCAACACACACACTTTATTTAACTAGGCAAGTCAGTTAAGAACAAATTCTTATTTTCAATGACGGCCTAGGAACAGTGGGTTAACTGCCTGTTCAGGGACAGAACGACAGCTCAGGGATATGTACTTGCAACCTTTCAGTTACTAGTCCAATGCTCTAACCACTAGGCTACCCTGCCGCCCGCTCACACATACCATGCACACACATGCATACTGACTCCACACCCATACACACACACACATTTTCACACACCCATACACACAATAGACTCCATGTCTATTATCTATCCTGGTAACTAGTCACTTTAGCCCTGGCTATATGAACAGTAAATTGCTACCTCAATTACTTCCTACCCCTGCACATCGACGCATTGCGCTACTGTATAGTATAGAGTATAGAGACCTATTATTTTAGACTCCCTAAAATGTTTAGAGCCATGTTATTGTGACTCGTTATTTTTATTCGTTGTTCACTGTGTATTTATTTATTCCTTGTGTTACTATTTCTATTTTTTACTCACTGTTCTATCTGGTCTTTAACTCTGCATTGTTGGAAAAGGCCCCGAAAGTAAGCATTTAACTGTAACCCGTTGTCTACCATGCATGTGACAAATACAATTTGATTTGATTAAGTAACCCTAAATGTATTTGAACAAATGAGAAGACAATCATGTCAAAAGTAATGTGAATTTTGCATTGTGGAAAGTAATTGCTTCATATGAATGCGTATTGCAATGTGAACTGTATTTCTAAATGATACACTGATTACGTTGGGTGGAAAAGTATGATTGATTTTGTGTGTTGCAATTAGTCAATTAAAAATGTGCTTATAGTTTTGAAGCAACTGCCTTGTGAAAATGTAACACATACTTGTGAAAATGTAACACATACTTGTGAAAATGTAACACATACTTGTGAAAATGTAACACATACTTGTGAAAATGGCACCAAAGCGATTTAAAACCAATGTAATATCAGAGGAAAACAGAAATAATCAGCCGAGCACTGATTTAATGTTGTTTGTCGTGAAGCAGGAACTGGGGAGTGATTAAGAGTGTGTGTGTGTGTGTGTGTGTGTAGACCAAACTGCACTCCATTCTGTGGGTGTCACTCAATCCATTATCTGGAGCAGGGAAAATGCAGCCAATTTTTTCATTTTCCAGCATTTTCTCTGTAATCTGTTTCTGTGGGGGTCTGTTTGTACACAAACATCGATAACATACAGTATTGATGTTGTATGTATGTTTAGCAGAGTTTCTGTTGCATAACTACTGTGCTGTGCTGTGCTGTGTTCCTGTGGCTTCAGGCTTGTTACCGGTCAGTGGGCTGAGGGTGGAAACGTCACGGGAGGTGGAGGCAGTGAACGGTACAGATGTGTGGCTGAAATGTACCTTCCAGAGCAGCTCGCCCATCACCCCAGCAACGCTCACGGTCTCATGGAGCTTCCGACCCTTCGGACCTGGCCGGGAGGAGTCAGTGAGTCAGCCTGGCTAATTGTGGAACCCTCTGGGCATCCTCGAGATGTAGTTCAGAAACCGTGTGTATGTGTGTGTGTGTGTGTGTGTGTGTGTGTGTGTGTGTGTGTGTGTTTATAGTCTGTATTTTGTAGTTTGTCAAGGACCTCTGAGTCAACCATCAACCTCCTTGTCAGCGTCATTTTGAAATCTGTCTGAACAGTTTAGAAAAATGACCTTGTTTCGGAAATGCTATTGTTGGAGAAAGTCAATCAGAGGTGACAATTAAGTCAATTAGATGCAATTAACTACCCGCTAATGAGGTGCAATGTGATCTCATTAAGCATTGTGCCAATCTATGTCAGGTGTTCTATTACCATGAGAGGCCTTACCCTCCCCCAGATGGGCGTTTCCATAAGCGGGCGATATGGGCAGGTGACATCATGGGGCGGGACGCCACCATCGTGGTACGTAAGGTCAAGTTCACTTACAATGGGACGTTCAGCTGCCAGGTGAAGAACCCTCCGGACGTCCATGGCAACGCGGGGGAGGTGAAACTGACCGTGGTCACCACAGGTTAGTGTCTGTCTACTGTGAAGCGTTCAAGGGTGCTGGGTTAAAATATACTGTAGCCGTGTCTGCTGTCCAATCTTTGGCCTCGCGCTGTGAAAACCTCCCAGCAATCTTTACAAAACCAATCTGACCCATTTGTCATTTATTCCATCCAGCAGCTCCTTTCTCACAGCAACAAGAGGTACTAGCCGACATTGCTACTGTAGTGGGATAATATGTATACTGTTGATGCATTTAAAAGAATCCTAACACATCCCATAAAATCATCATCATGTACCTCCCCTGGGAACCAGCCATCTAGTCTTGTTTGAATAGATAAAGTGACAGTTACCTCTTTGTCTCATTTCATTAACCCCTTTTCCCTTTATAGCCTCCTTCTCTGAGATGATCATGCTTGCTGCAGCCATCGGGGGCGCCATCGTGCTGATGGTCATCTTCCTCGTCATCATCATGTCAATAAGACGATGTCGCGAGAAGAGACGGGAGGAAGAGGGGGCGGAGGAACTACCTCGCAGACAGAGAAAGGACCCTACTGTGTGGTAAGACAGAGAGAGAGAAGGAGCAAGAGAGAGTGGGATCTCTCCACCCGGTCTCCCCACTCTGGGCTGTGCGGTGCTCACCTCTGGGACTGTGCTCAGTCAAATGCTTTGTCTGCTTGGACACTCTCCTCTGAACCTAGCTTTGGAACCAAAACCTGGACCTATAATTGGGCAGACATTTTTACAAAGAGCAGACTTAAATGCTAAAAGTGCCTTAGAATACTACTGTAGATGATCCATCTGCTGGATCCTGTATCTTACCGCCATGCACCTTTCTGGAAAGACAGTATGCCTGCATTCATATTTATCTGTATTTCCTGTACAGTGTTTCTATTGTTATTGTCTACTAACCAGTTTCAAACTCTAACATCTGCCCAATCAATTTCCAATTGCATAGCACTTAGTAAGCCAATGCCCATGGTTGTAAAGGTGCCAGCAGTCTCTCTCTCATCTGGTTCAATTCCTTTCAACCACAAGTCCACAACAAGATGTCTTTACATTTCCGTCTCGGTTTACTGCTGATCAATGATATTATTTTGTTTTGTTCTGAAGTGATTTTGTATTTCTAAGCAGATGTTTTTTTTTTTAATCAGTAAAAATGTTCAACTACTGCAGAAATACTCAAAATAATGTCAATATTCACTGCAAGACCCAAGGCACTTGTTTAAAACAGACATTTATAAAATATTAGACTCAACATAAAGTTCATTATTTTCAAATGCATAAAAATTTCAAAGAATTGACTATTTCACTATGACTGTCACTGTATTGCAGTTTTTTTAAACCTTTATATAGTTGACACCCGATGTCTCTGTTTTAGACAGTGCATTTATGGTCACTTTCTATTTGATTTGGTGTCTATGGCATACACAATATATCAGTAGGGTTCCAAATCTATGGTCTGTGGGTGAAGGGACTACTTTGCCTCTCATTCTGTTGGGTTTTCTGATCTCTGTGCATTTTGTGCTTCTTTAGGTTTACATGTAAACAATGTCATGTGTAACCACAAATGCAAAATAAATTGCCCTTCGAATCTCACCAACAAAAGCCAACTCTACATGGAAGGATTTTTTTTTTTCAAACAACAAAATCCAGACCAAATGATTAATCCAGAGCAAACATGGTGTTCCAAGATGGCTTCGCTTGAAAATGTGTTATTTTCCCCTCATCTAAAAGGCCAATTCCTGCTCAACCTTTCCCGTCTTTGGCCTCTGACTGCGGCTTTGTCTGCGTGTGTGTATGTTTGTGATTGTGTGTGTGTGTATGTGTGTGTGTGTGCGTGTGTGCGTGTGTGTGTGTGTGTGTCTTAGCCACCCTGCACGGGCCATCCACCTGTATGTGGACGATGACGTGCTAGAGGTTGACAGCTCGGACGGTATGATCTCGGAGGCCAGCACCAAGGACCCCAGTTCCTCTGAGGAAGACGACAGGAGCTCTGACTACGGCGGAGGCGATGACTCTGACTGAGATGGGGACAGTGAATGTTGGCTTTATTTTAGGCTTTACCTCTATGTGCTTGTGGTAAAACTTAATCCACAGTTGTTGTTTTTTAAACTATTGATCTTCCGTGGCTACATGCTCTGTGGTGTATTTTAAAAATTGAGAGTGGGCTCCTGTGGTTGGATAGAATATATACAGTTTATATACACTACAGTTCAAAAGTTTGGGGTCACTTAGAAATGTCCTTGTTTTTGAAAGAAAAGCACATTTTTTGTTCATTAAAATAACATCAAATTGATCAGAAATATAGTGTAGACATTGTTAATGTTGTAAATGACTATTGTAGCTGGAAACAGTCGATTTTTTATGGAATATCTACATAGGCGTACAGAGGCCCATTATCAGCAACCATCACTCCTGTGTTCCAATGACACGAGCCTGTAATCCAACCCACAAATGCTGATGCTCCAGATACTCAACTTGTCTAAAGAAGGCCAGTTTTATTGCTTCTTTAATCATAACAACAGTTTTGAGCTGTGCTAACATAATTGCAAAAGGGTTTTCTAATGATCAATTAGCCTTTTAAAATTATAAACTTGGATTAGCTAACATAACGTGCCATTGGAACACAGAAGTGATTGTTGCTGATAATGGGCCTCTGTACGCCTATGTAGATATTCCATAAAAAATCTGCCATTTCCAGCTACAATAGTCATTTACAACATTAACAATGTCTACACTATATTTCTGATCAATTTGATGTTATTTTAATGGACAAAAAATGTGCTTTTGTTTCAAAAACAAAGACATTTCTAAGTGACCCCAAACTTTTGAGCGGTAGTGTAAACAGTACCAGTCAGATGTTTGGACACATTTACTCATTCAAGGGTTGGTTTGGGATGAGTTGGACTGCGGAGTGAAGGAAAAGCTGCCAAAAAAGTGCTCAGCATATGTGAGAACTCCTTCAAGACTGTTGAAAAGCCTTCCTCATGAAGCTGGTTGAGAGAAAGCCAAGAGTGTACAAAGCTGTCATCAAGGCAAAGGGTGGCTACTTTCGAAGAATCTGTATATGGTAATGTATATATTCAAGTCATAAATATTATTTTTATACAACGGTTTACCAACATACTTAATTAATGATTGGCATATTTACATTGAAAATGTTATTTTGATGAATTTATTCATACTATTTCATCCTTCCACAAGATATAGTCCACAGACAAATCTAGGGTTGCTACCCAAGTTGGCTAGTCGTTCGTTCTATTGGTTTGGTTCTCAGAGACGGATCCAGTCGTTCAGTCTTTTTGTTCTGTATCTATGGACGCGACCCAGTCGTTTCTTCTAAACTACAGCTAATTTACAGTCACGTCAAACAGTGCAGCCAGAATAGAAACAGTATGCATTTGCATTTGTTTAAGCTGTTTTCTAGTGACATTTTTTTTGGAGACATCCATAACAGTGAGCTAATGAGGCCCGATTTCGCCTGGCATAGAAAATGTGCTCTCTTGTCAGGGAACTGTTGTTCAGAGGAGCTAGCCAACAACACAGCTAGCACACTCACTTCAAACTGAAGCTGAAAAGACAGCAGACTTGCTGCACTTCATTTCGTTTTACCTTTTTTCAATTTACATTTCTTTGTATATATCCATAAAAAATTATGCCAGCTGATTCATGATTTCAACTGGCCGAGTGCCTGTCTTGTCTCGTCCTGACTCCCGACACGTTCATTATTATGGAACAGCTGGAGATCGAATTTGAATATTGAAACAATGTTGCAAATGTCAGAGACAGACAGCAAGGTTTATACAAATCTCTGCTGTTGAAAACGAAATGTTAGTCTAAAAGACATGTGAGATAATGTCCAGATGCTTTTTATAGTGGAGTCAGTGGATGTTTTTTACTGATGAGACAGTGGATTGCGCAGTCGGATGGAACAGAGTGAATAGGAATTTTAACGTCATAGATTTAGCCGGTGATAATTTGTGGAATAGACACCGGCAGGAATGCGGTTTTAACCAATCAGCATTCCGGATTAGACCCACCCGTTGTATAAGTAAATATAATGCAGGGGTTTACAGTGACTGAAGCCCCTGGGCCCAAGCCTATGGGGGACCCAAGAGACAAAAAAATATAGATATAGACATTATATCATATTTTTTTTTTATTCAACCGCAGGAGCCCACTCTCAATGTTCAAAATACACCAGAGAGCATAATTTAGCCACAGAGGATCGAGAGTTTCAAAAAATAGCTGTGGATTAAGTTTTATCACAAGCACATACAGATAACTCCTAAACTAAAGCCAACATAAAGTGTCTTAAAAGGCCTAGATTCTACAAGTGGACCTGAACCATGCCAGGAATATGCATCCCAGACCATAACATATACTTTGTGTCCCTCATTACTCAAGTGTTTCCTTTATATTGTCAGTTACCGGTATGCCTCCAGCCTCCATGTGCGTCAAATATACAGCTTGTTGCGTTGTGGACATAGAAATACAATCCATAGAATGGTTTTTGGAACCTCTTACCCTGGCAATTTGACTGTTAAATTCATGGGTACACTAGCAATGGCTGCCAGTCCTGATTTGAATGGGAACTGCCATCTATGGATTATATTATATATGGATTATATTATATTTCAAAATGCAATCGAAGGGAAAAAAAATGACAGTTTGTAAAGCAAATGCCTACTGCTGAAAAGAGAACACTAAACTGTCTATAGAACCAATGGAAACATTTTTCTCAACAACTGCGAACATCAGCACTGTTTTTCAAAGGAGCTAATCTTGAGATAGACTATTGCCACGACAAACACGTCGGCCAGCAGAGGTGAGTAGCCTGTCTTTATCTTTGGGTGAGTCAGTGTGCCACTGGAAAGTTTATTTAATAGCCTACTGTATATATATATATATATATATATATATATATATATATATATATATATATATATATATACAGTGCCTTGCGAAAGTATTCGGCCCCCTGGAACTTTGCGACCTTTTGCCACATTTCAGGCTTCAAACATAAAGATATAAAACTGTATTTTTTTGTGAAGAATCAACAACAAGTGGGACACAATCATGAAGTGGAACGACATTTATTGGATATTTCAAACTTTTTTAACAAATCAAAAACTGAAAAATTGGGCGTGCAAAATTATTCAGCCCCCTTAAGTTAATACTTTGTAGCGCCACCTTTTGCTGTAAGTTGCTTGGGGTATGTCTCTATCAGTTTTGCACATCGAGAGACTGAAATTTTTGCCCATTCCTCCTTGCAAAACAGCTCGAGCTCAGTGAGGTTGGATGGAGAGCATTTGTGAACAGCAGTTTTCAGTTCTTTCCACAGATTCTCGATTGGATTCAGGTCTGGACTTTGACTTGGCCATTCTAACACCTGGATATGTTTATTGTTGAACCATTCCATTGTAGATTTTGCTTTATGTTTTGGATCATTGTCTTGTTGGAAGACAAATCTCCGTCCCAGTCTCAGGTCTTTTGCAGACTCCATCAGGTTTTCTTCCAGAATGGTCCTGTATTTGGCTCCATCCATCTTCCCATCAATTTTAACCATCTTCCCTGTCCCTGCTGAAGAAAAGCAGGCCCAAACCATGATGCTGACACCACCATGTTTGACAGTGGGGATGGTGTGTTCAGGGTGATGAGCTGTGTTGCTTTTACGCCAAACATAACGTCTTGCATTGTTGCCAAAAAGTTCAATTTTGGTTTCATCTGACCAGAGCACCTTCTTCCACATGTTTGGTGTGTCTCCCAGGTGGCTTGTGGCAAACTTTAAACGACACTTTTTATGGATATTTTTAAGAAATGGCTTTCTTCTTGCCACTCTTCCATAAAGGCCAGATTTGTGCAATATACGACTGATTGTTGTCCTATGGACAGAGTCTCCCACCTCAGCTGTAGATCTCTGCAGTTCATCCAGAGTGATCATGGGCCTCTTGGCTGCATCTCTGATCAGTCTTCTCCTTGTATGAGCTGAAAGTTTAGAGGGATGGCCAGGTCTTGGTAGATTTGCAGTGGTCTGATACTCCTTCCATTTCAATATTATCGCTTGCACAGTGCTCCTTGGGATGTTTAAAGCTTGGGAAATCTTTTTGTATCCAAATCCGGCTTTAAACTTCTTCACAACAGTATCTCGGACCTGCCTGGTGTGTTCCTTGTTCTTCATGATGCTCTCTGCGCTTTTAACGGACCTCTGAGACTATCACAGTGCAGGTGCATTTATACGGAGACTTGATTACACACAGGTGGATTGTATTTATCATCATTAGTCATTTAGGTCAACATTGGATCATTCAGAGATCCTCACTGAACATCTGTAGAGAGTTTGCTGCACTGAAAGTAAAGGGGCTGAATAATTTTGCACGCCCAATTTTTCAGTTTTTGATTTGTTAAAAAAGTTTGAAATATCCAATAAATGTCGTTCCACTTCATGATTGTGTCCCACTTGTTGTTGATTCTTCACAAAAATATACAGTTTTATATCTTTATGTTTGAAGCCTGAAATGTGGCAAAAGGTCGCAAAGTTCAAGGGGGCCGAATACTTTCACAAGGCACTGTATATATATATATATATATATACACACACTGAGTGTACAAAACATTAGGAGCACTTGCTCTTTCCATGACAGACTCACCAGGTGAATCCAGGTGACCTGTGATTTCTTCAACCGCCCCTGCTGCTAAGCATGGCAGCCGGGATGACATAACAGGAGAGGAGAACATGAATGGAATGCCTTTAAAGTATTTTATCTCAAGCTGTGTTTGAAGAAGAGTTTGAAGAGTCTAAAACAAGAATACATCTGAGAATCCTATTGGATGAAGATGATGATGAAGTTTGAGAGGGGAAATAGGAAGCACCAGGCAGCATAGCAGACTAGTATGTCCCAATGCAGGACATAAGGACAGGGAAAGGGACAGAACACTGCTACCTGAATGAGTTGAGTGGAGCTGCGGAAAGAAAAAACTGGGATCTCACAATGCGCTGTACCAAAGAGAATGTATCACATCAAGAATGTTGGACTGATTTGAATAGTGTTACATTTCTTTGGAAAATAACAAGTACCCATAGAGCTAAGGCACCTGTCTCTGTTGTTGAAAATATCCATACTGTACACAATAATGGTCCTTCTTTGGTGTTTTCTGCTCTGTCAATGGATCCTAGTGCTACAGTAACCACTGTACGTCAAGCTATTAGTGCTGCACTGCCTAATGAGGCATAGAGATCTCGATGTCTACAGACTGACAACCTGACACTGCTTGAGATAGCCTGATGGTGATTGTGTGTGTCTGTCAATTGGTGGATTAGGTAGATGCCGTGGACATTCATTGATCTGGCCAATAAGGACCAATCAGGTTGATTCTTATGATTCACTATAGGGCTGACCTGAACTGTTCTGTACAGATATTTTCTTTTCACATTGTCCTTTTCAGCACAGTTCCCGCAACTATAGATGCGCAATCAGCCCCAGCCAGTACAGCTGGGCGGTTCGGTTCGGTTTGCCTTAGTATTGTGAAAAGAGTATTAGAGCAAGAATAGTATTTATTTATTTTTTTACCTACCAGCATCTTAGGTATCTACTGTACTGCCTTCACAGCCAGTGAAACTGAGTGGCAAATAGCCATGGTCCAATCGTCGACAGAAAGAATCTTCAAATGTTCTTATATTACAGTCTTAGAACTAAGATGAAATGTCATCAATGCTTGCCAGGGTGCGTGGGAGTTGAAAAGAGTCGCATGCAGTCAGATCTGAAAACCCTTAGATTCCAAACTTGTCCTTGAGACTTTTTTATTTATTACATTTTACTGTACCACTCTTTTATGTATTTTTTGTTTGTTTTGTTAAACTGAGAAATAGTTGTTTTTTTATGTCTCTGAATTTTAAACATGCAAAAAGTATTTTATCCTGTTGTTTAAAAAACTCCACGTTAATGTTAACTGTTTGATTTATAATAAAAATGACCTTTTACTGAATTATTGCTGGTCTTGAAGCGTGATGATGCGTCTCTGCTGAAATTTGAACTTCGGCAACTATAGCTGTTAAATTGATGATTGCTGACATCACATACATAGTAGATAGACAAATAGCATGTACATACTATCGCATCAGGAATGCATCGTTATCTATCACTTGTTGTCTCTAGTGGTCTATCAACTGATGTGTGCTTAGCTGTAACTGTTGCCCTAGTGCAATGCATTGTTTGAGCTGTAATCACGAAGTACGTTTGTCCATGCATCTGCGAGTTGCGTTTGTGTGTGTGCTTGTAGGATGAGAGTGTTTGCATGTGAATGTCGGAGAGTGTGTGTGTGTTGTGTATTGATCAAAGTCTATCCCCTCTGGTGCGGCTTTGGTTACTGACTGACAGAGCACGGAGAGAAGGGAGAGAGGAGGGAGGGAGGGAGCGACAGACTCGGGGGATAATACCCTAGAAGGGAGTCTAATGATCCAAGATAATTGGATCTGTTGTTGCATTCTGTAGTTAAGAATGGCAGCTCTGTTGAATGAAAGGCAACACTGGTGTAATCTGGGCTCTCTCCAGTATCACCAGGTTCCAGGTGATTATCCACTCAACGCTAAATTCATTCCTGATTTGATCACTTAATCATCTCTATAAATAAACAGGTTTTCTCCTCAAAAAGTCTTGGAGAAAAAATGTGATCTTGGGTCAAAAGACTATTCAATGGTTATGAAGAATTGATTCAATGTCATGACATGATTGCTGCAATTTTCTGTTAAAACGATTATTATTATCTCAACCAATACATTGGCATCTTAACCAATATATTGGTTTCAACCAATACATTGTTTGGGTAACAGTTTAGTTGTCTTTATGGCTTGTAGTAACTGAGTAACTACTTTGTTATCTCCAAAATGTTATTACTCAGATAAACATAGTAACTATACAGAACAAAAATATAAACGCAACATGCAACAATTTCAAAGATTTTACTGAGATACAGTTCATATGAGGAAATCAGTCAATTGAAATAAATTCCTTAGGCCCTAATCTATGGATTTCACATGACTGGGAATACAGATACAGTTGAAGTCAGACGTTTACATACACCTTAGCCAAATACATTTAAAATCAGGTTTTCACAATTCCTGACATTTAATTCTAGTAAAAATTCCCTGTCTTAGATCAGTTAGAATCACCACTTTATTTTAAGAATGTGAAATGTTAGAATAGTAGAGAGAATGATTTATTTCAGCTTTTATTTCGTTCATCACATTCTCATTGGGACAGAAGTTTACATACACTCAATTAGTATTTGGTAGCATTGCCTTTAAATTGTTTAACTTGGGTCAAACGTTTCGGGTAGCCTTCCACAAGCTTCCCACAATAAGTTGGGTGAATTTTGGCCCATTCCTCCTGACAGAGCTGGTGTAATGGAGTCAGGTTTGTAGGCCTCCTTGCTTGCACACGCATTTTCAGTTCTGCCCATTTTCAGTTCTGCCCACAAATTTTCTATAGGATGAGGTCAGGGCTTTGTGATGGCCACTCCAATACCTTGACATTGTTGGCCTTAAGCCATTTTGCCAAAACTTTGGAAGTATGCTTGGGGTCATTGTCCATTTGGAAGACCCATTTGCGACCAACCTTTAACTTGTCCATGTCCTGATGACTTGAGATGTTGCTTCAATATATCCACATAATTTTCCTATCTCATGATGCCATCTATTTTGTGAAGTGCACCAGTCCCTCCTGCAGAAAAGCACCCCCACAACATGATGCTGCTACCCCTGTGCTTCACAGTTGGGATGGTGTTCTCCCCCTTTTTCCTCCAAACATGAAGATGGTCATTATGACCAAACAGTTCTATTTTTGTTTCATCAGACCAGAGGACATTTCTCCAAAAAGTACGATATTTGTCCCCATGTGCAGTTGCAAACTGCAGTCTGGCTTTTTTTATGGTGAATTTGGAGCAGTGGCGTCTTCCTTGCTGAGCGGCCTTTCAGGTTATGTCGATATAGGACTCGTTTTACTGTGGAAATAGATACTTTTGTACCCGTTTCCTCCAGCATCTTCACAAGGTCCTTGAAATACATCCACAGGTACACCTCCAATTGACTCAAATGATGTCAACTAGCCTAATAGAAGCTTCTAAAGCCATGACATTATTTTCTGGAATTTTCCAAGTTGTTGAAATGCACAGTCAACTTAGTGTATGTAAACTTCTGACCCACTGGAATTGTGATTCAGTGAATTATAAGTGAAATAATCTTTCTGTAAATAGTTGTTGGAAAAATGACTTGTGTCATGCACAAAGTAGATGTCCTAACCGACTTGCCAAAACTCTAGTTTGTTAACAAGAAATTTGTGAAGTGGTTGAAAAACTAGTTTTAATGACTCTAACCTAAGTGTATGTAAACTTCCGTCCTCAACTGTATACATCTGTTGGTCACAGATACCTTAAAAGAAATGGGCCTTACAATGGGCCTAAGGATCTCATCATGGTATTTCTGTGCATTCACATTGCCATCGATAAAATTTTATTGTGTTCGTTGTCAGTAGCTTATGCCTATACCATAACCCAAACGCCACCATGGGGCACATTGTTCACAACGATGACGTCCGCAAACCCCTTGTCAAAGTGACATCATAAACATGGTCTGAGGTTGTGGGGCCGGTTGGAAGTGCTGCCAAATTCTCTAAAACGATGTTGGAAGCAGCTTAGGGTCGAGAAATTGACATTAAATTGTCTGGCAACAGCTCTAGTGGACAATCCTGTAGTCAGAATGCCAATTGCAGGCTCCCTCAACACTTGAGACATCTGTGGAATTGTGTTGTGTGACAAAACTGCACATTAGAGGGGCCTTTTATTGTCCCCAGCACAAGGTGCACCTGTGTAATGATCATGCTGTTTAATCAGCTTCTTGATATGCCACACCTGTCAGGTGGATGGATTATCTTGGAAAATTAGAAATGCTCACTAACATGGACCTAAAATAAATTTGTGCACAAAATGTGAAAGAAATAAGCTTTTGGTGTATGGAAAATTTCTGGGATCTTTTATTTCAGCTCATGAAACATGAGACCAATACTTTACATGTTGTGTTTATATTTTTGTTCAGTGTAGATAAGCATAATGGAAGAATGATCGAATTGGAATGTTAGAAAACCATTCAAATTCTGGCTGTCATATCAGTTACTACTTACTATGTAATTACATAAATACAAGATACATTAACTGTATGGTATCTGTTAAACTTAATGACATTTTCATCAACATTTGTGTTGAAGTATATAATCATGTAAACCTAGATTTGTGATTAAGACCTCTCTGTGTTGTGAGTCCTTTAATCCTCCCTCACACCTACTGAACTACTCAAGACATGACTAATATAACACGGCTTGGTTAAAATGAATGAGGGGACAGTTAGACAGACAAACAAAGAGACAGTAAAATTCTCTTCCACAGATCATTCCACACCCAATGATGGATTGTACCAGGCACAGACAGTATTTCGTAAAAATATCATGTCACAGTTCGCTCCGGAACTTTCATTACGCACACCTGGCCCCTATTGCCAGGGATTAGTAATTGTATAAGTGTGTCCTTGGTTTACCATTGTCCTGTCGATTATTGTTACTATGTCCGTTGGTGCGTGTGAGTACCTGTGCTGTGTGTTTTGGGCGTTCGTGCCCTTGTGGATTGCGCAGATGATTACGGGTCTCTTCCCGTGTGTTAATCATTGTGTGCGTGTTATTTATTCGATGTACTCCTCGCTCTTTTGGTTTGGGTTTCTACCCTGTGTTGTGTTACATGTTTGTTTGGCCTTCGTCCATGTGCCTTTACACGGCACGCCTTAATTTGGGCTTAATAAAAAAACCTATTACGCATTCCTGCGCCTGTCTCCCGATCCTTCATGCCAGCGTGACACATCACCCTATTGGTGCCCTTTGCCACAAATGGGCTGGGCTTGGCAGGTAGCACCAGCAGCAATAATACACACTTCACCATGGGAATGTAACAGCACAGCTGAACTGAAGACTTGACTGACGACTTACAGCGTCCCCTGGCGAGAGCGTGCACTCTAACTACATTATGCTGGGAAGAGACATGAGTAAAATAGGATTCCATCATTTTTCAAGAGGAGAGTCAACACTATGTTCCTTGGGTGTATTGTCCACAGTGTGAATTCCGACAGATGTTGATTGAGTCTGCCATTCGTTGCTTTGACAATTTTGACAGCTCCAGTTTGTATGTATACCTCTCAGGCTTCTGTACACATGAAGAGATAATGTCCACTATCAAAAGTTGAGAGGAGGGCCATGTACTTTTCATCAAAGCACTGCACAATCACATACACCTGGATAATCAGATGCACAGTCTGGATGTTGTAACTGAACTCCTTTTATTAGTTTCCCACATGTTGACATCTGAAGAATAAGTCCTCTGTTGCCCGTGCCACCATGGAGACAGTGAGAAGTGAGGGTCCATTCATTTTCACTGGGAAGGTAGAGCTGAAATGCACACCACTGTACCAAACAGAGGCATCTCTATGCATACACTTTACAAAAATACAAAGTGGCACTGTTGGAAACACACTCAGGTAATACCCAGAGGCCAGAGTCCTTCACATTTGCAACTAAAAGTACATCCCTGAAACTCTGTCCATGTAGAAATCTGATTGTGATGTATTTCTCTTGTCGGTGTAGGAGGTGCATGCCCCCGGGATGGATAGTGGTGCACTATGGACGTAATGGTGTCAGAGTTAAATTAATACATAAATAACTTCAAAGGGCTCTCTAACGTAGGCGTGTACACAGGGGTAAACTGTGGAAGAGAGAGACAAATATCCCACCCATTAAGGATAATTACAAAGTTAAAGACTGTGGCTCTGGGACAGGGGTATTGTACTCTAGGAATAGCTGGCTGTTCCCACAGGGTAGCCAGAAGTTTACAGAGAGGGATGTTTGGCTGATGAGAAAGGATGATTAGACACACAATGTCACATAAGGTGATGAGTGGCATTTAAAGAGGTTTAATTTACATTCGGGAGTGAAAAAAATGCTTTCCAATTGGGTGATGTTGCTACTACAAAGACATAAAGACAAGCACATTGCCAACGTAAAAATCATGCAGGCCTACTCAGGTAAGTGCAAAAGATGAGACTCTTCTTTTGCTCTCTCAAGCTCCTCCTCCTCATTCTTGTCATTGCAACAGAAGTTTTGCTGAACGAACGTAAAAAACGCGCTAAGAATCTGTGATGCCAAAGATGGTTAATACATTAAGATAGTTCACTCAGGCCGTTTACCATTGGAAAAAAAAGCAAGTTCCGGTACTTAACTGGGTGTGTCTCCCATAGACAGCAATGAAATAGCAGCTGGGTCTGGTCTACTAAATTCATTGAAAAAACGGGTGAACAAACAGCGAGTGAGGTGTCTCGCTTCCTAGTTCTTCTTTGGCCAGGCTGCGCAGTGTCTGTCATACTTCCTGAAACACCTGTTTGTCAGTTAGTGGGCACTGGACAGGCACAGCGGAGCAAATGAGTTACACAAAAACATGGACGACGAGTCCCTGGAATACAATTTATTTTAATTCCCTACCTCATTTTACTGAAATGGTTCGGCAACAACATATACGTTTGAACATTGTATTGTTGCTGTATTTAATGGTTTGTTTTGGTGAGTACAGCCCTCTCATTTGTCGAGCTCGTTTTCAATGTCACAGATCGCCGAATTTGCGACACAAACAAATTAAACACAAACATTCGTTTATTTGTATTTTTATAGAATCCTGAATTTGTACCCTGTATAATTGTCTAGGCCTACTGTTTTTATCATACAGACTCATTCATTGTGAATTATTGTTAGAATTATTATAATAAGCCTCATTTTTACCTTCACATTTAACATAATATATACAACATTTTGATTAGGCTACTATGTATCCATTTGTGAATAGCCGCTACCAAATAATTATACTGCATGTTCACAACAAACCAAATTGCGCCGGAGGCCTATGCTCCTTACAACAGGAATGCAGTACCCTGTCATGTGAAATTCATGAGACCCATGGCGTTGACCTTTTTCCTTGTTTTCAATCTCCCTCACGTTTTGTTATTGAGCTTAAAGTGGCCTGCGTCCAATGCAAAGCATCCATGATCTATAACTGTGAATATGACTCTTGGGTGAGGTCTATTGACATTGATCAGATTTATATAACAATTCCTATTCGCATATTTACTGGTTGAACAGTAGGAGGAGTCATTTCCTGTATGTTTGAGACATATGTGGATAAATGCCAATGGGTTGCCAACTTTCCCATCAACAGTTTAAATGTTAACAGCTATCAAGCATCTGCTACTCGAAAGGCTCTTCAACTTGAAATATTATTTATTATTTAAAAAATAAATTCTACCTTGTTTATGAGATTAGCTTGTTCATTTCCAGTCCACTTTACAATGAGGTCTTTTTAAATAGCGCAGGATTTCTGCATATTAATCCTATGTAGATCACAGTACTCAGACTGTCTCTGTGTCCATAGTTTTTAAAAAAATGTCTGCTTTGGATGTGACCTTCACTTGTCTCTGTGGGGACAGTGTCCAAAGGCTTACAGTTGAAGTTGGAAGTTTACATACACCTTAGCCAAATACATTTAAACTCAGTTTTTCACAATTCCTGACATTTAATCCTAGTAAAAAATCCCTGTTTTAGGGCAGTTAGAATCACCACTTTATTTAAGAATGTGAAATGTCAGAATAATTGTAGAGAGAATTATTTATTTCTGCTTTTATTTCTTTCAGCACATTCCCAGTGGGTCAGAAGTTTACATACACACAATTAGTATTTGGTAGCATTGCCTTTAAATTGTTTAACTTGGGTCAAATGTTTCGGGTGGCCTTCCACAAGCTTCCCACAATAAGTTGGGTGAATTTTGGCCCATTCCTCCTGACAGAGCTGGTGGAACGGAGTCGGGTTTGTAGGCCTCCTTGCTTGCACACACTTTTTCAGTTCTGCACACAAATTCTCTATAGGTTTGAGGTCAGGGCTTTGTGATGGCCACTCCAATACCTTGACTTTGTTGTCCTTAAGCCATTTTGCCACAACTTTGGAAGTATGTTTGAGCTCATTGTCCATTTGGAAGACCCATTTGCGACCAAGCTTTAACTTCTTGACTGATGTCTTGAGATGTTGCTTCAACATATCCACATAATTTTCCTATCTCATGATGCCATCTATTTTGTGAAGTCCACCAGTCCCTCCTGCAGCAAAGCACCCCCACAACATGATGCTGCTTCACGGGTTGAGATGGTGTTCTTCGGCTTGCAAGCCTCCCCCTTTTTCCTCCAAACATAACTATGGTCATTGTGGCCAAACAGTTCTATTTTTGTTTCATCAGACCAAAGGACATTTCTCCAAAAAGTACGATCTTTCTCCCCATGTGCAGCTGCAAACTGCAGTCTGGCTTTTTTATGGCAGCTTTGGAGCACTGGCTTCTTCCTTGATGAGCGGCCTTTCAGGTTATGTCGATATAGGACTCCTTTTACTGTGGATATAGATACTTTTGTACCTGTTTCCTCCAACATCTTCACAATGTCCTGTGCTGTTGTTCTGGGATTGATTTTCATTTTTCGCACCAAAGTACGTTCATCTCTAGGAGACAGAACGCGTCTCCTTCCTGAGCAGTATGACGGCTGCGTGGTCCCATGGTGTTTATACTTGCGTACTATTGTTTGTACAGATGAACGTGGTACCTTCAGGCATTTGGAAATTGCTCCCAAGGATGAACCAGACTTGTGGAGGTCTCCAATTTCTTTTCTGAGGTCTTGCCTGATTTCTTTTGATATTCCCATGATTTTCTCAAGCAAAGAGGCACTGAGTTTGAAGGTTTGCCTTGAAATACATCCACAGGGCCTCCCGGGTGGCGCAGTGGTTAAGGGCGCTGTACTGCAGCGCCAGCTGTGCCATCAGAGTCCTGGGTTCGCGCCCAGGCTCTGGCGCCCAGGCTCTGTCGTAACCGGCCGCGACCGGGAGGTCCGTGGGGCGACGCACAATTGGCCTAGCGTCGCCCGGGTTAGGGAGGGCTTGGTCGGTAGGGGTGTCCTTGTCTCATCGCGCACCAGCGACTCCTGTGGCGGGCTGGGCGCAGTGCGCGCTAGCCAAGGTTGCCAGGTGCACAGTGTTTCCTCCGGCGCATTGGTGCGGCTGGCTTCCGGGTTGGATGTGCTGTGTTAAAGAAGCAGCGGCTTGGTTGGTTGTGTATCGGAGGACGCATGACTTTCAACCTTCGTCTCTCCCGAGCCCGTACGGGAGTTGTAGCGATGAGACAAGATAGTAGCTACTACAACAATTGGATACTACGAAATTGGGGAGAAAAAGGGGTAAAAAAAAAGAAAAAAAAAAAAAAATAGAAATACATCCACAGTTGCACCTCCAATTGACTCAAATGATGTCAATTAGCCTAACGGACGCATTTTTTGGAATTGTCCAATGTTGCCAAGCTGTTTAAAGGCACAGTCAACTTAGTGTATCTTCTGACCCACTGGAACAGTGAAATAACCTGTCTGTGAACAATTGTCGGAAAATTACATGTGTCATGCACAAAGTAGATGTTCTAACTGACTTGCCAAAACTCTAGTTAGTTAACAAGACATTTGTGGAGTGGTTGAAAAACGAGTTTTAATGACTCCAATTTAATTGTACGTAATCTTCTGACTTCAACTGTATCTACTTGCTCCAAGGCAGAAGAATTGTTATGTACTGTTGAAATGTGAATCACATGCAGACCTTGCTGTATGTTAAATGATACATTTGCATTTCCCTGTGTGGGTTGGAATTCACATGGAAAATACAGTATTGGATATTTGGGGGTGGCCCTGTTTTGAAATATGACACACATTATTTAAATCTTTTGTATTTTTATTTATTTATTTTTACATTGCACAATGTCTGCATTGGCGACGCTCATCACAAGGAATACTATTACTACTACTACTGTAGGCTGTGTTGTTATTGCCATGTTTGCTAGTAGTTGATGGAAAGATCAACAGATTGTTGTTTGCTTGCCAATCCAGGAAGTGGTAAAGGACTATTTTACAAGTGCCACTTGTACATACACTTGTTATGGAAATCATTAGAACATTTCCACACATTATACAACGTGTGTGCAGTGCTTGTTTCGTAGGCAGAACAGCTATTAAATGGTTGAGATTTTGATTAATTGCTTGGAATGCTTGTGGTTGTTATGTCTGTATGTTGCCAATGCCAGACTCTCAATGTCAATGAAAAGATAACAAGGAAAGAAAGAGAGAACTAGGACACTTACTGCTACAGCTATTCTTGAGTCGTCTGGTAGTCTTGTTGTCAGATGATGCCAGGCAAACAATGTCTCCCATGGAAAATGCATTAGATTGTGTAATTCCAATTAATAGCAGGCAGTGTACAGATGTTTTAATGTTGCCACCTGGGTACTGGATTAATACTGGGTCAACAATGTGGGCCTTTAGGGGTACCTTTGACATTGTAAAATGAGACATTTAGCTTTATTCTGTTTATTTTTGTTTTATTTATATGAACTACCTTTCTTCCAAATTATTAATCTTTTGACTATCACAATGTATTTAGTTCCCAACTGGATTTCACTCAAAATTCTGTACAATTCCTCCTCCTGAATCTATCTTCCTCATCTGACCACCTCACCCTCCCTGCCCTGCTGTCTCCCTCAGTGCTGTGCCCTGTGTCAGGCATAACAGTGAGCTCCCCTGCGGAGGTCCATTCTGTGAGGGGTGATGCCGTCACCCTGACTTGCACCTTCACCTCTACCAGCCGAGCCACCAGCCGTATGTCAGTGGACTGGTCCTACAGGCCTCAGAGCGGAGGCCCTCCGCAGGCGGTAAATATCCACCATAGAAAATGAATCAGTATATTGAGTTGATTGATAATAAAGCGCATATTGAATGAAGAATTACTGTGCTTTTACAGCCTGGCATGGGTACACTTAATATGGCTGCCACCGGCCCTCCCATCCCAATACATTGACTTGAATTGTGATGCCCGTTAGAGTAATTCTATTTCTATGGTACACTTAACCCCTGGAAATATGACTCAGAAACCCCAGGCAGTTAGGGGCAGGAATCAGGGTCACTCTTCTACATCTTGGTGATGTGGTAAATGTATGTTAAGTTGCGGTTAGGTCTCTGACACCAAAGCTCCCCTAGATTCAATTTCCTTGTCGATACTCTTAGCAGCTGACCGCGTAAGTTTTTAATTCCATTTCGAGGGCCGATAATGTATACGCTATGTAGTTGTTGGCATATCATATCCTATAGGAGCACTCAGAGCTAATGTGCTGCAGCTCCCTTGATGAGGTGATAGGAGCTGTTGGTTTAGTCATTAAGATGTAGTAGTCAGGCCTACTGCTGTGTCAGTGTCAGCAGATAGTGTGGGCTGTTACGTCACCCAACACAAACTCTTCATCCTAGGTGTGTCGGCTGTATAAGCATAACATGGTTGTTGGTTTAAATTCCTTATTTACTCGAAAAAGTTTGTTTTGTGCAACTATAGATGGATAAGGAAACGTGGAACTTTTTGCCGCATAGCCCAACAGAGCTAGCCAACACAACAGAGCTAGCCAACACAACAGAGCTAGAGAGTGAATTTGTCTCTCATAGTACATTTATTTCTATCCAATTTCATTAGCAGATTTGGACACATTTATTGCCACAATCGTATATCAAAAGGCACTGTGAATAAGTATTTGAAAACTCAATCAGAAATATAATTTATCAGCCAATGCTTGAGAACTATGAATTGGTGGTGTGCTTCAGTCTCCCTGCATAATTATCAATATCTTGATGAGAATGAATTTCCAGGGTTGAAAAGGCAGCTCAAAATGTCCAACGATTAAATCACATATCCATAGCAACGGATAGCAAGGAAGGACTTGGATGGCTTGTGATTAAATTCCTCTGAATGACACTGAATGAACACCTCCAGTCAATCAATGTCCTGTATAAGACATGAGCAAATCAATTCAATATCCATTTTGATGGCCATGATCCATCAGGTTTTTATTCGGTGAGTCACTACCGTTACGGTAACCACAAACCTTTGAACCACAGACCCTAACATTTGCACCCCGAGAGACGGTTTCCCGGACCCAAATTAGTCCTGGATTGAAAATCATTCAATGATGATTCTACATTGAAAGTGAGTTTTAGTCCAGGACTAGTTTTAATCTGGGTCTGGCTCTGAATGTTTCAGAGGTACTTGGCTAGTTGTAACCTGTCTGAGGTAGGCCTAAGTATCTTTCTGGGTTGACTGGGTGCAGTGATTGGGTTTAGTGTGCTGTCAGTCTCAGCTCTATGGCTGTCTGAACTGAAGTGCCTCCTGGAGAGCCCAGCCCATACAGAGCTATAAAACAAATATAACTGCTAAGCACCATTGATTGTTAACAGCCCTGCCGTGTGTTGGTCTTTGTACATTTTCCTGTGCCGTTTATTCACTATGTGTAATTAGTTTTCTTCAATGTGTCTATTTGACACTTCTTATTGTCTATTTGTCGGTGTGTTGTCGTCTGAGTAAAGCCCTATTTTAGCTTTTTGAAACCATTCCCAGCCTTCTACCCCCGCTACTTTTCGAAATGCGGTAATGGTTAGTGTGATTGATGCTGTATGTCTGTTGTCTGTGTCTTGTTAAGTGGCTCTGTTGTTGCCAAGGTCTGAGTAACACTGTACTAACCCTATGCCCAGAGTCATCCCAATCTCTCCTCTTCTCTTTGTTCCCCAGTTCTTCCACTTCTCCTCTCTGGTGTTCCCTCCGCGGGATGGCCAGTTTAATGGGCGTGTGAAGTGGCTGGGTAGCCCGGCCCGGGGCGAGGCCTCCATCCAGCTCCTCAACGCCTCCCTCAGCGACAACGGCACCTACACCTGCTCCGTCAGGAACCCCCCCGACGTCCACGGATTCCCCACCTCACAGACCGTCCTCACCGTGACGCCCGAAGGTGAGGCAATTCCTCAGAGGAATGTATATTTAGGGCCAAATTCTAACTTGAGATGGGTACATGTGAATCATGCACTGATGTTAATAGGACTTTTGAGAACATTTTCCAGTAAGAACATTTGTGTGCGTCTCAAGTCAGAATTTGTCCCATAATTGAGAGGCAGGAGTTTAAGATTTGTTAGTAAAGGTGAGGTGTGGGTTCACCCTGTTGACCTGTTGACCTTAGGAATGATGATGTGTAGAACATGACTGTGTGGGAATTGTGGCACTGGGGAGATTTACTTCTCATTGGGCAGTAAAACCTACCTCATGTTCAATACTGGTATGGTCGGTCACATTTATTGATGCCTTTTCGAATACTTATAGATTTCAGTACGTGTGCGCTACACATTGTCACATTTTCCACAAAGCTAAAACAATCCATCTTTTAGAAGCTTTTGAGGACAGGATGCAGATTTATTTTACAGGTTTATTAAAGCAATTGCACACAAAGGCATGCTAAACTACGTTTTTAGTACGGCTGTGCTGAGGTCATACAAGGCGGATCTCATAACTAAAGGGATTAACAAATCTTTACCCTCTCCACTTACGCTGAGTGTGTATGTGGTTATGATGAACCCTCTCCTCTCCACAGTGCTCGCGGTTCACTTCTCAGATGTGGCGGTGCTTTTAGCCTTCATACTGCTTCCTTCCACCATCATCACACTGGCTCTGCTGGGTCGCATGTGCTGCCCTCCGAGGGACAAGAGCCAGACCCAGGGTTACCACTCCCCTATTGAGGTCACACCTGGGTGAGTAGATTTACTCCTCAATCAGTGCACCAGTTCTTCATGGCCTCCTTGACATATGGACATATGTTTTTAAAGAAGTGATATGGTTTTGGTAAAGAGAGCCCCCATCGCTGACTTGCTGAGTGGACACTATGGCTTTTTCTCTAATCTTTCCTTGATTCATTTTGTCCTCTCTCCTCGCCTCCTTCTCAAAATGCATTGGAGAAGAGGTTCCAAGGGGAGGGACAGTGGACCTTCTCCTCCAATACGATTGAATAGAAGCCGAGCAGAGATGACGCGAGGAATCAAGGAAAGATCAATTGAGAAACTGTTTTGTGATTTGACCAATTTGAACTCTACCATCTTTTTGACAGAGAGGAGCCTGGCTTCAAGCAGATCCACAGCAAGGAGAAAAACATGACATGCTGCCACGTATATTTGCTGGTATGGCATGTTTCTTTTTGCTTATGAATTAGTTAGGGGCACATGTCTCCCCGAACAATTTGATTTGAAGTTGAATTTCTCACATGCGCCGAATTCAACAGTGAAATGCTTACTTACAAGCCCTTAACCAACAATGTAGTTTTAAGAAAAAATAAGTGTTAAGTAAAAAATAACAGTAACATATATATATATATATATATATATAATTAAAGAGCAGCAGTAAAATAACAATAGCGAAGCAACAGTTAGTCAAGGTAATTGAGGTAATATGTGCATGTAGGTAGAGTTAAAGTGACTATGCATAGATAATAAACAGAGAGTAGCAGCAGTGTAAAAAAGGGGGGTAATGCAAATAGTCTGGGTAGCCATTTGATTAGCTGTTCAGGAGTCTAATTACTAGGGGGTAGAAGCTGTTAAGAAGTCTTTTGGGCCTCGACTTTGCGCTCCGGTACCGCTTGCCATGAGGTAGCAGAGAGAACAGTCTATGATTAGGGTGGCTGGAGTCTTTGACAGACACCGCCTTGTATAGAGGTCTTGGATGGAAGGAAGCTTGGCCCCGGTGATGTACTGGGCCGTACGCACTACCCTCTGTAGTGCCTGGCGGTCGGTGTCCGAGCATTTCCCATACTAAGCAGTGAAGCAACCAGTACTGTCAAAAGGTATAGCTGTAGAACCTTTTGAGGATCTCAGGACCCATGCCAAATCTTTTCAGTCTCCTGAGGGGAATAGGCTTTGTCGTGCCCTCTTCACGACTGTCTTGGTGTGCTTGGACCATGATAGTTTGTTGGTGTCCACATCACCAAGGAACTTGAAGCTCTCAACCTGCTCCACGACAGCCCCGTTGATGAGAATGAGGGCGTGCTCAGTCCTCCTTTTCCTGTAATCCACAATCATCTCCTTTGTCTTGATCATGTTGAAGGATAGGTTGTTGTCCTGGCACCACATGGCCAGGTCTCTGACCTCCTCCCTATAGGATGTCTCATCGTTGTCGGTGATCAGGCCTACCACTGTTGTGTCATCGGCAAACTAAATGATGGTGTTGAAGTTGTGCCTGGCCATGCAGTCATGAGTGAACAGAGAGTACAGGAGGGGACTGAGCATTCACCCTTGAGGGGCCCCCGTGTTGAGGATCAGCGTGGCGACTGTGTTGTTACCTACCCTTACCACCTGGGGGCGGCCCGTCAGGAAGTCCAGGATCCAGTTGCAGAGGGAGGTGTTTAGTCCCCGGGTCCTTAGCGTAGTGATGAGCACTATGGTGTTGAATGCATTCTCACATAGGTGTTCCTTTTGTCCAGGTGGGAAAGGGCAGTGTGGAGTGCAATAGAGATTGCATCATCTGTTGGAGCGGTACGCAAATTGAAGTGGGTCTAGGGTTTCTGGGATAATGGTGTTGATGTGAGCCATGACCAGCCTTTCAAAGCACTTCGTGTTACAGACATTAGTGCTACTGGTCAGTAGTCATTTAGGCAGGTTACCTTTGTGTTCTTGGGCACAGGGACTATGGTGGCCTGCTTGAAACATGTTGGTATTATCGACTCAGTCAGGGACAGGTTGAAAATGTCAGTGAAGGCACTTGCCAGCTGGTCAGCGTATGCTCAGAGTACACATCCTGGTAATCCGTCAGGTATTGCGGTCTTGTGAATGTTGACCTGTTTAAATGTCTTACTCACATCTGCTACGGAGAGCGTGATCACACAGTCGTCCGGAACAGATGATGATCTCCTCATGCATGTTTCAGTGTTACTTTCCTCGAAGCAAGCATAGAAGTCATTTATCTCGTTGGGTAGGCTCATGTCACTGGGCAGCTCGCGGCAGGGCTTCCCTTTGTAGTCTGTAATAGTTTGCAAGCCCTGCCACATCCAACGAGCGTCAGAGCCGGTGTAGTACAATTCAATCTTAGTCCTGTATTGACACTTTGCCTGTTTGATGGTTTGTCGGATGGCATAGTGGGAGTTCTTATAAGCATCTGGGTTAGAGTCCCGCTCCTTGAAATCGGCAGCTCTACCCTTTAGCTCAGTGCGGATGTTGCTTGTAATCCATGGCTTCTGGTGGGGGTATGTACTAGAGGTCGACCGACCATGATTTTTCAACACCTATACCGATTATTGGAGGACTAAAAAAAATCCGATACCGATTAACCGGACGATTTATAAAAATAAAATAAAAAATGTATTTGTAATAATGACAATTACAACAATACTGAATGAACACTTGTTTTAACTAATATAATACATCAATAAAATAAATTTAGCCTCAAATAAATAATGAAACAACAAACAAACAAACAATAATGCAAAAACAAAGTGCTGGAGAAAAAGGTAAAAGTGTAATATGTGCCATGTAAGAAAGCTAATGTTTAAGTTCTTTGCTCAGAACATGAGAACATATGAAAGCTGGTGGTTCCTTTTAACATGAGTCTTCAATATTCCCAGGTAATAAGTTTTAGGTTGTAGTTATTATAGGAATTATAGGACTATTTCTCTCTATACCATTTATATTTCATTAACCTTTGACTATTGGATGTTCTTATAGGCACTTTAGTATTGCCAGTGTAACAGTACAGCTTCCATCCCTCTCCTCGCCGCTACCTGGGCTCGAACCAGGAACACATCGACAACAGCCACCCTCGAAGCAGCGTTACCCATGCAGAGCAAGGGGAACAACTACTCCAAGTCTCAGAGCGAGTGACGTTTGAAAAGCTATTACCACGCACCCCGCTAACTAGCTAGCCATATCATATAGGTTACACCAGCCTAATCTCGGGAGTTGATAGGCTTGAAGTCATAAACAGCGCAATGCTTGAAGAATTGTGAAGAGCTGCTGGCAAAACGCACAAAAGTGCTGTTTGAATGAATGCTTACGAGCCTGCTGGTGCCAACCATCGACCAGTCAGACTGCTCTATCAAATCATAGACTTAATTATAACATGATAACACACAGAAATACGAGCCTTAGGTCATTAATGTGGTCGAATCGGGAAACGGTCATTTTGAAAACAAAATGTTTATTCTTTCAGGGAAATACGGAACCGTTACGTATTTTATCTAACGGATGCCATTCCTAAGTCTAAATATTGCTGTTACATTACACAACCTTCAATGTTATGTAATAATTACGTACAATTCTGGCAAATTAGTTCGCAATGAGCCAGGCGACCCAAACTGTTGCATATACCCTGACTCTGCGTGCAATGAACGCAAGAGAAGTGACACAATTTCACCTGGTTAATATTGCCTGCTAACCTTTCTTTTAGCTAAATATGCAGGTTTCAAAATATATACTTTTGTGTATTGATTTTAAGAAAGGCATTGATGTTTATGGTTAGGTACACGTGTGAGCAACGACAGTCCTTTTTCGAGAATGCGCACCACATCGATTATATGCAACGCAGGACACGCTAGATAACTACACATGGTTGATGATATTACTAGTTTAACTAGTGATTATGATTGATTGATTGTTTTTTACAAGATAAGTTTAATGCTACCTAGCAACTTACTTACCTTGGCTTCTTACTGCATTTGCGTAACAGGCAGGCTCCTCGTGAGGCAGGTGGGTAGAGCGTTGGACTAGTTAACCGTAAGATTGAATCCCTGAGCTGACAAGGTAAAAATCTGTCGTTCTGCCCCTGAACAAGGCAGTTAACCCACCGTTCCTAGGCAGTCATTGAATATAAGAATGTGTTCTTAACACTATATATATATATATATATATATATATATATATAATTTTTTTTTAATCTGCAAAATCGGCGTCCAAAAATACAGATGTCCGATTGTTATGAAAACTTGAAATCTGCCCTAATTAATCGGCCATTCCGATTAATCGGTCAACGTGTAGTATGTACGTACAGTCACTGCGGGGGGGACGTGATCGGTGCACTTATTGATGAAGCCAGTGACTGATGTGGTGTACTCCTCAATGCCATCGGAAGAATCCCAGAACATATTCCAGTCTGTGCTAGCAAAACAGTCCTGTAGCTTAGCATCTGCTTCATCTGACCACTTGTTTTTACTGACCGAGTCACTGGTGCCTCCTGCTCCTGAATCAGGAGGATAGAATTATGGAAAAACATCCCCACATGGATGGTATTCTTCGGGTGATGAGAGGTGTTGGGTTTGCGCCAGACATAGTTTTCCTTGATGGTCAAAAAGCTCAATTTTAGTCTCATCTGACCAGAGTACCTTCCATATGTTTGGGGAGTCTTCCACATGCCTTTTGGTGAACACCAAACGTGTTTGCTTAAACGTGTTTGCTTATTTTTTTCTTTAAGCAGTGGCTTTTTTTCTGGCCACTCTTCTGTAAAGCCCAGTTCTGTGGAGTGTACGGCTTAAAGTGGTCCTATGGACAGATACTCCAATCTCCACTGTGGGGCTTTGCAGCTCCTTCAGGGTTATCTTTGGTCTCTTTGTTGCCTCTCTGATTAATGCCCTCCTTGCCTGGTCTGTGAGTTTTGGTGGGCGGCCCTCTCTTGGCAGGTTTGTTGTGGTGCCATATTCTTTCCATTTTCTAATAATGGACTTAATTGTGCTCCGTGGGATGTTAAAAGTTTCAGATATTTTTTTATAACCCAACCCTGATCTGTACTTCTCCACAACTTTGTCTCTGACCTGTTTGGCGAGCTCATTGGTTTTCATGGTGCTGCTTGCTTGGTGGTGCCCCTTGCTTAGTGGTGTTGCAGACTCTGGGGCCTTTCAGAACAGGTGTATATATACTGAGATCATGTGACACTTCGATTGCACACAGGTGGACTTTATTTAACTAATTATGTGACTTCTGAAGGTAATTGGTTGCACCAGATATTTTTTAGGGGCATCATAGCAAAGGGGTGAATACATATGCACGAACCACTTTTCCATTTGTTTTTTTCCCCCTTCATTTCACTTCACCAATTTGGACTATTTTGTGTAGTCCATTACATGAAATCCAAATGAAAATCAGTTTAAATTACAGGTTGTAATGCAACAAAGCACAGTACGTGCTTGTAGTTCATCTATTTCATTATCCAGTGATTGTACGTTGGGTAATAGGATCGATGGTAAAGGCAGATTACTCGCCGTCGGATCCTTAGAAGGCACCCAGACCTACGTCCCCGATATCTCAGTCTCTTTCTCCTGGAAATAATGGGGATGAGGGCCTTGTCTGGAGTAAATTCTTTGCGTCCGACTCGTTACAGAAAAAAAAGTATTCTTCCAGTACGGGGTGAGTAATCGCTCTCCTCATATCTAGAAGCTAATTTAGGTCATAGGAGACGGTGGCAGAAACATTATGTACAAAATAAGTTACAAATAACGCACAAAAAAACACACAATAGCACAATTGGTTAGGGGACCGTAAAACGGCAGCCATCTCCTCCTGCGCCATTATAGCATACTCTAAATGTGGTTTATGTCTGGCAATTTGAGATGTTGCTGAAATATGTATCTGTTACCCCACTTCCTGTCTCTAGGATTCCGACTATGAGGATTACTACGTCCACAAAGAGAGGCCTCCGGTTCAGGGAGAGACCATGGCCGAGTCTCAGTGCTAGAGATCCCTGGTGGCGGTGGTCTGTAAGAACAGCTGCCCCCTCCATGCCTTGCCAATGGGAGGGGTTGAACGGAATTCTCCCTTAAACTGTTAAAAATGCCAAGATTCCTGGATTTGGCTCTGTGGAAGGGGCAGTCTCTCACACACACCTCCCTTCTCTCATGGCTTGTCCACAGCTGATTCCGCTGGTGGGATAAATGTGAGTCCTGTGCCAGACACACACACACATACGTTTAGCACTATACTCTAAACATTTCTGGATGGATTTTCTTATTTTGAAGGAGATGCATATATTATTAAGTTATTGTCTGCAATTAATATTATTTTAAACATGTCTTTAGAGTTAGTGTCACATATGAACCCATTCATATGACTACATTCAGGAGTGGACATATTATGACCTCACATTCTGAGGTTGAATGAATTTACAGGATTTGATTTACATGTTAGAATTTGGATGTACAGTGTAGTGAATGTTGTTGAATGCATGTATGTGCAAAATGTATTATAATTCTGCTTAATAAAATACATAAATGTTCTTGTCTGTTGGTTAAATGGTTAGTCCATATACCATGTAAATTGAACTACAGCACATTTTCAACTTAAAAACGTGCACCCATGTTTGAAATCCCCATCCATGTTGCTGGTGTGAACTACACTGAACATAAATATAAACGCAACATTTAAAGTGTTAGTCCCATGTTTAATGAGCTGAAATAAATGATCCCAGAAGTGTTCCATAAGCACATTTCTCCTTTGCCAAGATAATCCATCCACCTGACAGGTGTGGCATATCAAGAAGCTGATTAAACAGCATGATCATGACACAGGTGCACCTCGTGCTGTGGACAATAAAAGGCCTGGCTGCCAAGTTGGTGGGCCTATGCCCTCCAAGGCCCACCCATGGATGCACCCCTGCCTAGTCATGAGAAATCCAAAGATTAGGGCAGAGTGAATTTATTTAAATTGACAGATTTCCTTATATGAACTGTAATTCAGTAAAATCTTTGAAATTGTTTCATGTTGCGTTTATATTTTTGTTCAGTATAATAACCAATAGCATGTGTTGGATTCAGTGATTCCATATACATCTAGAAGGACCACTGGGTTTATGATATTGAGTGTAACTGTAATATTACAGTTTGAACATCTTGAAGAACAATCTGGCCTTATGATCTGTCCTTATGATCTCCACCTGGCACAGCCAGAAGAGGACTGGCCACCCCTCAGAGCCTGGTTCCTCTCTAGGTTTCTTCCTAGGTTCCTGACTTTCTATGGAGTTTTTCGTAGCCCCTATGCTTCTCCATCTGCATTGATTGCTGTTTGGGGTTTTAGGCTGGGTTTTTGTGTAAGCACTTTGTGATATCTGCTCATGTAAAAAGGGCCTTATAAATACATTTGATTGATTCAGTCCAAATAATAATAATAGATTGGAGTGGCTGGCTGGCTGGCATGCAGGCCAAAGTGGTGGATGGTCATTCAGTAGAATATTGTAATGATTTCCCTGTGAGGAGGGGATGTGGCATTATCCTGAAGCACATGTGAGGACAGAGTAGAGCCCCCTGGATCCTGTCTTCGTGTGTCTGGAATCTGCTCACCCCCCTCTCTCTGGTCAAAGAGGGTGTGGGGGCTTCATCACAGCATGCGTTGTGCCTGGTCATCGCAACAGATTCTGCGCAAATTTGGGCTGAGAGGAGGGAATGGAGCCTGGCTACTGCCACACCCGGCCTTCCTCCTCTCCTCCATGGCCACAGCACTGTGAGAGCTGGTACTGTTTCCATGTGAACAGAGCACTGAAGAGAAATTGACATGTGTAAGCATTAGCACTCTGTTTCACACATCCTCATTGGCAGCAACATGCAGGTGTCTCTGCCAGAACAGGGACTTGGCATTGGTAATTTAGACTGGAGCTTGGTTTATTTATTGATCCTTACTAACAGCACTGACTGAGTGGGATTTAAGCAGGAAAATCTCCTCTTTAATATTAAAGCTATTCAACAGGACCACGGTCCCAGTGTAAGGAGGGACTCAAAAAAGGGAGAAAAAGCCAAAGAATGGGAATTGTCTGTTGACAGATTGTATGTATTTAATCATTCATACTTGGAGACGTGTATAGGGTGGGGTTGTAGCTCTCGCTAGTGCAAAGCTGCATGCCGGTCGCCTGTGGAGGAGAGAGGGGGAGGTAGAAGAGGGGGATAGGTTCATCACAGAGCGAGAAGGAGGGGGTGTCAGCATGAAGAGAGGGAGGGGAAGGAGGGGTTTTAAAGGGTGGGCTTGTAGTCATTGTTAGCCAGCAAGTCAGAGAGAGGCGCGAGCAGGCAGACAGTGAGTGTGTGTGCAAATTGTGATGAGTAAAAGCATTAGGCGACTCAGCTGTTGATACAGCAAGTGAGCGTGTGCAAGAGCGCGAGAGCGAGGGAGTGAGAGAGAAGTGTAAGGCAAAAAGGAAGGAAAGAAGGGAAAAGAGAGAAAGGATATTACAAGTATGCTGTGCTGCATAAGAAGAACAAAACCGGTAACTGCTTTCTTTACAGATTCTCTCATTCATATGTCAGTTTCAAAATGTGTCTAAATTGTTCAACGTTTGGACTAACTACTTCAGTAACTGAATTGAGGTTATGCTTATCTCATTGTCTTGTCTTCTTGGCTCACTGGGACTTCAGTGATGTCTCAGATGAAAAACGGACACGCCTTGTTAATGTAATTATGTTTGAATGAGTGTAGTGGCCACAATGCTTCCAGACCTCATGCTGTAAAAGCAGTAAGATAAGCCTGTAACATGATGCTGAGGACTTTTATACTATTATCGATCCACTACTTTAAACACTGAGAGATGTATTGATAGACACTTGATGCACCTGTTTGCTGCCTTCTGTGATTGCCTTGACTTCTTTGTACTGTAATCAGGGGATACATGAAGACTGGGGATACTTCCTCCATTGAGCACAATACTGTCTTAATTACCTCAAGGCTGCTCTTAATTGATGTACTACTAAAAAATCCTATTTCGGTGTTATCTCTAAGAAACAAGAGGACAGAGAAGCATGTTTGCAGAGGAAAAAGGGTGGGGTAAGGCTCCACTGACTAAGACTCAACTCCTCTGGCCACGGTGTCTCCAGGGATTTCAGTAGGAAATTGGGATCTTAAAGGGATTAGCACGGTTCGGGGGTTAAAAATGTATATTGTCAATTAGGTCTACACATGTTTATGGGTGCATAGTTGTGAGAAAAACAGATGAATACATAGCAGAGAATACTTTCTCAGAAAAGGAAGGTGGTTTCGAATCTACGGGTGGGTCTTGGAGTTGTACATTATGAGATAGTACCTTGATGTAAGTAGCTACCAGAAGGTATTTTTTTGTTAGCGCAGAGCTATCTATCTGCAGAAGCTATCTAGAGTGATCAGGATTTTATCGGCTTCATAAAGCACTGGATTCCATCAACACCTGATTGCTGCTTAAATGTCAGCATGTATGAGTCATTTTAGCTCAGTCAGGCTGCACATTGCACTGAAGTGGGTGAGGCATCCCTCTCTCTCTCACGCAGCTTTAATACTGCATTAAACCCTATCTCCACACAATGCTGTTATCTGAATCGTAACCTACTCTCACCACAGGGATAACCGCCTCCCATGCAGCATCCAGCCCTTAGACTCTGCTTTCTGCTTTAGATGACTGGCTAATGAATGAATGAAGTCTCTGGATTTAGACAGCATATGGTGCAACAAGAGATTGCTCTCAGCTAGATGTTAAAAGCACAGAGAGCTACACACCCATACAGCAGTAGCAGCAACCTAGGTTTTTCAACAGAGCCACCAGCGCACACTGTAGACCAGCCGTGATTGTGGAGCCTTTGTTCAAACGAGAGAGAGCAGCCTATTTAATTAAATGAGGGCTATTATGGCTGAATATTATCTGGTTGCGAACATCATTCTTGGGGCCATCGAAAACATGTACAACACCGCTCATTAATTCACCGTCCTGGGAATAAGGCGTGTGTCGGAGAGGCATGGGGCTGTGCGGGTAGGTTGAATGTATTCTCCTCCACCTGAACCCCCCCCCCCTCTCTCCTGCAAGAGGAGGGAGAGGAGAAGAGACAGCTGGATGAAAGGGTGTGGTGCTGTGTGAGTGGGTAGTAGCAGCTCAGGGAGAATGGGGGAGATTCAGTTGCATTCCCATCCACTAGAAAACCAGACATATTTCTATCAAGATGAGATTTATTATACATTTACTGGACATATTGCGACAGACACCATATATTTCTTGGCAGACTTCTCCCTGTCTGGTTTCAGTGGTCATGTGTAAGTTACACTGTGAGAGCCAAGCTATCTTTTTATTACACACACTGATTCAATTCAAACACACATACAGATCATTAGCGTTGGTTTCCTGGGATAAGGGCTGTCTTTGCGTCAGCATGCTGCATTCACCTATACAGAGGAGCTAGGGAGCGTCTGCTTGACCGAATAAGAATTAAAAGAGGATACAAATACCGGCTGTGTGCATATTGTGCAAGCAGCAGTCTCATTTCCCTCTTGTGACAAAGTCCCTGATGGTTTCCAAACTGAGACAGCGGTCTGACGTGGGGGGGGGGGGGGGGGGGCTACCGTTGAAAGATCCATCCATAAACCCACTGTGGGGTGTGGTTCACACAGGGTTGCCCACCCAAGGACAGTGGCTGGGGCCCGAGATGTACAGTTGTCTTTCAGATACCTAAGCCTGGCTTTCATTGGTGGTGTATCATCTACAGGCAATCGGCTATCTAAAAGGGCAAATGCAACTAGTGTTCCTGAGAGACAGTTTTGAGAGATGCTCATTTGATGAGTGGAAAGATCATGCACTGAGTGACATTAAGGAATCTGATTGTTGTTTGAATACAGTTGTCTGAAGCCGTCTCAGGAGTCCAGGTGTCAATTGACATGCCGATGCTTTTTAACATCGATTGATTATTCAATTATTTTTAGATCTTCAATGATTGAGGTTTAAAAGGGATATACTGTAGGTTTGTAGGAAAATACCATTGGCACTGTCTATATTGAACTCTCCCCAGACATCTGATTGGAAGACATTTCCTAATGTCAGATTAAATCAGTTTGATATGGCTCTCAAAATGATGTTCTATATTGTTGTAGGTACATTGGTTAACGTCAGACATTAACATGTAAATATATTGCTTTGGACATTCTACCATTCATATGTCTGGGAAGCCACCTTATAACATGGCTAGTAGACTATACAAATTGATTGTTTGGTGGGTTGAACGAACAATATAAATAGGTTGATTGTGGTAAAATCAGTGTAATGAGTTCTATTCTCCTATTTGAAAAATTATAGCTGGTCTCAATATGTTTATCTGAACGAACAAACAAAAAACCCACCTATTATCCCCAAATGGACAATGAAATATCTTCCCTTAATACCAAAATAATGTCATTTCTCATATTCCCAAAACAGTTTACAAAACATTTTCCTTACTGGTCCTCTGTGGGAATTGAACCCACAACCCTGGTGTTGCAAGCACCATGCTCTACCAAATGAGCCACCTGGGACCCACATTTTTCTTAGATTGTTCTGTGAATTCAAAATTGTTCGCCATTTTTAGGAGATGCTCTTATTCAGAGCAACTAGGGTCAAGTGGCTTGTTCAAGGGCACAGCGACAGATTGTTAACCTAGTCAGCTCAGGGATTCAAATCAGCAACCTTTTGGTTACTGGCCCAACGCTATTAACCTCTATGCTACCTGCCGCCCTTCTCAATCGCCATAAGTCATTCTATTTGAGCAAGTGCTCATACATATTTGGCATGAGATCATACATATTAAAGATACCATTACGGCTGTGAGGGTGTGCCTGCTCTAACAGTCTATCAAATCTCACTGTTCCATTAGCACATCACTTCACTAAATTATTCCAAACTAATACATAGTCATGGCTTTAAAAACATTATATATTTATTGGTAGCAGGTGATTAAGACATCTTTCTCCTCCTAAACGTGCCACACACACACACACGCACGCACACACACACACGCACGCACACACACACACACACGCACGCACACACACGCACGCACGCACACACGCACGCACGCATGCACGCACACACGCACACATGCATGCACACACGCACACACACACACACCCTGAACAAACGCCCTGACCGATGGAACAGCCAGCTCCTCCCTGCTACTCTGATTAGTAACCTGATTTATGGTTTCCTATTGGCTGCTTCCCCAGGGGGTCAGGTGTAATGTGAATAATAGTGACATATTGTCTTTCATAGCCTAAACCAGTAGTTTTCACCCTTTTTTGGTTACCATACCACCAACAGAATTTTGCTTTGCCCAGAGTGCACCTGAAGTACCCACTCATGTGCATTTTAACAGTAGGCCTATTGTCTCATGAGTCTTCTCAAGTACCCTCTGTGGAAAGGCCAATTGCGACTACGAGTCCTAGTACCCCTGGTTGGGAACCACTGGTCTAAAACAGCAGACAGGGCACTGAGTGATGAGTTACATGTAGCACTCTGGTTGTCAAGGTAACGTTTGATTGTTCAGGGGGAGGATGGCTGTGCATCTTGACAAGGTAGCAACCAAAGATGGACCCACAAAGCAGCTTTCAGGGATCTAGTAATTAAACAATGCTGTACGCCATTTCTGATGTTATTATGACTATGTTATTGATGATAGTAGTGATAGTAACCGATTACAGTATCTAAAAACATGGCAAAACAAATACTAATTGGAAATGAGATGAATCGTCAAGATGTGACTGCTCCACATGCAGCACTCTTTGGCTTGTTATGCAATGAGACCAAAAATGTAGCGTATTTGTAACAAGAAGCAAGAATCCCTCGGGAAAACATCACATTGGGAACATCGTGAAAGACAAAGCATGTAACACTCTTAGCTACATCATAGATTTAGAATCGCAGTCTCGTTGATTTGGTTTAGTCCACACTGCCAGTTATGTTTCCTTTACATTGGTTCACACTATTATTTTCAGATGAACGCAGTTTGTCTGTGCGAGATAAATGCATAATTCAAATCAATACAATCTGTTTATTTATTTATTCATTTTGAATGCATTGATCATTTTTGCTTGCTTTGTCAATTTCAACGTCATTGTTTATTTTTTTTCCTTATTTCACTTCATTTCTTTTTCATTAGATTTATAAGAGTCATAACACAGCCCTCTGTTTGATGGACCACTCCAACTATGGATCCAGATATCAAAGGTAACATCTTGACGCTCTGTACAGGCTCCAACACCTATCCCACCTATCCCACTCCCATTCCTCACCCCACTCCCATTCCTCATCTCTTCCTAAATTCTGCTCCAGCCATGGCCACCAACTTCTTACACCCAAACCTGAACAACCGTGCTCAGATCCACATCCCACTCTCACCGCCTGCTCGGACTGTACCTTCTTCTGCCTTGAACAATCCACCTTTTATTCATTTCCCTTGATTCTGCATATAATCTCGTGTCTATTGTGGGTGGTGGGTATGTTGGTGGGATATGTTGTTGGAGATGCCTTTTGGAAGTGTTCTTCTTCAGAACCATTGGGATTGTATGTGAATGACATCCAATGGCGTTCACCACAGTGGAATGCTATCTGTTCATCTGCCACAATAAGAGACGCTATTGGTTGGATGTTGATAGAAAAGGGCTTCATATAACAGTTACTGTCACTCACTATCTAGCAGGCCCGTTGAGTATGGGCCTCTGATACCACTTAATTGGAGACCTTTCACATTTAGCCATGAGGATGGGATGGAGCAGCTTTCTAAGAGCTTGGTAGGTCACCGGAAGGGTACCTGTTTGTTTCTTTGAAGCGGCAATTGAAATTCTTGTTGGTTAGATAACAATAATATTGCTTCATTTTAGGGCAGACACAAAATGTCAATAGTAAGTCCTTGGTGGTTTGTTGTCCTCTAATATGCTCATGACTTCTTGACATCCTGTCTCTTTCCCAAGGTTGAGAAGAATGAAGAGGCTGACCAGGAAATCAAGCAGGATGAGAAGAAACCAGAGGACAAAGCCCACAAGGCGGCCACCAAAATCCAGGCCAGCTTCCGTGGACACATACTCCGGAAAAAAATGAAAGATGGAGAGGAGGATGAGGAGGCCAGTCCAGCTGTCCCAGAGGAGGAGGCAAAGGAGGTGGCAGATGGAGAAGAGGAGAAGGAGGACGTCCCCACTGCGGCTGAGCAGGCTGCCGAGGAAAAAGCCCCCCCTGGGATTAAAGAGGAGGAGACGAGCCAAGCCAAAAGCCCCATCTCAGAAAAGGCAGCAAACTCTCCTGCCCCTGTCGCCACCTCTCCCGTAGCCGCAGCAGCAGCTTCTCCCACCGCGGCGCCTTCAGAGCCTTCCAAAGAGGAGGCCAAGGCGGAGCCCGGCGACACCAAGGAGAAGCCCAAAGAGGTGGACAGCAATGAGGTTCCGGTTTCTGCCCAAAACCCCTCTACTGATTGTGCTGAAAAGAGTGTGGAGGGTGGTGCTGCCCAGGAGGAGTCCAAACAAGCCGACGTGCCTGCTGCTCCTGTCAGTGAGACGGCTGATAAGGAGGAGCCTCACCAAACACAAGACAAAAAAGGTAGGCCTTATTGTAACCCAGTCTCTGAGATGCCCATCCACGTAGATGAGCTTAGAAATAGGCTACAAACATAACACAAACAAAATAGGCTACACAATAGCTTGAATAATACATTTATTATTAAGAATAAAATTGTCTGTGAGTCAAATTTACAAAATGACATAATGTCAAGCTGTTACTCATAATCTTTTTACATGATCTTTGATTGGTTGAGTATGAGAGAAAAGGGCAAAGGCTCAGTAGGTTATCTTGTTCCAGTCCTCGAACTCCCAGACTGTATGATGTAGCCTACCTAATGGAATATGTGCAGAATCCTCTACAGGAGGATCAGTGTCTTTGCCCTAAGTGGCACCCTATTCCCTACATAGTGCACTACCCTATGGGCCCTGGTTAAAATTAGTGCACTTTACAGGGTACAAGGTGCCATTTGGGACAGAAGCTTAGACAGGACTGGGATTAACTAGGTCATAGGGGCTGCACTGTCTGCAGGTTGTCATAGTTACACATACTTGGCTACTGGTGTAGACCCGGGATACCTGGCCATGGTTTTCAGACTTACCGAATGATAAATTACTCAAACTGGTCAATTAAGACAGAAACCAGCAGACCGTGAAGACATGCATGACCTGGAATGGCTAACCATCAAATGAGGCACTAGTTTAAGTCATATTGGGGCGGCAGGGTAGCCTAGTGGTTAGAGGGTTGGACTTGTAACCGGAAGGTTGCAAGTTCAGACCCCCGAGCTGACAAGGTACAAATCTGTCGTTCTGAACAGGCAGGTAACCCACTGTTCCTAGGCCGTCATTGAAAATAAGTTGTTCTTGACTGACTTGCCTAGTTAAATAAAGGTAAATTAAAAAGATATATTTAGGTCATAAAGTCCAACATAAAGGATATAGTACAAATGGAATTCAGTATTTTAGTGGAGTTCAGGTGGTCCTTCGAGCTTCAGCAAACAAAGAAAAGGAGGGGTGCTCAACAATATGGACAAAAACGACGTTTTTTCATATTCAATATGTAGCAGTGGAGGTGTTTATATGATCTGTCCGGTATATTCAGGGTCTATACACAATCAAACACAAGACAGTGTTGTTGGAAGACCTTTCACAGGAATATTATTGATGGAGACTTTTATGAGTTAATGAATGACTGAAATCAACTTTACTGATCCCCAGAGAGAGAAATCGGGATAAATAATAAATGAGCTCGTCTTCTAGGATGGGTTGAAATGTCAATATTTTCACAGTGATTGCGTGGTTACCACTCCCTTACCTGAAACCTGCCCATTGATTGCCCGTAGAAAGCCAAGTGCTGTGTGAGTCATCTATCATGAGTCACATACACGCAAGTCTAGCGCCATCTCTGATTCCCAGTGGATGACTAGCAAAGATGATGTCATGCTGATGATTAAAGTCAGTGCAGTCATGATGACATCATTACCTCCAGGAAATTAGGAAAATAGCTTTGATAGGAAAGGACATCTACATGTCATACTAACAACTCATAGGGAAAATATGCCTTAACCCTGTGAGACCCAATGTTGCAAAAATACATTTCCTAAATTGCATCCTGTACAGGTCCTCAACAAAGCAATTGCACTACAAAGTGCATCTCCTTAGACCCAGATGTACTGTATCTCTTAGAAGTATTTGTTGTGTGTTGGTATGGTTATTGTGGCGTCAGTAGCCTCTGAAACACTAGAAAACGGTCCACTCGTCTGAGACCACACTGGTCCCCTACACAAGCAAATGTTGTAGGCCATCCATGCAAGTACATGACTTGAAATATTTTTCCTGTCTTCTCTAAGATGTAGTGATTATGTAGAAAAAAAAATATCAAGAAAAAAACTTTTTGAGCTAGAGGTAGTTTTGTAAGTGCTGCAAAAATGCAACATTAGGTTTGAAGGGTTGCCAAAGTGAGACATTGTTTCCCTTCCAAATTCTGCAAGTAATATGGACAACTTAATACTTCAAGAGTAACTTTGATGTCCCTTCGACACATCAAAAGAAGAAAAATGAATATACATTAAAAGAATAGCGCCATTTTCTGGTAAAGAAGTAAGATAGATTATCTCTCCAAAACAACCCAAAAAGGACAACCAAATATCTTATCCATACACATAAAAAAAAACACAAATGGTTTATTCTGTTTGATAGCAAAATACAAACATTTTAATTGGTCAAGTCGATCAATTTGCCTATTTCAGACAAAATATGACTTAATTTCGAATGTATGTACCATTAGACAATATTTTCCCTCACATGTAAATATTTTTTATCCATTTTGATGTGATTTTCATGTCATTTCCGTTTTCTTACCACACATTTTTGCTGCCATTTGAAGCCCAATGTTGCATTTTTGCAACATTTTCAGAATTTCTTTCTACAAACTTCAAATTCCAATAACGGATTATTTTCATTATCTTAAGTATTTAAGTATTTCTGAAGGGTAAAAAAAATCAGATTTGGATCTATGGTTAGGTCTCACAGGGTTAAAAATCTGATGTAGATCTATGCTTAGGTCTCACAGGGTTAAAATCTGATTTGGATCTATGCTTAGGTCTCACAGGGTTAAAAATCTGACTTGGATCTATGCTTAGGTCTCACAGGGTTAAAAATCTGACTTGGATCTATGCTTAGGTCTCACAGGGTTAAAAATCTGACTTTATAGTACAATTGCAATAAAATAGTACAATTGTAACAAAATAAAAAAAATTAAAACTTAGATATTGGTGTAAATGTAGGCCAGCTGTACCAAAAAACAGAGGAGATTTCTTTAGATTTAGTCTTGGATTTGAGAATCCCATCTAGCAGGTTCTGAGAGGAATGAACTGTTGCTACTCTCTCTCTTTCTCTCTCTTTCCCCCTCCTCTTCCCTTCCTTCCTTCCTTCCTTCCTTCTTTCTTTCTTTCTTTCTTTCTTTCTTTCTTTCTTTCTTTCTTTCTTTCTTTCTTTCTTTCCTTCCTTCCTTCCTTCCTTCCTTCCTTCCTTCCTTCCTTCCTTCCTTCCTTCCTTCCTTCCTTCCTTCCTTCCTTCCTTCCTTCCTTCCTTCCTTCCTTCATTCCTTCCTTCCTTCCTTATTTCTTCTTTCAGATGGTGCCGAAGAATCCCAACCAGCTGAGGCTCCAGCAGAGGCAGTCCAGGAGGAGTCCAAGGAGGACCAAGCGAAAGTTTAACATAGAGAAAAAAATACTATGATTACAAATGAATTTAAAGGGTGACTCTTCTCCTTCTGAATGTGAAGGCAGTCCATTTTTATTTGTTTGTCATTTTTTGTGTGGCGATGATTTTCTTACGTTGGGAGAGTTTCCAACATGCGTTTTTTGGTTCAAGCTATAAGTGGTATGATTTGGGTATGTTCTGTATCTTACATTATTGATTCGATGGTTGGACCTATCCACATTTTGAACTGAGTTTCAAAACCTTACAAAGCGGGACAGGACATTTTCATATTCTGCTTGAGTTGATCAAGCTTGGTTTACGTTCTTTGAGTAACAGGTCCTTCTCCTTCCGCACTTATAAAACGAACAAGTCTGACATGATTTTCACGACTTTACGGAAAACAATGAGTACTATGACATGTTGTTGACCCCACAACTAAAATCCCCCTTCCAAATGACATGATTAGCATGAACCATCTAACAACTTGCATGGGAACTCTTCTGCTAAGAGGAACTTTTCGCAGTCACAATACAAAAGAAAATGTGGCTTCTTTTTGATGTCCTTGGTGTTGTTATGACAGTTTGATATGAATTGGAATTACTCTTGCACTGATGTTAAAAAGAAAATCAAACAAACAAAACTAAAAAACGTTTCCTATGTTCCAGTGAGTGCAATGTCCAGTTTGAATCTAAGGAGTTAAATTGTGAGAAAAAAAAAATGATTTCAATGTCTGTTTTCAAAATAAAGCAATGTGCCAATTACCATCATAAAGTTGTGGAATATATTTCACCTGCCAAACAAAATATTTGCTGATGAAGCCACTTTCACATAAAGACTGAATTGGAGTAGAATAGTATTATTATTAATGAGATCTAGAGACATCTAGTGGAGCGTAGTGGCACCTGCAGTTTAGGGCTTGGTGCACGATTCAAATTCGTATTGCTCAGCACGATAGCGCGATTGAAATTCAAAGGTAATTTCTGATTGAGTCTACCAATGCAGCGTTTACTGTGAATGCAGTCCACTCTGGAACAATGGCTTTACATTTCTGTTGTGCTGTATGGCAGCTCTTCAGCACTACATATTGAATTCCTGGCATGAAACGATACCCAGCTATTAGATTATTAGTAACAAATGCTATACTTTTGGGTCTTGACTCAATCTGAGGTTCAGCGCTATAGCGCACCTGAAATGTAAAGGTTATTACCTATTAGAGCCGACATATGGAGTGTTTACAGTGAATGTAGTCTCCGTTAACGCAGGAACATTGCCTTTAAATATCAATCAAACTACAACGCAGATCTTCAGCACTACGGATTGAATCGATGGGTTAGCTACACCCATTTTAATACTCCCAGTATTTGGCACAACTTCCAGTTGGTCAGCTCTGTGTTGAGGGATCAGCTAGGGTTTCATAATCACCAGAAAGATTTCTCTTGGAGGATAGACTGGTAACCTACATGTGTTGTCCAGGGTTGAGGTCAATTCCACAAATTCAATTTTAATTAAATTCTCTCTCCCTGTAAATTCCCACATAGTTTCATTCAAATTCTAGGTCAGTCTTTGAATTCAGAGAAAATTAAATTCCTCTGAATTCCAATGTTAGATAAATTCCACAAATTCAAATTCAAATTCCTCAGGCGTTCAGGCTTATTAGATCACTGTTCAGGCTTATTATATCACTGTTCAGGCTTATTATATCACAGTTCAGGCTTATTATATCACTGTTCGGGCTTATTATATCACTGTTCAGGCAGCCTATCTCTGCTGGAATACAGGTTGAAATTATTCAAAACAAATCTTGCAGTTAATTTCTTATATACAAACAATGGAATTCTAATTCAATTCCAAAACTTGAAGATTTTTCTAATTAGAATTTAATTCAACATAAATTCTCCACTTCATGAGTGAATTCAAGAATTTAATTGGATTTTCAAATTCAATTGGAATTGACCCCAACCTAGCACTACATTTCAAAAGCTACGTAATTACACCCACCCCTTCCTGAGTCCTCTGATGCCAGAGCATGTCTTTTCCTTGAGTCTTTATCTCAATGGGGCCTACTGGTTTAAAGGTTAGATAAAAACGCTACAAGGCTCATAGCAAATCAATTGACTCCATCCATTTCAGGAGTTCATCGGTGTCCATAACAATGGCCCTTTCCTTCTATAAAGCCTATCATTTGAGTCAGACAATGCAAATGCCTGTACCTACTGGCAAGAGTTCTCCTTCCAGGGATCACACTGTTCAGATAGATTTGTCAGTGTCAATTTCCAAGGTCCAGAGTTAACTGGCTAGAAAGTGTCACAGAAACCCATCTAATTTTCCAAAACAGATTAGAATTTGTCAAGCACTCCAGAAATATATAGTATAGGACACAAATCTCCCAATGAGAATTAACAATACGTATATTATTTTATTTGCATGTTACATGGTGATAAACACAATTGTACCATGAAGATACTGTGTTTCAAGCGTTCTCCAAAAAGATTACTCATCGACATCTCAATCCACATTCAAATACAGAACACTGAATTCAAACAACTTTATTTTGCGTCAAAACGTTTTCGTGTATACCTTTACATACCATTTTTAGAAATCAATCGCAATAACGTTACCATTAATCAAAGCAAATAGAAAACAGGGACATTGCTGTGTGATGATTGTATAATTGTCTAGGAATTCCATTCTTGTGACAAAGGGAAGTACAAATGTGACATTCCTCTGTGTCCTACAGTGGAGTATTATCAACAAAGTGAACTTAGGGATAGACTCAGCTTAAATATATTCTAAAAACTGTTTATATACAGGTGAGGTAAATCATAAGATGGTGGGTTACACATGTAACCATAGCTTGGTGGGATGGATAAACATGTGGCCAATGTAAATGACTGCTAATTCATGCCGCATGTATCTCTTTCAATGGCTTAAAACAAGCCAAAGTAACTCAACAGTGTGTGCAGACACACAAGCCAATTTTATACAGCGATGGGATGCAATGTTTATTATTAGAAATAATCTAGGTAGACATATCAGTCCCCTTCAGTTCCCCAGGTATCAGTCATAAGGGATCAGGGGCTGTATTCATAGGCAGGGTATAGCGCAGTCAGGTGAGACCCCTCATCTTGGGAAAGACTTCAGCTCAACATCTGATGGCTCACTGGCTGAGGAGACTGTCAATCACTGCAAGACCGCCCACTGCTTTCCCCCAGTGCTTTAGCTTTGACAGGTAGACATGTACAGTACGGTGCTATAGTCCACATGCCTTCCCATTCAGACATGTAAAAACACTTCCCATTAAATTATAATACATACCCCTTTATTGGAGTGTTAATAAACTATCGTCCAGAGGCAGGATGATGTACAGTAGGCCTAGCGTCCATTGTTTTATGGGTAATTGAAAATACAGAGATGAGACACAGATAGATTTTCAGTATAGCACTAAGGCTAACATACAGCAAGTCTGTTTTCTAGCAAAGAACTCTGACTGCTTAGATGGACAACTACCATGGTTCCAAAGCAGTATGAATACAGTGGAGGTTTTTAAAGATGATGAGATTTCAGAGAGCATTGCTTACATTACAGGTTGGTTTTGTGAACACACGGACTTGACAGACAGCGGTAGACAACGTCGTCATGAGACCGATCTGTTTTTGTTGGCCTTTGTTGTTCGTCAATTCATTTTGGCATTCAGCTCACGGTCACTCTCCGTGAGCTTTCATTTTAGAAACCAAACACATCTATGTACCCAACTCAAAGAAAAACTAAAACAATGTTGTAATTGGAAAGGTACAATAAATGCACAAACTTGACCTTATTAAACCCTTTTAAAAACATTGTTCTCTAGTGGTTTTACTTGTATGGTGCAAAGCGCTGTTGCCATGGAACCCTACAAGTTAATTATCAACAAATGACTGACTTATTAAGAAATGTGGACATATTAAATGTGTCTTTATATATAAGGACATTGGATTCAAGTATATACACCATTAACGGAAATTATTGAAAATAAATCCATAAGTTATGAATTTCCTTATGTTATTATGAAAAGACACATACAGAAAAGAAAAGCACATCATTCATGTCATACATTTCTATCCAAATTCCAGCAGTATAACTGTGGTAGCTCAAAATTTATTGGAGAAAGTCGACACCATAAAAGCTAATATGGCAGGCCATTTCTGAAGCTAAATACAGTTTGCCATAGAGAAACTGAACAGCATGTAATTGGTTTGTAATCATACAAGCAACATACACTGTAACAATAATTACTATTTTTCTTGTTACAGTGGTGAAACAAGTTATTTTTATCATATAGAGACACTTAAAAAAAAGAAGAAGTTATATACAGTAACACATCAATATTACGCATGTTTTGTTTGATGAAGGTCAAGAAAGTAGGTCTTCCTTTTCGACAAAGACGATTTCACATTTCAAGCGTTTCTATCAAGGTTTGCACTGATGCAAACCATGCTAGTCCACAGTTACTGTGTTTCTCCTTTGATGGGTCCAAAAATCAGGCAGTTAATATAGAGACAACTAGCCCTGTATCTAAAGTAGCTGAGGCTGTTTGCTCCCGGCTTATGATCCCAATACTCTTGAAATGAAGTATACCAAATATAACATGTTCTACTGTTTTTCTGTAATGTTGACTGGAGTACGTTGGTCTTGGACATAATGCGTATTATAAACACTTTCAAATCTACTGTTTTGTATTTTTCTTAATGTCAATTCTTGGACATATATTGGCGTATTATTGTGTGATGATGCACTGGTTACAATGACCTTTTAGTCTAACAATACAGTAAAATTACATTAGGAAAGTAACAGTAACTTGAATGTCTCAGTGCTTCTCATAGATATCCATGATTGTTGTACTTGACCTGAAATCCCTGCCATTTGGGAGTTTAGACTTACGTATTCATGGGGACAAAATACAAATGGACCACACCCAATCCCCCACAACTGAAACAAGAGTAATGACAGCAGAAAAGCAAGACTTCAGCATCTTCAAATGGTAATAACTGTTTCTTTAAAAACAAAACAAAAAAAACACTTTGTTCCATTTTCTCCATTTCATATTTTTTTGTTACTAAAACTTATTAATAAGCCCATTCTATCTTCTTATTATCTAGTTTGGTGCGTCGAAGCACATCAGGATTTTTGTTACGTTATGCAAACAGTCTCAATGTAATAACCGGGTAGGTAATAACAATGGTAGGTTGGTGGTGCTATTAACACTTGAAGAGAAGGCAGGTGATGGAAGCCAGGAGGAGCCACAGTGACTGGGATAGGCAGGCGGCGCCGTTGATGTCTCGACCCGTCCCAGGTCCTGGAGGGAGAGAGAGAAAGATTCAGAGGAAGACAAGTTAAAAACTAACATATTCATTTTGTTGATGTTTCATTCAATATATGTCACTTCTATGTGATATAATAATGTGTAAATGTATACATTGCTATGCCTGTCTGAGTAACGATACTGCTGCTATGACTCTACAGGAATTGATTTGTGTGCAGTGAGTGACATCTGGTGGTCAGACCATGTATTACAGACTTTTCTAGTCCCACATCTGAAACGGAATGGGCCTAGAATTTGTAACATTGTATAATGTGTCTAATTTCAGAGACATTTACTTAAGATATTTGGGGGACTGCATATTATTCCAAAGTCACTTACTATAGAGGAAGAGACTAGCATTTTGGATCCCGAGTTTGTTGGTTGCAACACATGTGTAGTTTCCATAGTCCTCTTCTGTAACGTTGGAGATCATCAGGACAGTTGTGGTCCCTACGATCTGGATGCTGATTCCCTGGGCGTTGGATAGCCTGGACAAGACGGCACATCACGTTAGGCATTATAACACAATATGCATAAGACTCAGGACATCTGATTAGTCTGCCACTTTTGTCTTTAGAATACATACTGTACAGTACTAGTCAGCTCGTTTCAAAAGAAAAGTGAATATGAAATTCAATATTCACACAGTTCCTCTCCTACATTTACATACAAATAATGCATTATGATAACATTGGTTTGCCTTATCATAGAGTCTATTGACACCGAGTACACACAACATGACATAGACTGATCAGGTGAATCCAGGTGAAAGCTATGATCCCTTACTGATGTCACTTGTTAAATCCACTTCAATCAGCTCAGATGAAGGGGAGGAGACAGGTTTAAGAAGGTGAATGGGCAAGACAAAAGATTGAAGTGCCTTTGAACAGGATATGGTAGTAGGTGCCAGGCACACCGGTTTGTGTCGAGAACTGCAACGCTGCTGGGTTTTTCAACCTCAAGTTTCCCGTGTGTATCAAGAATGGTCCACCACCCAAAGGACTTCCAGTCAACTTGACACAATTGTGGGAAACATTGGAGTCAACATGGGCCAGCATCCCTGTGGAACGCTTTTAACACCTTGAAGTGTTCATGCCCCGACGAATTGAGGCTGTTCAGAGAGCAAAAGGGCAACTCTATATTAGGAAGATGTTCCTAATGTTTGGTATACTCCGTGTATAATACATTGTAGAAACACACTTAAGGTGACGTATGAAGGGCTTCAAACTAATCCAACCTCTAAGGTGCTAGGACAGCTGAGACTGACTTAAGGAAACTAATCCAACCTCTAAGGTGCTAGGATAGCTGAGATTGACTTAAGGAAACTAATCCAACCTCTAAGGTGCTAGGACAGCTGAGACTGACTTAAGGAAACTAATCCGACCTCTAAGGTGCTAGGATAGCTGAGACTGACTTAAGGAAACTAATCAGACCTCTAAGGTGCTAGGATAGCTGAGACTGACTTAAGGAAACTAATCAGACCTCTAAGGTGCTAGGATAGCTGAGACTGACTTAAGGAAACTAATCTGACCTCTAAGGTGCTAGGACAGCTGAGACTGACTTAAGGAAACTAACCCAACCTATAAGGTGCTAGGATAGCTGAGACTGACTTAAGGAAACTAACCCAACCTATAAGGTGCTAGGATAGCTGAGACTGACTTAAGGAAACTAACCCAACCTATAAGGTGCTAGGATAGCTGAGACTGACTTAAGGAAACTAATCCGACCTCTAAGGTGCTAGGATAGCTGAGACTGACTTAAGGAAACTAACCCAACCTATAAGGTGCTAGGACAGCTGAGACTGACTTAAGGAAACTAACCCAACCTATAAGGTGCTAGGACAGCTGAGACTGACTTAAGGAAACTAACCCAACCTATAAGGTGCTAGGACAGCTGAGACTGACTTAAGGAAACTAACCCAACCTATAAGGTGCTAGGATAGCTGAGACTGGGCAGTGGGTTTGGTTTTGTGCTGACACACGGTAGTATAAAACATTAGCATAAAAAGGAAAGTGATTGCACATCATGAGACAGCATAATCTGGTGGCGGGGAAGCAGGAAGTTGAAGAAGTGCTGAGATCCTCCTAGTGGGACACATTGGGTGGAGTATGGAGGGACTACAAAACTTTAGTGGGACACATTGGGTGGAGTATGGAGGGACTACAAAACTTTAGTGGGACACATTGGGTGGAGTATGGAGGGACTACAAAACTTTAGTGGGACACATTGGGTGGAGTATGGAGGGACTACAAAACTTTAGTGGGACACATTGGGTGGAGTATGGAGGGACTACAACACTTTAGTGGGATTGTTGACACCAACAGTGATGATAAGGCCAATGAAGAAATGTGGCTCATGTCATGGAAAATGGTATTAGACCAAAATACCAAACCTGGGCCAGGTGACTCCCTTGACACTAAAGGCACTATGGGATTTCAGAACACATGCATGCTGTTAGATGATTGGGTGTGGTTCTAGCAGCACAGCATGGTATGGTTCTCTAAGACAGAAAGTTAACTGAGGCAAAAACAACATGAGGGAGGGTAGGTGGTTGTTTGGGGTGGATGGGTGGGCATATAATGCAAATGTCTAGCAATCCAAAGGTTGCGTGTTCGAAGCTCAGTGGTCTGGACATAAGCAATTGTGTGAAGTCTGAAGCATCCAGTGAATGGATCCAAATAATACCTAGTTCATTGCACCATCATCTTCCACTGGCAGATGGCAGCACACGTCTTTTAAATGACATATTAACTTTAAGAAGTCACAGCCATTCTTTAACAGAAGGACAGATTTGATTCCAGTATTGAAATGGGGCAGAGGGCACAGAGAGGGTGACTGGTTTGAACGGGAATGTGTCAAACAATCAGGCAGACACATCTCATTCCTCGACTCTCCAGTTGGCATGTGGGTGCATCTAAAGTAGGCTATTACAGGAAACGGTGGGTGACAGAAGTAGGATGTCTACAGGCTGTTGATAAAGGAAATCAACAAGACGTGTCGAGCTTTGTAGGTGGCAGGGAAAATGAAAAGTGTTCTCAAGTGGTTGTGACAGCAACTCATGTCAATGGGGAGAAACAAAAACGCTGTCCATTATTCAACACTGTCGGAATATCAGCCTCTGAACACCACAGGAGACTGAACAAGAACCAACCTACTGTAACTAGCCTGGTTAAACCCGACTGAACTCCACGATCACCATCGTTTCAGTTCACAATGAGCGAGTGCAGTGTTCAGTCAGTGTTAACCAGGCTATACTGTACTACCCCCCTCTCAGGGCAGGTGCCAAGACGTGGGATGTAATCAGAAACTAGAGACTAATAGAGGACCGGGAGGTTCCAGATCAAAGGACCAAGCAGCAACAACAGTAATGAGCCTCAGAATTCCCAGTAGAAGATTAGGAGGAGCGGGTCAGTCTTGGGAAATGCTAATTGCTACACTATCAATAAGCACTACAGGATTCCTATACATCAGATGCCACTGGGAGATGGTGTGGAGATTTCAGTGGTAAAGTAGTTCAAATATAACAGCAGTCGTGGGCAGTCGTGACAAGGTCAGTGCTGGTAAGGTTAAAGGAAATTACAGGAAACAAGTTGGGGAACAAGCCTCTTGCAATGTGGAAGTAAATATGCTTGATAAGGTTCGTTAACTTCATGGTTAAAGACAAGACATAAAATCAGCTGGCCGAGCATGATTTGATATGATGATATTGTATTACATTAAGCAAGTTGTTGAAGGAGATAAAATAATAACACTGTACATCATGCAGAGGTAAGGAAGGGAACTTAAAGGGATTTCAGAGTTTCAATTCAGAGTGTGACAGATGTTTTCTGACCTCAAATGTCAACACGAGTCCACATCCCATGCCATTGGCTGTGTAGATCCAGCTATATTACTCAACTCTAAATGAAAAGATAAGCACAGCAAATCTGGAAATTATACGGTGCTTATCTTTCATTTTGGATTGTGGCATATCGCTGGATCCACAAAAACAGATGGCATGAGATGTGGATTTATCTCAAGAAATAACCAAGCCAGGAGTTCAGGGGAACAAAACAACTACAGCAAGATTGTAACCCACAAGGTTCCATGGTTCCTTGAGATGTGTAGGTTGTTGGCGTTGTAATAATCGAATGTCAGCCAGACAGCCACTCACAAAGTAGACAACCGTTCGTTGTCCATGGCGCTGAAATTGCAACATGTCTATGCGGCTGCATGCCTATCGAACCGACGGCAGCCTATCGAACCGACGGCAGGCTTTCTATGGTGCCAATGTTTATTGGAAGCCCTGTTTGGTCGTCATTTTCTCAGGTTAAGCCTAACATTTCACGAAGCGAAACACGGTGTCACAATGCTGCCATTTACACTGCTGGCTTGTGGTATAATGTAATTACTTGTTCAGTAATTAAAGTTGGAAATTCCAACAAAGCAGATTGTCAAATACATATTCGATACAACAGAACACCAACTGATTTTTTTGTTGTCGAACATACAGCTGTCCTGGACAGGCTACCTGAACCTACCTGAACTAAGCCGTCATCGCTCTCTCTTCCAGCCTGTATAAAAAGTTGCGCGTAAAACCAGTCTATTAATGCCAAATAATGCATTATTTAGTATTTATTTCACCTTTATTTAACCAGGTAGGCAAGTTGAGAACAAGTTCTCATTTACAATTGCGACCTGGCCAAGATAAAGCAAAGCAGCTCGACACATACAACGACACAGAGTTACAAATGGAGTAAAACAAACATACAGTCAATAATACAGTATAAACAAGTCTATGTACGATGTGAGCAAATGAGGTGAGATAAGGGAGGTAAAGGCAAAAAAAAGGCCTGGTGGCAAAGTAAATACAATATAGCCAATAAAACACTGGAATGGTAGATTTGCAGTGGAAGAATGTGCAAAGTAGAAATAAAAATAATGGGGTGCAAAGGACCATAATAAATACAGTAGGGAAAGAGGTAGTTGTTTTTGGGTTTGGGGATGACCAGAGAGATATACCTGCTGGAGCGCGTACTACAGGTGGGTGATGCTATGGTGACCAGCGAGCTGAGATAAGGGGGGACTTTACCTAGCAGGGTCTTGTAGATGACATGGAGCCAGTGGGTTTGGCGACAAGTATGAAGCAAGGGCCAGCCAACGAGAGCGTACAGGTCGCAATGGTGGGTAGTATATGGGGCTTTGGTGACAAAACGAATTGCACTGTGATAGACTGCTTCCAATTTGTTGAGTAGGGTATTGGAGGCTATTTTGTAAATGACATCGCCGAAGTCGAGGATTGGTAGGATGGTCAGTTTTACAAGGGTATGTTTGGCAGCATGAGTGAATGATGCTTTGTTGCGAAATAGGAAGCCAATTCTAGATTTAACTTTGGATTGGAGATGTTTGACGTGGGTCTGGAAGGAGATTTTACAGTCTAACCAGACACCTAGGTATTTGTAGTTGTCCACGTATTCTAAGTCAGGCGGGCAGGTGCAGGCAGCGATCAGTTGAAGAGCATGCATTTAGTTTTACTTGTATTTAAGAGCAATTGGAGGCCACAGAAGGAGAGTTGTATGGCATTAAAGCTTGCCTGGAGGGTTGTTAACACAGTGTTCAAAGAAGGGCCAGAAGTATACAGAATGGTGTCGTCTGCGTAGAGGTGGATCAGAGACTCACCAGCAGCAAGAGCGACATCATTGATGTATACATATAAGAGAATCGGTCCAAGAATTGAACCTTGTGGCACCCCCATAGAGACTGCCAGAGGTCCGGACAGCAGACCCTCCGATTTGACACACTGAACTCTATCAGAGAAGTAGTTGGTGAACCAGGCGAGGCAATCATTTGAGAAACCAAGGCTGTCGAGTCTGCCGATGAGGATGTGGTGATTGACAGAGTTGAAAGCCTTGGCCAGATCAATGAATACGGCTGCACAGTAATGTTTCTTATCGATGGCGGTTAAGATATAGTTTAGGACCTTGAGGGACCTTATAAGTCCCCCCTCAAAACAATTGTTTCATTATGCAGTCTATTATCTATAGCTGCGAGTTAGGTGCGATCTAGGTGCTATTTATAAACTTTTAATCAAAATTACACATCAAATAGCCTAACAATGGGGGAAAACGTTGTCGGTTTGAGGATAATTTCAGCTACTATTTTTTGTTTAACTCAGTGGGTTTTGTCTGGCAAATAGCCTACACAAATGGACTGCAATATTCAAGGAAAATTAAATTAGGACTAAATCAAATTATATCCAACTTGAGAGTCTCGTGTGTTTTCACCATGGCCTGTAGGTCCATGTTATGGCCCGACTGTGTTCTATACTGAGTATTGCCACTCCAGATAGTGTATAATGCACAATGTCTCAGGAAAGACAAAGTGCACAAAACATGAAGAACACCTTCCTAACATTGAGTTGCAACCCCTTTACTCCCTCGGTACAGGCTCAGTTTGTTGGGGCATTGACTCTACAAGATGTCAAAAGCGTTCCACAGGGATGCTGGCCCATGTAGACTCAAATCAAATCAAATTTTATTGGTCACATACACATGGTTAGCAAGATGTTAATGCAAGTGTAGCGAAATGCTTGTGCTTCTAGTTCCGACTATGCAGTAAAATCTAACAAGTAATCTGACAAATTCACAACAACTACCTTACACACACAAATGTAAAGGGATGAATAAGAATATGTACATATAAATATATGGATGAGCGATGGCGTGCGGCATAGGCAAGATGCAGTAGATGGTATAGAATACAGTATATACATGAGATGAGTAATGTAATGTAGGATATGTAAACATTATTAAAGTGGTGTTATTTAAAGTGACTAGTGGTACCTTTATTAAGTCTGTTCATTTAAGTGGCCAGAGATTTCGAGTCTGTATGTTGGCAGCAGCCTCTCTATGTTAGTGATGGCTGTTTAACAATCTGATGGCCTTGAGATAGAAGCTGTTTTTCAGTCTCTCGGTCCCAGCTTTGATGCACCTGTACTGACCTCGCCTTCTGGATGATAGTGGGGTGAACAAGCAGTGGCTTGGGTGGTTGTTCTCCTTAATGATCTTTTTGACCTTCCTGTGACATCGGGTGCTGTAGGTGTCCTGGAGGGCAGGCAGTTTCCCCCCCGGTGATGTGTTGTGCAGTGTGCAGACTGCACTACCCTCTGGAGAGTCTTGCGGTTGAGGGCGGTGCAATTGCCGTACCAGTCCGTACCAATCAGCCTCCTGAGGTGGCCTCCTGTTCTTCACCACGCTGTCTGTGCGGGTGGACCATTTCAGTTTGTCCGTGATGTGTACGTGATGAGGAACTTGAAACTTTCCACATTCTCCACTACTGTCCTGTCGATGTGGATGGGGGGGGGGGGGGTCCTGAAGTCCACGATCATCTCCTTTGTTTTGTTGACGTTAAGTGAGAGGTTATTTTCCTGACAGCACACTCCGAGGGCCCTTACCGTCTCGTTGTTGTTGGTAAACTAGCCTACCACTGTAGTGTCGTCTGCAATCTTGATGATTGAGTTGGAAGCGTGCATGGCCACGCAGTCATGGGTGAAAAGGGAGTACAGGAGAGGGCTGAGAACACACCCTTGTGGGGCCCCAGTGTTGAGGATCAGCGGGGTGGAGATGTTGTTTCCTACCTTCACCACCTGGGGGCGGCCCGTCAGAAAGTCCAGGACCCAGTTGCACAGGGCGGGGTCGAGACTCCAATGCTTTCCACAGTTGTGTCAAGCTGGCTGGATGTCCTTTGGGTGGTGTACCATTCTTGATACACATGGGAAACTGTTGGGCATGAAAAGCCCAGCAGCATTGCAGTTCTGGACATGAACCGATGAGCCTGGCACCTACTACCACACCCCTTTCAAAGGCACTTAAATCTTTTGTCTTCAACATTCACCCACATGCACAATCCATGTATCAATTGTCTCAAGGCTTAAAAATCATTATTTAACCTGTCTCCCCTTCATCTACACTGATTGAAGTAGATTTAACAAGTGATATCAATAAGGTATCATAGCTTCCACCTGGTCAGTCTATGTCAATGAAAGAGCAGGTGTCCATCGCACTGCACACAATTTAGTCTTGAATGATGAATGCCAATATACATATACCAGAGATAAGGGACTGTTGATATTGCAACCACACAACTCAAACGACAGTTCACCAGTATGAACTAAAATTCAAGAACTGTTGTCTGCTAAATATGATAACCCGTTTGCATCTACCAATGTTTTAGCTGTCCAGCATCCAGACAACCTGCCCCCAGAGCTTCCTATATAGTTAATCTCTTTCCGTAAGGTGTTGAGGCCGGGAATTAAGGCGAATGAGAGGCTGAATTAAAGATGTTGCTGAACTGATGCATTTGAAGCACCACTCCCGGCTTCTGCCCAGTTTCCCTGATGTTGCTACGGCAATCAAGCTATTTTTATCCATCCCTGTAACTGTCGCTTCTACGGAGAGATGGTTTTCTAAACTAAAAATCATAAAGAACTACCTAAGGCTCTCGGGTCTGATATGCGCTTTTGAACACCTGAGTAAGCGCCACACATTGCACTGGCGCTGTCGTAGCCTTAACCGCGGCCTTTGTTTGCCGATATACTCCTAATACTTTCAATCAGTTTAATTTGTTAGTTTTCAAGACCTGGGCACTTTTTCAGTCACATTCCTGAAGCCCAATAAATAAAATTATTAATATTTATGAATGAATGACAATTTGGAGGGTTACAGCCAAAATTATTATTTTAAATGACATTGATAACAGGCGTAAGACCTACACAGGATTCATGACCCCCCCATCTTCGGGGGTGTCTGATAAAACTGTGCAGTAAAAGTATGTTCTGCATTTGTAAAAAAAAAAAATTGGGATAATAATTAAGTTTTCTTTTACCTTTATTTCACTAGGGTAGTCAGTTATTTTCAGTGACGGACTAGGCACAGTGGGTTAACTGCCTTGTTCAGGGGCAGAAGGACAGATTTTTACCTTGTCAGCTCGGGGATTTGATCTTGCAACCTCTCGGTTACTAGTCCAATGCTCTAACCACTAGGCTACCTGCCCCCCCCAATAGTTGAGTGTTAAAGATTTCCAAAACCGTATCGTAATCAAGGATCAATTTCCAGATAGAGCGTTTCACACTTGACCAAATCACCTCCGATCCGTTGTTATCAGATCATGGTACTGAACAATTGAAATATCTGAACCATCATCAATTCTAGTATCTAGACTACTTTTGCTCCTCAGTTTACATTTTTTTTAAAAATCAAAATCATCGACTTGACTTAGAGCTTACAAAGACTGTTTAGTGTGTGTTATTTTATTTTCATGAATATCACCATAAATGACTTTTCTGCTTTGCATAGCCACTGAATATGTTACAGTGAAGCAATCTCAGAGGTTATTACACGACTAGTGCTAAGAGAAAGGAACATGGCTGTCATTGCTTAGTTGGAATATGATCACATACAAATGTCCACCTACAGTTCTCCTCTATGAAAGTGTCCTCTCTGTCACAGGTGCGAAAATGGTTCCCTAGACAACTTTTACATTTTCACATGATAGGCAGAGGAGTCTGGTGGGAGGAGCTATAGAAGCACGGGTTCATTGTAATGGCTGGAATGGAATCAATGGAACGGAGTCAAACGTGCTTTCCATATGTTTGATACCATTCCATTTATTCCATTCCAGCCATAACAATGTGCTCATCCTCCTATAGCTCCTCCCACCAGCCTCCTTTGATGATAGAGCAGGTTCTTCCCCCATTAGGACGAAAGGATATGTACTAAACAACATCATAATGCTTACCTCTTGTCATCTCTGTACCACTCAAACTCTGGTTTGGGCACTGCGGCCGCGTCACACTGAAGAACCCCCATTCGGCCCACCTGGGTTTCAGAGCTCTTGGCATTCTTGATGGCGGGAGGATCTGAGGATCCAATCACAACAGTTCATCTTGGTTATATTTTTTCCCTCTCTGCATAAAACCAATCATCAAGTAATGAAAGACATATCATGGATCTCAATGTAGTAAAAGCAACTGGGTGTTGTAAAAAATAAAACGTAAGGCCAGGAGAAACAGGAGTCATCCCCCAAAATGAACCTACAGTTGACGACAACATTGACGTATTTGACATCCGGTGTGGCCACGTCATTGCTGGCTTTGCATTCGTAGCGGCCCGCCTGGTTCCTCATGATCCCCGATATATCCAGGTACTCCTCCCCATCTAGAGAATCGGCTGTGGGGAGACACAGAGAGAGAGAGACAGAGAGAGAGAGGGTGAATGGAGGACAAAGGGAGAACAGAATAGCTTCCAGGTAAAGCAGAACACTGTTCAATGCAGCTCTGATACTTCCAATGAGCCGGAGTAATGTCGGACCAAATGTTTTTTTTAAATGGAGCATCAAATAGACAAACCTGAGACAGCAGTTCCCTTAATTAGTCACGTATGTCTCCCGAGTTTCTCTCATTTAGCCTATCTACTCAGAATATGGACAGATCTAGGTGTGATCAGGATGAGGAGAATGCCAAGCTTGTGGATAAGAAGCTGACTCCGCAGTGCTGTCTTGGGGTGATTAGATACCGGTCCAATTGCTACATACTGTACAGTGCCATGGGATAGCATTGACGAAGGTACCATGGGGTAACATTGACTAAAGCTGTTCACAAATGTACTGTATCAACATTTCTCTTGGCATTGCTAAATGGATATTGATTGACAGGAACAATAGCCTGCAGTGAATGCATGAAGACTCCTGAGACATATTTAACCTTATAACCAACATGTTTTTCCCAACCCCCTCAAATGTGTAGAAGACAGAGACAGTGTCTGAAAAAAACCCCAGCTAAACCTCCAAATGCCACCGAACCCGACTAAATAAAACAATGGGCACGCCTCAACTGAGCTGACACTCAGGGAGCAAGGTCTTCTACCCTGTGAAATTAAGTAACAACTCTGGAACTTGAATGTGGAAGGCTGTTCCAAAACAATTTATATGCTTTGTGAACACTGATGGGTTCTGACTTCTAAACGTAAAAAGATGAAATATTCTCATCCATGTCACCGAGGGAGAGAGGGGAATGCAGAACGTTTACATTCTGCCAGAACATGTTATTGTTAGACATCAGGTATCCTATGGAAACTTGATACAAGTCAACAGGACAGCCGTGAGTTGGGGAGGAGTGAGGAATTTGGGCCGAGGTCAGGTCAGATGGCACGAGAAAGAACAGGCATCACTAAAGTCCTGTCTAGCAACAGAGATGCATTGGCTGTCCAGATGTGAAAGGAGGAGACTCTGCATAGGACAAAGGTTTAAATACAAGTGCTGGTGTAAATATGTCTTGGTCTTATGCAGCTGTGTGGCCCACTGGGTGAATAAACCTGGTTTGAGCTTCACTAATCGTCCGTGAGTTTTAACTCTGTTTATTTAGAACCTAACAACACACACCTACCTACCTTGTCTTAAATAACAAAACAAAAAGACAACAATTGACATATCACATTTCTCCAATTAGAGATTCAAGTTATTCTCCTAGATTTGTTTGTGGCTAAATCCGAAATGTGGTCTCAGTAAACATACCTAACAACCTCAACTTCAAGTCTCGAACTGCAACGCAGCAGCATTCACAGCTGCATGCCCAATGTATCAAGCTCTTTCTCTGCTACACCCATAGAACTAGAACACTAATCATTTATTAGTCATTTAGCAGGATCTCTACGGCTACGCCTCTGTTTCTCTGGTTGGTATTATTGTCTTGTGTAGTTCAACGCTTATGAAAAGAGCAATCAGATCAAAGGGTCCTCCTAGCATGACCACAGCAGCCATGTCAAACACGCTCATCGCGGACAAAGGATGCCATGATTGGAAAAGTAGGATTGAAATCAGTTGCCATGGAAATGCATTGTGGCTGCTTGGTCGTTTTATCGTTAAGGCAGTTGGACTTCACCTGAATAGATATTTCTTGAGGGGATAGAGAGAGAGAGAGAGAGAAGAAGAAGAAGATGGCTTGGCTACAATCTACAATACTGTAGCTTACGCACAGAATCTATCTAGGTAACACTTTGTTTGGATAGTCAGTCTGTAGAGCAACTACAGATGGACTATCAGTAAAATGTATACTATCTACTAACCCTTACCCAAGCTCTAACCTCAACCCTAACCTTAACCCTTACCCAAGCTCTAACCTCAACCCTAACCTTAACCCTTACCCAAGCTCTAACCTCACCCCTAACCCTAACCCTAACCCTAACCCTAACCCTAACCCAAGCTCTAACCTCAACCCTAACCCTAACCCTAACCCTAACCCAAGCTCTAACCTCAACCCTAACCTTAACCCTTACCCTTATTCTAAACCTAACCCTGACTGTAACCTTAGCAAGCAGGTTTCCATCTACAGATCTACAGGCTATCCAAATAGAGCGTGACCAAAATTATTAGAATAATGAAACGTATTTACTACAAGCAAACTGGAAATATTAAGTAAATAACACAGCAGGGTCCAGAAACAACTGTGTTATGAACATGACCCGATTGTTTTTGTTTAATTCATTACTCTATTGGATAAAAAAAATGTCGCTCAGGAGGCTTGAGCAGCCTCTTGATAAACATGAACCTCTTTACATACACTTCAAGTATTAACTCTCAGTTCACCAGGAAACAACCTGTTTCTATAGCTATTCTATCTCTGTGTGGATTCAGCAGGCATACGTCACTGCTTTCCATGGGCCCCATGGGGAATGGAAAAGTGATTGATTTGGAGCACATTCAAAATCCCATGATGGCACAGCCATACAACTCTATGCTAATCCAGTGAGTGAGCGAGAAGCCCAATGAGGTGGGAGAGCATGGAGTGCACATTTCTTATTTCACATAATCATCTTAGAATGTCGGAGCAATAAATCAGCTTGAGTGGGAAAGAAAGAGAGGAATCCCAAATCACAGACATCGATAGTTTGCGTGGGTGTGTATGCTTTTGTTCGTGGCTGTGTGTGAACTGTAGAAAACGGAAGACAGGTGTGCGTGTGCGAGAGAGTGTGTGTCTATGCCTGTATCCTGTTCTGACTGGGTATACAAGTTTAAGACATGAATAGGTGTTATCTACCATTCTCCCCCTAAAGTCCTGGGCTCACTCAGTTAAAAACAAAGCCAATGATGTTGCCTTGACGCAGACAGACCCCTAGGAGAAGTGTCCAAGACCATCCCGTTGAGCGGCTAGCTCTGCCTAGCATTGCTAAACATCCCCCTTCACTTCAGCTTATTGTGAATACAGGCAAAACGTTTAAGGTCCAAGACATTCAGCACTGCACGTCTCGAACTTGCCCGGATGTACTTTCGATCGGCCCCGTATCTATCTTGCTAAGCCGCAAACGCATGACAAGCTATGACAATTAAATAAACCATTTCCACTTCATGACTCTCCCCCATTTATGATGAACGGTGTTTATTATGAAAACGGAACTGAAAAACTTCTCTACGAAAATGGCACTTAAAATTCAACTTTGATGAAAAGCTCAATTTTGCTTGTGCCATGCTTTGAATTTATTATGTTGCCTGTGCACCAGCAACAATGAAAGACAAGGCATATAATTATCTTCCAACAAATTCTAGTCCTGAATAAGAGGCGTACGACCCTAGGGCTATCTAGCACCAGGATTGGGGAGCAACATAACAGTGCAGTGGTCCGTGAGCCTCACACTCATAAATGTGTGGTGAAAGGTTATTTGCATTGAACCGTATTGGGATTGTCTCAACAATTGAATTGCCTTCAATTCTTGGGAAAGCAACGACATTATGGTGAAGGCACAACAGAGAAGGAGAGAGCTTCCAACCACAGAGGGTTACTGAGGAGAAGACAGCTCATAATAATGACTGGAATGACATTACCGGAACGGATTCAAACACATCCATGTGTTTGAGACCATTCCGTTTATTCCGTTCAAGCCATTACTATGAGCCATCCTCCCCAATTAAGGTGCCACCAACCTCCTGTGTCCCCCAATCCACTACCACCTCCCAACCACTCCCCCAGACACACACACACAGAGTCAGTCCCCTGCCAGGAGGGAGCTGAGAGCCTGCAGCAGCATATAACTCCTCTCAGAATGAATCAGATGGGACTGGGTAGGTCAACTCTAATCCTGTTCACATTAGCATGGAATCATAGAAATTCCACTCACGTTTGAGCCTCGTACTGCAGCACGGAATGCCCACCTAGCCAAAAGAGTCCTTATACTTCTGATGACATGTTCCCTTGAACAGGGTAGTTCAACTGTGTGTGTGTTTGTGTGTGTGTGTGTGTGTGTGTGTGTGTGTGCGAGCGTCTGTTGGCGAGCCAGTGTTTTGGACAGACCTTTCATAAGGGAATTAGAAGGCAGATTTGAGACACTATAGTGAGCAAAGCACAAACCACCAGTGAGGAGAGACTCAGCATCAGGTAGCAGCGCAACTGCAGTTGGCAACTAAATCCTCATTTGCATGACCATGCATTATTCATGAGCATCATTTACCACTATGCGAAATGTTAGATTTATTTTGTGAATACTAATTTATGCTAAGCAGTTGATTTGAGGAGAACTTGGGGAGAAGGGTCCAAAATGGCTCTGCAACATTTATTTTCTTTTGTCTCCGCTACTTTCCAAGTGTTGTCAAATGGCAAACGCTCGGCTTTATCTTTCCCAAACCCATGGAGTCAATCTTTTTGTCGGGCCATTGTCTGATTTCGATGATGAGGGGTCAATACATAATTACCCCAGCCTGTTCTTTAAGACTCTTAGTGGGAAGATAATGAACAAGTGACTGAGCTGAAGCACCACCCCATCTCGATCATTATGTTGGTCACATCAGCAGTTAGAGGGCCAACCTAAATGAAAACAACCACATGCTTACATATACTGAGGTCTTTAGGGAAACATTTTCACCTCAGTGAAAGACCACTCTTAGATAAAAACCTAAAAGCTCAAAACCATTTTACAGATATCATTCCCATTAGTGCAGGCTTGCCGTATCACGCTGACCAGCGCATCAGATAAACAAATCTATTTTATTGAATCATAGACTACACATTATTCCAGCATGGCTTCTAATTTCCTGAGTCTTTATGGATTGGTCAAATAGGGTGGCCTTGGGACACGCTCTTTGTGTTGACCAAGGACACTCAGGTCACATCACCCTTAGCACATCCCATGATGCACCACATTGTGGTCACAAAGGCCTGGGGGGGAGCTGAGAGTGATGATGGGAGAGAGTCACACAACAACAAGTGTGCCTCTTTTTACTGAGTGTGGCTGGGTGGTGCTAATGGTGTGTGTGTGTGTGTGGACGGGATAAACCTTCAGTGACAGTGGACAGGTCCGGGATCAGCTGCAGTGCCAGATGAGGCGCTCTCTCTCTGTCTCTGATCCCTGGGGAGAGCACTTAATCCCCTCCCACGAGCAGCCCTCTACATGTGTCACACCCGCTGCCAGGGCTGAACCTGAGCCACCCTGACAAGGGCCTGTCACATCTCACAGTTCACAGCCTTCTCAGGGACAGCCTGGAGAATGTCAGCAAGGCACTGCCTGTTTCCTGCACTGAGCACAGAGGAGCAGTGAGCCCTCCATGAACATGCAAGTCAGGGACCTTGGGATTGTGTGGCTAGTTCTGGGAAGTTCTCTACTTTAATCTCAGGGCTGACAGAGGTGGGGACTGGAGTGTGTAGCACGCTGAGCAGTGCTGGACAGGGATGAGTGGTGTATTGTTGAGACCTAGTCCAAGTCACTCATAGTACAGAGAATGGCAGGGACAGACTTTGACCAGAAATAGATCCGGGCATCTCTAACACCCGGACCATTGTTTCCCTCAAGGCCGCCACACCGGCCCGAGTCTCACATGATTATCCAAATAATTATAATCTTGTTAAAAAACAGCAACTATTAATACAGCCCACTGTGTTAAAGATGGACCAGCCCATCTGGTATTTGCACTATGGCTAGTCCACCCTGGAGCATGGCTGGTTTCAGAGTAGTATGGGGAGAACACCCTTATTTAACAGCTAGGATGTTGTTTTAGAATACATTTGAATCTAGTCTGATTTTAACATCCCTGTCTGAGCATAATGGTTAATTGGTTTGACTAGATGTCTACTAATGTGCAGTACATTTGACATTCTAGTCATTTAGCAGACACTCTTATCAAGAGTGACATAAAATTAGTGCATTCATCTTAAGATAGCTAGGTGAGACAACAACACATCCCAATCGTATCAAGTACATTTTTTTCTCAACAAAGTACACCACAAGATGTAAAGGGATTTGCAAGAATAATTATTGTGCAAGAATAAGTCTGGATGTTGGGAGGGGCGAGCCATCATCCCTGCTTGTCCAGGTGTGTGAGTTCTCATCAGTAGAGCGGAGGTTGATCCTGGCTATACCCCTGCAGCATTAAATGAGTGCCAAAAGGCATTATACCAGGGGCGGGAACATCAAATGCATAATTTAACATGAATTAACTGCGCTCAGCTCTTGAATTATCCAATGATGTGAGTGATCACACATTTAATGAGATCTCTTATTCGCATACTTAAACATACCCCTCAAAAACATAGCTTTTTCCCTCAAAAAGACATGTACCACTGATGTCTGTGAGTGGCTTCCCATAGCCTAAAGCGTGTAATATGAAGAGCACCAAAGGGCATGTATATTTCATACTTGTCTGACTTCCATTTTGGTGGCCTGGGAAGCGTGCACTGAAAGATTCCTTGCTTTACCAAGAGTTCCACTTTCTTCGCAGCATTTTCAGTGTGGTGCCCTCCGCCCCCGCCTGTGACCTTTACAGATACACTTCAGAAATAAACATTGGGTGGGGTGGAGACACACTGAAGCAGAGCACAGGCCCAGAGAGAACGGACGCTGTACGCCTTGCTCTATTGATCACATCCCCACACACAGTAAGCCCGGCAATGTTCTGCGTCCCAGTCAATATCAGGGACAACAACATCCCACGTCCTCAATGAATACAACTATTGGCATAAAATGCAATAGCTGACACTTTCTTACTTCCAATCCCAATGTGTGTACAACGTGGAAATCTTTAAAATATCTGAATAAATAGCACATACTTTTGCTAAGCCTGCATTTTCCCTGTATCTGCATCTTTTCAGGAAGGAAAATAGGGGCTAGAATTTGGGAGGGAGACAACAGACTAATGTCATGGTTTCTGTCTGTAACTCTGGGAAGCGAATAGTGGCGATCCCAGACCATGCAGGGAGAGCTGAAATAGAAAATGACAGTTCTTTCATCCAATACATCATTTTAAGTCATGTTACGTTTCAATTGTGCTCTCTGTTATACTCTGCTAGAATAATGAAGAGGCACTCCTCTGTCAATCTGACAAGTCTGAAAGAATAACATCAATCTTGACTCTGATGGAAAAGTGGGGACTGCGTGTTTTTCTACTGTTCCATTGTGTCTGCTTTTTTATTAGACGCAAAAATTCCAACGCTAAAAATAATGATCTGCTTGTAACCACTATCGAAATCATAGACAGAGCCGTCAAACGAGATCAAAATGATAGCTTTAACCAGGCTTTGAAGCTATAAAGTGTTTGCTTACAAAATACCTTGTTGACAAACAATGGAGAAAGACGAGCTTATATTTTGGGGTTCTAAAAGGGTCCAACGGTTAACCTCAGCTCATTAGGCATTTATAAGTTATCTTCTTAAATAATCAATGGCTATACATTGCTACACTAAAAGTTTGAAAAAATGCACTACAAAGGTCTGAGCTGCAGTTTGATAGCAAAATATTAACATTTCAAAATGGAGTATTGGAAAATAAAATTCCTGGGATAATTGGCTGTAATGGTTTGATTTAGAGCAACCACAACAACATATTGGTTTCATTATTGCAATCTGTTAGAGAGCTTTCACTCGAAAGAAATTGCATTGTCAAATCATCCAGTTCTGTGTTTGAATGAAAGGGGAGTGCGAGAAGCTGCAGGTGTGTCTCAGGAATGTATAGGTGTTCTTCAGGCATGCACAACTCAATGAGATGATCACTACCTTTGGGGAACGAGGCAAACGAACCGTGTTGACCACATCCACAGGGAGACAACAACATTAAGCAACGGGACATCATTACTCTCCCTCTCTTCAAGTCTACTATCTTTCTCTTTCTTCCTTTCGCTCTCCCTCTATCTCTCTCAGAAATAATAAGCATCCTGTATACCTGAAATAAACGTAACCTAAAGAATTGACTGGAGGATTGCACATAGAATAATCCTAAAACATGGAGAAACAAGGACGAATACCCCGTTTCATTTTAAACACAGGAACCCTCGCCCAACTCCCAACCCCATCCCTCCCCTTCATGTCTGAGAACACAGATATACGGTGATAAGCAACAATGACAAAATGCTGGCCTTTGATAAGAGTCAGATGCTGCTGGGTGCTTATTGGCTCTTACCTGATGGATTGAGCAGTCGCCAGGTGATTGATGGATCTGGCCTCCCATTGGCTAGACAACTCAATGTCACATTGCTGCCTTCGTTCACAGTGATGTCTTCCGAAACTTTGTAAATGTTTGCCGGAACTGCAAGAGAAAGTGCCATTGGTCATTGTTTATTAATGTAATAGTAAAAACATGAAGAGAGTAGCATTTCATCTAAAGCAGATATAGTGGCTGTAAAAACAGACATACATTTTTCTAATATCAGTAGAAGCATTTTCATTGGTAGGACTCGAGTCTTCCTAAGAAGCGTGTATTTTTCGAAGGCAAGAATAGGAACCACAGCGTAGTATTACATTGAATGAAGTATATGGTTTATGAAATACTCACATACTACTAAATTGTGTCTACATGTCAAATGTAGACATGAGCAATTATCAACAACATTACGCAAACGGCTGTGGCATGAACATAATTCTTTACAATACATTTGTCGCTGTGGAAGAGGCTATATGTCCATTTTTTAAGTATAGTTGAATGCAAAAGTTTGAATTCAAAAGTATTGCAATGTTAATTCAACAAGACAAGGGAAGTCGAGAAGCAACTTCAAATGGAAAAGAGTTTCTGTACCTCAACCCAATCCATTACCCACCAAAAGATTCAATTAACTGAAACGCTAGGTGCATGACTTTGACTGATGTTCAAAGAAAGCCGAACGTTTGTCATCTGAATGTAATGTTTAATCGGCCTTCTACCTCTCAATTCTGATTTACTCCGCACCTAAACAAATAAAACAGGGAACGTATTACTCAGATAAAACTGCTCTGACAAATTAAGAAAGCGAGGTGCACTCCATTTTCTCATTGGTCAGCAATTCAATTGTAATCAATCTGAGTGCACAGAGAGGGCATACAGACATCATTGTGAATTTCAAAACTGTGGGTGGATGGAGGCGAGGTGTTGTATACGCATATCTTTGCTAGAAACTATTGATCAATGACTTGTAAATGATGAATGGGGCCAAAGTACATAGAGTCATACAGAAACATTTCATTGTAGAAGTTGAACAAGTAGCTCAACGCTTACAAATGCACATATACTGCATATGTCCATATACCACTCTCAGGTATAATATGTTCTATCGCATTCCCATGTCACCTAAAATAAGACGTGTTGTCGTCAAGGTGAGTCAAACTTGTAGTTGCCATGCAGTTTGATACTTGACAACATGGAAAATCTGTTCTATTTGTTGTCAAATATGACAGAGGAATTATCAATACATCAGTGTGCCTCTGGATTTCCCCCCCAAACGGTCTGTTTTTATACTGATACTGACCATGCAACGTCCCTTAGCTGATGCTTTATACTCTTCCCTAGATTCCCTCTCTTTGGCCAGTACAGCCTGTCCCTTTAATGACATCTGACAACATAGCTATTTTATTGCCAAACAACATTAAATTAAGCCATACAGAGTTATTGCATGAGTCAAATGACCACAGAAAGTGAAGATGTGTTTTTCGATAAGGGAAGGATTGAAGTGACAGGGAATCCAATAGCTTTTTCTCAAAGAAGCGGGCTGGAAATATCAATGGTCTGATTGGCTGAATGAGAACCCGAGCATTAATCCAAACCAGGCCAGTCGCACAAATAAAAATTAGTTTGAGAGAAAACAACAGCTCCCAGACAGATAACCCTGTCACGTTCTAAACAGAAATAGTCGAGGCGGTTCATGAGTCAAATGAATAAAGAGTGTAAACTCTAAACCATTTCAACATAGTGGCTATAGCTCCCAGCAAGGATTGCAATCTTAGTCATGGGTCAGCCTTCAAGGAACAATATTTGAAAGGGCAGTTCTTTGAAAAACTCTTTCCCTGGCTGCCCAGGATTCTAAAGCGACGTACAAGGGATTGTGTGAGGTCGATCTGACACACGAAGCCTAGAGAAATAATTTGCTGTTCCTGGTTAAATGGGATCAAATCGTAGCTTTAGCTTCTGCCAAAACATTTATTTTGCCTTTCAAGAAACACATCAATGATTTCATCTACAGGCTGAGAGAAGTAGTATCACCTTTTAACATTTCTTTCCCACATTTTTTTATTTGAGCATTTTCAAATTTCTTCAAATGATTGTAAATATTTTTTCTTTCCAACCTCGTCAACATGGTCACATTTTGTGTCAGCTTATTATATCCCAAAGACCAAGTGGTCCTAGAAAAAGTGGAAAACAGATGCATCACGCAAATGCAAACGTATCACGCAAATACATTGACCCATGCTTCAACTTTGATAACACAACTGCAAAGCCTTGGAAGCATGAGAAACTACAACATAATTAGAAGAAGCTTGTTGTATCACAAATCCATGTGATAATATAACCTGACAGTCAGCTTCAGGCTTTTCCCGGATTCCTGACGAGCCAAACCACCCAGGGAGGTAGCGATGATCAAAGTCCCAGAATGGTTAACCTCAGAGAAGTGTAAAGAAACCCAGCTGCACCTCCAGTGTCACAGATGTCCTGATCAATGTGTTTACTTTCAAGCCACAGCCTTTTAATCTAGCTATGACTCATCTTTAGCTGAAAATGGTGGACAGAGAGAGAGAGAGACACACACAGAAAATAGAACAGAATTAGCTTGGTAGCCGATTAAGATTCTCACTATCGCACTCTGCCTGGCACATGCATGCACGCACGTACAACCATTTCAAGGTACTATGCATGAAATGAGCCTTCCAGTTGAAAGAGAGAGGATGACAACAACAGGTATTCCCAGACAAAAATGTCTCACACCTGCATTGTATAATGTCTCAAACTAACATTGAAGAAAAATATAAACGCAACATGTAAAAAGTGTCGGTCCCATGTTTCACGGGCTGAATTAAAAGATTCAAGAAATGTTCCATACACACAAAAAGCTTATTTCTCAAAAAATTGGGGAACAAATTTGTTTACATCCCGGTTGGTAAGCATTTCTCCTTTGCCAAGATAATCCAGGTGTGGCATATCAAGAAGCTGATTAAACAGCATGATCATTACACCGGTGCACCTTGTGCTGGGAACAATAAAGGGCAACTCTAAAGTGTGCAGTTTTGCCACACAACCACAGATGTCTCAAGTTTTGAGGGAGCGTGCAATTGGCAAGCTGACTGCAGGAATGTCCACGAGAGCTGTTGCCAGATAATGTCATGTTCATTTCTCTTCCAACGTCATTTTAGAGAATTTGGCAGTAGGTACAGCCGGCCTCACAACTGCATGCCACGTGCATGGCATTGTGTGGGTGAGCGGTTTACTGATGGCAAAGTTGTGAACAGAGTGCCCCATGGTGGCGGTGGGGTTATGGTATGGGCAGGCATAAGCTATGGACAACGAACACAATTGGCCCATTATGAGGTCTATTTATTTTAACAGATGCATATCTGTATTCCCAGTCATGGGAAATCCATAGTTTAGGGCCTAATGCATGTATTTCAATTGACTGATTTCCTCATATGAACTGTAACTCAGTAAAATATTTGCATGTTGTGTTTATATTTTTGTTCAGTATACTTGCTATTCATGTAAAAATACAGGCGCATCATGCCAGGAACGTTGACCTTCCTACAAAATAATATCCTTCTATCGGTTATTTTTCCTAGTAGCAGTTTTTTTTGTGAAAGTCCTTTTCGTATATGATCAGTCGAAACAGCCTTTGGGTTAGTCTGGGTTAGTCTGCTATCAAGTAGAGCACCACACTTTGACGTACTCCATAGTCAAATCAATAACAAATCACAGTGAGGTATAACAGTACAACCGGTTAAAACAGAGATGTTTATATTTCCTTGAACACCAGTAATTCAGAGCTCTTTGAATGACTCTACTACCATACCAACTGACCTCTGCGGATCGCTCCTTCTGTCTCTCCACCCACGGCATCCTGCCACGTTCAGACATGACATTTGGACCGCTGATGTTACAGGCCCAAGTGTTGTCGAGGCAATTATGTTTCCGTAATTTGAATCATTAAAGCATAATCAGCGGAAAGCGCTCGCAGCACTGAGTTCTGCTTTTAGCACTAGCTGCCAATTACTTTCCTCGATGTGCAAAAAGGTCGTTAAACCGGGAACCTTTCAGATGACACAGAACAACCTCCTGAATGTTGTGACACCTCTGAAATGTAATAAAATCACCTCAAACAAGCTCATGACTGGCGGCTGGGTGCCTCCCCAAACCTTGACCCAAAGAGGCAATCTGTTACTGCGGAAACAGTGAGAATGACAGCCAGGCAATCTTGTCCATTCAAGGTCTTTAAAGGAGAGGCAACCATCAATTTAGTGGGCGTCTTCAGGATTGGGACTTTTGCGGTCAAAGTGTTTATGCATAAAGCCTACACTCCTCTTTCAAAAGCCCAGAGGACATGACACATACAAACATGAGTACGCTCTTGAACACTGTCATTGTGAGTCTGCTTGAGTAAGGCAGCATTGAAAAGTAAAAAGAACAGACACAATTAACCAAACTGTTAATTTAAAAAAATCCTCCTAACAGATTCTGTCAATAGAAAAATATTGTTGCAGGGAAGTAGAGCCTTGTGATCTGATTCATCGTTAGTTTGTCTGTTTTTGTAAGCATACGCTTACATTTTCAATGCTCATAAGCCTATGACTCATTGATCCTAGCCCCTTTGAATTCTTCATGGTGTCAATGTGAGTTACCACTATGACAAATCAGTATTTCACTAAATATGAACAAACTCTGGAGTTTGCCAGTTTCCTCATAATAACAAACAAGAACGCGACGCCAACATGTCTGATCAGAGACCTCGGGGTGCGTTTTTTTTCTGCAGCGGCTGCCACTGTGGAGCTGAAAGAGATGGCACACTTTTAACCGGATACTGCGGTGCACAGAGCCACTGAGCAGTGGGTGCCTCGGCCCCTTTCATTGTGCACTTCTGGCAGAACCGCTGGAGCTGCTGCTCGTAGCTGCTCCACCAACATAATCATCGCCAGCAGCACTCCATGATCTAAACTAAAGCTCTCTCTGAACCTTCAAAGGGGAGCGAGGACGTCAAATGGACTAATACCCATTGGAGGCACTTTTGAGGAAGGCTTTGTGTGGATGTGGAGAGACATTTGGAGGCAGTTCCTGCTGGCCAGATAAAGGTCTTCTTGAGGACAAATCCCCGATTAATTCAAATGTAGCTTTTTTTCTTTAGAGATGTTCCAGTGGAGGGCGGAGAGGTTTCCACAAGGGCAGAGACTCGTAAATCATACAAACAAATAATTGGTGTTTGTGTTGAAAGGAGAAAACAATGGGAAGGGAAAAGGTAGCGGCATTATTTCTAACAAGCCAACCGAAGCCCCAGCAGAGAGAAATGCATTGGCGCCCAATGAGCAGGACTTCACCTCGTGAAAAATTGTTGCTCTTTACAAATTCTACAAGCTATAATTCTTATCTCAAGTAAACTTGAATAAATGTACTGCCAGTTCAAGGCAATGTGTACTTTTATCCTTGGCGATCATCCGCATCGTTCAGGACGGCGTGCCAAAACCCCCAGATTCAATTTGTATTCAACACATATCATGATTTAATACCTTATAAAACGGAATGAGATGATAAGAAAACAAAGAGAGGAGATGACAACAGCTGGCTGGAGGAGAAACTCTTAGTGGTGACCTTTCCTTTTTAGAGGAACTTGGGTTTAACACTCCTTCCTGCTCTCTTGAGCTCTCAGTCCTCCAGCAAACTCATGGAACTTTCTGTAAAGCAGTGCTTTTGTTCATCCCTTATCTGTATGACTTAAAAAGTTACAATACATGACCAAAAGTATGTGGACACTTGCTCGTTGAATATCTTGTTCCACAATCATGAGCATTAACATGGAGTTGGTCCCCCCTTTGCTGCTAAAACAGCCTCTGTTCTTCTGGGAAGGCTTTCCATTAGATGTTGGAACATTGCTGCGGGGACTTGCTTCCATTCAGCCACATGAGCATGAGTGAGCTCGGACACTGATGTTGGGCGATTAGGACTGGCTCGCAGTCGGAGTTCGAATTCATCCCTAAGGTGTTCAATGGGGTTGAGGGCAGAGCTCTGTGCAGGCCAGTCAAGTTCTTCTACACCAATCTCGACAAACCATTTCCGATCTCGACAAACCACTTTGTGCACGGGGGCATTGTCATGCTGAAATAGGAATGGGCCTTCCCCAAACGGTTGCCACAATGTTGGAAGCACAGAATCGTCTAGAATGTCATTGTATGCTGTAGCTTTAAGATTTCCCTTCACTGTAACTAAGGGCCCAGTCCGAACCATGATAAACAGCCCCAGACCATTAATCCTCCTCCACAAAACTTGACGGTTGGCACTATGCATTGGGGCAGGTAGCGTTCTCCTGGCATCCGCCAAACCCAGATTCATCCGTTGGACTTCCAGATGGTGAAGCGTGATTCATGACTCCAAAGAACCCGTTTCCAGTGCTCCAATGGTAGTGAGCTTTACACCACTCCAGCTGGCGCTTGACATTACCCCTGGTGATCTTAGGCTTGTGTGGGGCTGCTCAGACATGGAAACCCATTTCATGAAGCTCCCGATAAACAGTTCATGTTCTGATGTTCCTTCCAGAGGCAGTTTGGTACTCGATAGTGAGTGATGCAACCGAGGACAGACAATTTTTATGCGCTACGTGCTTCAGCACTCAGAGGTCACGTTCTGTGAGCTTGTGTGGCCTACCACTTCACGGCTGAGCCATTCTTGCTCCTAGACGTTTCCACTTCACAATAACAGCACTTACAGTTGCCCGGGGCTGCACTAGCAGGGCAGAAATTTGACGAATTGACTTGTTGGAAAGGTGGCATCCTATGACAGTGCCACATTGAAAGTCACTGAGCTCTTCAGTAAGGCCATTCTACTGTCAATGTTTGTCTATGGAGATTGCATGGCGGTGTGCTCGATTTTGTACACCTGTCAGCAATGGGTTTGGCTGAAATAAATTAATCCAGTAATTTGAAGGGGTGTCCACATACTTTTGTATATGTAGTGTATTTCTGGAGCAGGACAGCTATTTCCCTAGAACAAGCAAACAGCTACCGTTAGCATTGACCATTCGGATCAATTGTCTTAATTAATAACCTATGGAAAATATGCCAATAAGAATAGGAGGACACCTTACAAACTCAAGTGCAATCCAAGTTCAATTGAGGCTATAAATATAAGCTAATCATCATGTAATCTTATTGGTCAATGTGAACTGACAAATTATCGTAAATGGCCACGCTCACAAACAATCCTCCATCCAACCCCCCTCAAGTGAAAACTATAGATAAACTGTGTTATAGATTCCTATAACAAACCATGGTTTAGATTCAATCAGTTCAGCACTAACTCGTTGGAGCTCTCACATCTGTGAGTGGACAACGCTTCGTTGGAGCTCTCACATCTATGAGTGGACACTCGTGTGGTCATTGCCACGAAGCCACAACCATCCCACTCGCGTTAGAAGTTAAGAACGAGAAAGTGTAGGCTATACATAAATAACGACCCTCAAACTGAAAATCATGAAATAAAATAATGAGGAATTCTATCAGCCTAATTGAGGTGTAGATTACATCACACATTCCAGTGTTCGATTTCTTACCAATGCAAATCTGTGCAGCCAATGAAATATCCACAATAGGTAGGCTATAATGTCTGCACCCGTTTGTGGATTTCACAGCTCTAACGCAGTTCCACCTATAAAACTGTCATAAAAACAGCACTGCAGTGTGTCGGCTAGCAGGAATCTGATTGAATCTAGCCCCATGTCCTGATTGAAGCCATGCTCACCTGCCCCTTTGGCAAAACATTTCTACAGCTAAAAGCACCAAGAACGCAGATTCTGGCAGTCAAACCAGCAATCAGAGCAGGTAATCAATTTCCCTTGATTGCTCTCCGTTCTGTGTAATAATGTTGGATTAGGTAAAGTGCAGGCTGGGACAAGCCCTTTGAAACCCTGTACTTTACAGTCATTTGGATTAAACAAGCAACGGGATCAAGGTACTTTATTCAATTTAGTCTGATTGATAGCTAGGGTTGGGGAGTAACGGATTACAAAAAAAACCTGTAACTGTAATCTGTTACGTTACCTGCAAAATTGTAATCAGATTACATTAATGTTTGAAAAACTAGATGATTACTTTGAGGATTACTTTTAAATTCAGAAAGGATGTTTGCGTAAAATAATATTTGACACACTATTTTCTCAATGACATTCAAATCAGCATTGAAAAAAGGCGCAAGTTTAAGTTTGTTCCACCTGAGCGAGTCTGACCACAAGTCAGAGACCACTATGATGACACACCAAATGTGTTTGATGGATCTCAGGAAAAGAGCAGGAATAGGCTTTTGTAGGCTACAGTCCAAGCTATGTCTTCCAATGGTGTGACTGCTGCCGACATCCAAAGATTATCCAATTTGAACGCTTGGAGGTAATGATGACTGCAGTGGTGTCGTCTATGGCGATACGGATATCACTTATTATTGATATCTAAATAGCGCATTGATGTGAATCACACTTCTGCTCTCTCATTTAGCTATTTGTGCCTTACAGATTGTGGTTGTTGTGGATGGCTGTTCACAAATCTACATGTGTATTTGAACCCAATAATGGTTGAATTGAGGAAGTTTAAACGGCCTATCAATCATTGTTTTTGAAACCAGTGACCAGTGAAAAATGAGCTCTTGCAACAGCTGCATAGTGCGGATCCCAGCCTATTGGAATAAAAGTTCAGGCTTTAATTGCTCAATTTAATTCATGCTGATAAAAAAATATCCATAGGCCTAATGGACACATGCTCAAACTTGCACACTTTAGATAGACTTAAAAAGGGCAATCTGTAGTTGCTACATCCATTTTTGGATTTATGGGATTACACTAAGGAACCCGTGCAACAATGTTATCAATGTAAGCATTCCTTTCCTTTGCCTTAGGTTCAACTGAATATCACATGCCTATCAAACAGTTTTGTTGTTGTCTTTGGTTTGTGCTTACATCTGGTAAGAGACCACCGTTGAGTTTAAAAAAATATATATTTCATGCCAACGTACATTGTTATATTTACAGCAAAAACATGTATTTTTTTTACTGTGTGGTCAAATAAAATAGCAAAATGGATGTTCCAATTCTCTGAATAAGAAATGAGAAAGCTATGGCAGCAATCTGTACAGAAAGACTACATAAACACTGTTAAAGCAGGACTGATTGGACCACCAGACTCCAAGTTGCACTTGATTATCAAACAAGAACAATGCAGTTCTTGGTTAGTATGCGGTTCTCTTCTATTTCCATTTCAACTTGATGTAACGAGAAGCAATCTGAACAAGAATCAACCAGACCCAATGGCATTGACTGAGTGACTGATGTTTCTATCCAGACTATTAGCCTGGCTTGAGCTTCATATACTCTGACTGCTAGTACTGAACAGCTGTGGTAGTGGGGAGACCAGGGAGATATCTCACTGTATCTGAAAACCTCCCAGTGTCAAATCTGTCTGCTGTTTTGGTCGACTGCCTTCATTAAGGATGGATTAGCCTACTCCTCTCTGTAATGCCTTAGGCATACATACATGTACTTACCAAGTGGCAGTGGTGGAAAAAGTACTTCATTTTCATACTTGAGTAAAAGTAAAGATACCTTAATAGAAAATGACTCAAGTAAAAGTCACCCAGTAAAATACTACTTGAGTAAAAGTATTTGGTTTTAAATATACTTAAGTATCTAAAGTAAATGGAATTGATAAAATGTCCTTAAGTATCAAAAGTAAAAGAAAAAGTATAAACCATTTCAAGTTCCTTATTGTAAGCAAACCAGACGGCACAATCTTTTTTATTGACAGATAACCAGGGGCACACTCCAACACTCCAACATAATTTACAAACAAAGCATTTGTGCTAAGTGTGTCCACCAGATCAGAAGAACAAGGGATGACCAGGGATGTTCTCTTGATACGTGTGTGAATTCAACCATTTTCCTGTCAACATGTAACTAGTACTTTTGGGTGTCAGGGAAAATGTATGGAGTAAAAAGTACATTATTTTCTTTAGGAATGTAGTGAAGTAAAAGGAAAAGTTGGCAAAAATATAAATAGTAAAGTAAATATACCCCAAAAAATGACGTAAGTAGTACTTTAAAGTATTTTTTACTTAAGTACTTTACACCACTGCCAAGTGGTGCACTTGAATAGCTTTTCAGCTGAAAGAAGAAATAACAAGCACGGACACAATATGTACCAGTACACTTAATAACTAACCAATACATTGAAAGCCTCTCCATTTAATAATTGTACATCATCTGTTGAGGTATAGTATTGTAATTATAGCTAGTTGTGTGTCGTTAACAACAGCACTCACACATCTATGTATAAACCATAAAAGACTGTAATATCATAAATGCAGAGACAGTTTCCTAACATACTGCACCTAATGGCAGAATAACCTAGTACAATGATGATGGTCTATATCTACAGAGAGAAAGGGAGTGGGAGAGAGATGGAGAAAGAGAGAGACTGAGGCCTCTAATGACTCATAATCATTACTGAATTCTCTGTAACATTTCTCATAAAACCTAAAGTAACAACATATTATCTCAAATGTCTACAATATTGGCAGAACAACAACTCCTGGAAAACCTTTAACATGCATTTTCTCTCTCTAATATTGAGTTGCACCCCCCCCCCCCTCCCCCCAGACCGGCCTCAATTCGTCGGGGCATGGACTCTACAAGGTGTCGAAAGCGTTCCACGGGGATGCTGGCCCATGTTGACTCCAATGCTTACAAACGTTGTGTCATGTTGGCGGGATGTCCTTTGGAGGGTGGACCATTCTTGATACACTCAGGGAACTGTTGAGCGTGGAAAAACCTGGCAGCCTTGCAGTTCTTCACACACTCAAACCGGTGCGCCTGGCACCTACTACCGCACCCCGTTCAAAGGCACTTACTGTAAATCTTTTGTCTTGCCCATTCACTCTCTGAATGGCACACATACACAATCATAATCAGTCATAATTACCTTGAGGCTTAAAAATTCTTCTTTAACCTGTCTCCTGCCCTTCATCTACACTGATTGAAGTGGATTGAATAAGGGATAATAGCTTTCACCTGGATTCACCTGGCCAGTCTATGTCATGGAAAGACCATGTCCTAATGTTTTGTACACTCAATGTATATTCCAGAAGGAGTTTGTAGATATACACTCGACAAATTGTGTTAATGTGTCAGACTCAAGTGTTCAGAGCAGCCAAAGAAGTGTACTGTAGCCTACAGGTTATAATAGGGGAATGTATAGTGAACACACGTCTTGAGGACTTAGTGTGGAAATGCTATATCAGTTTTATGGCCAAACAAAATGGCCCTCTAGACAGCTGGAGAACGGAGAACTATTTTAGTCTGTGCAGTCAACTAACACATTTATTAGAAAACGCCTAACATGCCAATGAAACACAAACTAATAACAGGTGCCATTGCTGAGTCTAAGCTCTCTTTTCTACTATATTTAGATATGCGTTGGATGCTAGTCAACAGGCTATTTTCTGATAATAATCTACAGCTGTAGGATCTTAATTTGAGCCAGTTTGCTACAGCAGGAAAAAAAAGTGCAGCAACAGGAAATGTGAATTATTATGTGGATTTTAATTAAGGGATTTTTTTGGGGGGGGGGGGGGGGGGGGGGGGGGTTGATACATTTTCAGTTAGGGCAAATCAAGTCTGAAATTTCAAAGTGGAAATGACAAACTTTAGAAGCCTTTTTAAAACTCAAACACAGTACAAGTTTGCATTGTACAAGTGCATGAGCATTCTCCGCAACAAAAGATAGATCAAATGAATATCCTTCAGCATTAGTGCAATAAGAATGTTCAAACTACAAGCTTTCATAACTGATCATTAGCATTCGTCACTTAACCCCATTTTGTGTGTGTGGTTATGAGTGCAAAAGTCAATGTCAAAACAAAGTGAAGTAAAAAAAAAAGGTGATCTATTCAACATTTTGTGCTGTCACCAAAACAACATCCTTAATGACAGGTGCTACCCTATTTCGGAGTGATGCTATACTATGCTTGGCACGTAACCACCAATGGATGTTAAAAATCTAATGCATCTGTTTTTATCTCAATATCAAATCATAACAATTAAGTACCTTTAGTGTGACTGTTTTCAATGAAAATTGTTAAAAAATAAACTAAATAGCTTCGTAGCAAAGAGCAATTTCTCAAGCAAGAATTTTGCTAGGACTGGGAGTGGTCTGAGTAGGGAGGGAAAAACTGAAAACTAGCTGTTATTGGCAGAGAGGTTTGGAACTCTCGTGTTGGGTTAAATGCGGAAGACACATTTCCGTTGAAGGCATTCAGTTGTACAACTGATGAGGTATCCCCTTTCCCTCTCTTATTGCTCTATTTACCAATTAACCGCCTGGTGATACAGAAACTGAAATGTCAAGCAGTTTTTTTAAACAGCTCTTAAACTAAAAGGGCATTATTATAATTTTCACAATTCCACAGTATTATTCAAACCTCATAGTGTGGATATATATATATATATATATATATATATATATCCACACTATATATATATGTGTGTGTGTTATTTCATAGTTTTGATGTGCACTATTATTCTGCAATGTAAAAAATAGTAAAAGTATAGAAAAACCCTTGAATGAGAAGGTGTGTCCAAACTTTTTACAGGTACTGTATACAGTTTTTCCAACAATTGTTTACAGACAGATTATTTCACTGTATCACAATTCCAGTGGGTCAGAAGTTTACATACACTAAGTTGACTGTGCCTTTAAACAGCTTGGACAATTCCAGAAAATTATGCCATGGCTTTAGAAGCTTCTGATAGGCTAATTGACATCATTTGAGTCAATTGGAGGTGTACCTGTAAATGTATTTCAAGTCCTACCTTCAAACTCAGTGCCTCTTTGCATGACATCATGGGAAAATCAAAAGAAATCAGTCAAGACCTCCAAAAAATTGGAGACCTCCCAAGTCTGGTTCATCCTTGGGTGCAATTTCTAAACGCCTGAAGGTACCACGTTCATCTGTACAAACAATAGTATGCAAGTATAAACACCATGGGACCATGCAGCCGTCATACTGCTCAGGAAGGAGACGCGTTCTGTCTCCTAGAGATGAACGTACTTTGGTGCGAAAAGTGCAAATCAATCCCAGAACAACAGCAAAGGGCCTTGTGAAGATGCTGGAGGAAACAGATCCAAAAGTATCTATATCCACAGTAAATCGAGTCCTATATCGACATAACCTGAAAGGCCGCTCAGCAAGGAAGAAGCCACTGCTCCAAAACCGCCCAGGTGCAGAGGACAAAGATTGCACTTTTTGGAGAAATGTCCTCTGGTCTGATGAAACAAAAATAGAACTGTTTGGCCATAATGACCATAGTTATGTTTGGAGGAAAAAGGGTGAGGCTTGCAAGCCGAAGAACACCATCCCAACCGTGAAGCACGGGGGTGGCAGCATCATGTTGTGGGGGTGCTTTGCTGCAGGAGGGACTGGTGCCCTTTACAAAATAGATGGTATCATGAGGGAGGAAAATTAAGTGGACGTATTGAAGCAACACCTCAAGACATCAGTCAGAAAGTTAAAGCTTGGTCGCAAATGGGTCTTCCAAATGGACAATGACCCCAAGCATACTTCCAAAGTTGTGGCAAAATGGCTTAAGGACAACAAAGTCAAGGTATTGGAGTGGCCATCACAAAGCCCTGACCTCAATCCCATAGAAAATGTGTGGGCAGAACTGAAAAAGTGTGTGCGAGCAAGGAGGCCTACAAACCTGACTCCGTTACACCAGCTCTGTCAGGAGGAATGGGCCAAAATTCACCCAATTTATTGTGGGAAGCTTGTGGAAGGCGACCCAAAACGTTTGACCCAAGTTAACCAATTTAAAGGCAATGCTACCAAATACTAATTGAGTATATGTAAACATCTGAACCACTGGGAATGTGATAAAATAAATAAAAGCTGAAATAAATCATTCTCTCTACTATTATTCTGACATTTCACATTCTTAAAATAAAGTGGTGATCCTAACTGACCTAAGACAGGGAATTTTTACTAGGATTAAATGTCAGGAATTGTGAAAAACTGAGTTTAAATGTATTTGGCTAAGGTGTACGTCAACTTCCGACATTCACAGTGTAGGTTGGAAAAACTATGTGAACCCCTAGGCTAATGACTTCTCCAAAAGCTAATTGGAGTCAGGACTCAACTAACCTGGAGTCCAAACAATGAGACGAGATTGGAGATGTTGGTTAGAGCTACCCTGCCCTATAAAAACACCCACAAAATGTGAGTTTGCTATTCACAAGAAGCATTGCCTGATGTGAACCACACCTTGAACAAAAGAGATCTCAGAAGACCTAAGATTAAGAATTGTTGACTTGCATAAAGCTGGAAAGGGTTACCAAGTATCTCTAAAAGCCTTGATGTTCATCAGTCCATGGTAAGACAAATTGTCTATAAATGTAGAAAGTTCAGCCCTGTTGCTCCTCTCCCTAGGAGTGGCCATCCAGCAAAGATCACAGAGCAGAAAGCTCAATGAGGTCCAGACGAATCCTAGAGTGTCAGCGAAAGATTTACAGAAATCTCTGGAACATGCTAACGTCTCTGTTGACGAGTCTATGATACGTAAAACACTAAACATGAATGATGTTCATGGGAGGACACCACAGCGCTAATGGCAAATTATTCAGTGGAAAGATGAAACTACAGTTGAGGTGTTTGGAAGGAACACACAACACTATTTGTGGAGAAAAAATGGCACAGCATACCAACATCAAAACCTCATCCCAACTGTAAAGTATGGTGGAGGGAGCATCATGGTTTGAGGCTGCTTTGCTGCCTCAGGGCCTGGACAGGTTGCTATCATCGGCGGAAAATGAATTCCCAAGTTTATCAAGACATTTTGCAGGAGAATGTTAGGCTATCTGTCCGCCAATTGAAGCTCAACAGAAGTTTGGTGATGCAACAGGACAACGACCCAAAACACAGAAGTAAATCAACAACAGAATGGTTTCAACAGAAGAAAATAAACCTTCTGGAGTAGCCCGGTCAGAGTCCTGACCTCAACCGGGTTGAGATGCTGTGGCATGACCTCAAGAGAGCAGTTCACACCAGACATCCCAAGAATATTGCTGAACTGAAACAGTTTTGTAAAGCGGAAGGGTCCAAATTTCCTCCTCACCGTTGTGCAGGTCTGATCCGCAACTACAGAAAACGTTTGGTTAAGGTTATTGCTGCCAAAGGAGGGTCAACCAGTTATTAAATCCAAGGGTTCACATACTTTTCCCACCCTGCATTGTGAATGTTTACACGGTGTGTTCAATAAAGACATGAAAACGTATAATTGTTTGTGTGTTATTAGCTTAAGCAGACTGTGCTTGTCTGTTGTTGAGACCTAGATGAAGATCAGATCAAATTTTCTGATCAATTTATGCAGAAATACAGGTATTTCCAAAGGGCTCACATACTTTTCTCTTGCCACTGAATGTGTGTGTGTGTGTTTGACTGCACAACGCCTTTAAGCTCTCATAGGATAATCATTATTTTGTTCATTTCAAATAAAGTTAATTGTCTGTAGTGGTAATAATATTAATAATATAGCTCTTTTGATTATACAAAAATAACCTCAAAGTGCATATGATGGGCTGAAGGGAGATGTGTGTCTGAATGAGCAGAATCAGTCAACTAATCCAACAATAGCACAGACCCCTTCAACAAAAAGCTACTATTGGGTTGTAGGAGTGAATGATTGATAGGACAAGACATTTACAGTTCTGGGGCCTAAGTCTTTTCAGTCCTGAAATTGGACCATTGGCCAGCTCTTTCACAGTTGACGATAAGAGTGAGAGCAAGGCCCTAACAGTGTGAACGACCTGTGTTGAGTGGCAGAGTGCCCAAAATGAGCATACTGCTGACCTGAGGACTGTTGTAGGGCCGAGACAGCCTGACATAGGTGAAAGGACCCTATTGAAGCATAGCTGGGGAGAGGATATTGTCAGACCAGTTGCCAGGTGAGACAGAGAGCATGTGGCCAGGACAGCACTCAATTTTCCATACATAACATCTAAAGAGGTTGGCCATCTATATTACAGTCTTGAAAAGGGGAAAAAGGAGAGGCTCTCCAGGAATGATGGGACGGACCTGTACTTATCCTCTGAAACATGGCAGCCCTACACCTGAAGCCCTATTGATGTGTCTGAAGTCACGTGTGTCCGCGGGATGGCCCCATTTAAATGCATGAGGTGCCTCTTCTACCGAGCATAAAAATGATTAAAGGAGATGCCTTTTTCCCCCTTGATTTCAGCCAACTCAGCCAAAGAGAAAACGGAATACTAAATTGTTTCTTTCATTAAAACATCAAGGAGTCCGTTTCGTTAAGGGGTTCAAAGGCGACAGACAATATCTGCAGTTGTGTAGTGTGTCGCGTTCTCTTCCTCCCATACAGTCGCTGAAATAATGGGCAAGGAGAAGACAGCCATTCTACTCCAGGGGGGTGGACTGGCGGCGGGGAACAGCCACCGATCCACTTGGTAGCGGAAGTGTTAAAGCCGCCACCAAAAAGACAGACTAGTAACACAATATGTCTGACAATGGCCTTGGCAATAAGGAGCCTTTCAGCAAGGAAAGGTGGGTGGGGGAGATGGCTTCCTGAAGGACCACTAAAAGGTTCCGACTGTCCCATGATAATTGGTAAAGGTCAGTTCCTCCTCCTTGTGCAGACTTCAAAGTAGAACTGCTTTACACCCCCCACCCGCTCTTTAGAGTGGCACACTGCCTTCACCATCTCCTTAGTAAGTGCCTCGGTTCACCCCGTTAAATACCACACCATTGTGATTCAGGGCTAAATGTGGACAAAGCCATTGTGGATCACCTCTGTATTGATCGGAGATAAAGGAATCACTATGGAGATCCTCTATGACGATGATTGAGATGAAACTACACTTATCTATCGCTATGAACACAAAATTGGAATTAGCTCGACAGCTATTTTTATGACCAAATAAATTGAATGTCAATCAATTCCGGTCGCAGTTGTAAATGAGAACTTGTTCTCAACTTGCCTACCTGGTTAAATAAAGGTGAAAGAAAAAAAGAAAAAAAGAATTCCTTTCATTAACTGCCACTTTGATTGACTCAAAATGTGGCATGTGGACTTCATCCTAATCATGAACTAAATAGCCAAACCTCATGCATTGAAAGACAGCTGAGGAAACCCAGGTGGAGGTTGCTGACGGATATACATACGGCGACGCTAAAGCAAACACAAAGTAGTTCAAATCTCGGATCGGACTTATTCGGTAAACAAGTAGGGGTTTACAGTAGTATCTCTACTCACTGCACGGTGGATCTGTGTGCTTGTCTGCTAAGACCCCGCGTTGCTGCTCGGCACTCTAATTTAAATGATTTTGATTTCTTAACAAAGAATGAAAAATGCTGACATTAATTTATAAGCGACCAAAATCAATTCTGATAAAAAAAAAATATGCTGACAAAGCAGTGCTGTTTGCTGCACAAAAAAACAGATTACTGCTGCCTGCTGCAATAGGAGGCATCACGGGATCTATTTTATTGACAGATTTCAATGGTCTCAAACATTTGGCACATGACCAGCATACACTAATGCACAAATTGCTCTTGACACACTGTCATATGCTCAGCAAACACCAAAGTCAACCAATGGTGTCGGGGTATCCTAGTCACACAGATTTTCAATGCCTCCACGTCAACGGCTAGCTCGGGTTGCCTCAAAATCAAAAGCGAAAGGGTTGGGAAAATCGCCATATTATGATTCATATCATGTGCAATGACCCTGTCTTTAAAGCACCGATGCCTAGAAGCGTGCTGCAAATCCATGGCTTTATTATTCACAGAAAATGTACTTTGTCTGATCATTTGTTTTCCAATTACACTGGTGTCCCTGCTTGCAGACATTGTGTCAGCTGCGGTGACATGAGCATGGTCTCTGATAGCTAACTAGCTGGCAGAGGCGGCGTTGCTGCTGCGGTTGGAGAAATGTTCATACCGTTTCATACCACTTTTTTTTTACTCAGCTTTTGGATTTTCTTGTTTGTGTCGTTGGAAGGGAAACCACACCCACTTCATCCAGGCAGACATTCCCCCTTAAGCTATGTGCAAAAAAATGTTGGATTCAGCAGTAAATGGGTGAATGGGACGGTGTGACTTTCTCCTATCGCCAATCCGAATTCTACTATTACTAACACAGTGGGATGTGATATGGGCTTTCAATATGAAGCCATAGTTTCAGCATGAGGGGGAGAGGAAATTAATTAAATGCTTCACATAGGAAGAAGTAAGCTGTCACATTGTTATAAAAATCACCATAGGAGTTGGCAAGACAGCATAAACAGATCTGGGACCAGGCTAATGTCAGCCCATATCCACATAACAGTTGAAGTCTACAGTAGGACTATTGGAGAGAAAAAAGTAAAGAAGGACGAAATACAATGTAGAATCAATGTTTAGCTCTAAATGTCAAAGTCATGAAATATGTGCAGATAAATCGAAATACAGGAAGACTATATGAGAAATACCAATGATCAAGCAGTGTCTAATAGAACCCAATGGGATTCTGGTAACAGGGAAGAATTTGCTGGGACAGATCCACTTAGAACACGGCACAAGCATCAATTCATGTATTGAACTTTTAGTGCTATTAATAGACCAGCTCGTAAGTTCATCGCTATGTGACGGCGTTCTCCTGTAGCTTTTGTGTGGTAAAATGCTATTTTAGGATCATTTCCATCCCTAATCACTATTTGTCTGAGATGAATTTCCAATAGGGGGTGGTGCTGCCATCAATGGGGATGTTAGACAAAAAATAGACACAATTATTGCACAAACTATTATTGCACAAACTATTATTGCACAAACAAACACATTATAGCACATACTAATCAACGTTAATGGGTTAACTTGAATTTCAGCTTTAGGTTTGATGTGCAGCGCAAGTGTACCAAGATAAAGATAAAGAACTACTGGAAATTGCTTCAGGGGAAACGGCAAGAAACAAGACCTCACAGTGAGGGCCTCAGATCTACATTCTGCCGGGCAGACAGACATCTCCTTGTCTTCCATACTGTGTGGACAGTTGATAAGGAGTTCTTGACAGCTAAAGATAACTCCCTGTCAGCTGTCCAAGTAATATGGAAGACAATGAGATTACAGAGACCTATAGGTGGGCTGCTGGTTGACGGAGGACGATGGTGGGCTGTCAGTCTTGAGACAAGCAGCCATGCACATGGTTACCATACTATAACGTATTGATTACTTTACATGCATAAGGAATGCACATGTTAGGGGTCAAGAAAGGGTCAAGAGGAACTAGTTGGGTGGAAAGTCACTTAGTGATATGGAAAGTTACTGAGTGAGAAAAGGGGAAGTGCAGAAAGGTCATTTCTGTTCAAATATGCTACTGTTGAATATGAATGTTCCTAAGGAGGGAGGCAACGGGCGACAGTCTAATTTCAGTTCTTGATAAGGTAGACCCGTTTCTGAGGAACCAGGACCATGAGGAATGTGGAAGGGATGTGGAACAGATGAAAAGAGAAGACACTGCTGGGAGGGGGGCCACAGGGGCCTGAAGGTAGAAAGATGGACTTGTGTGGCTTGTATGTTGTCTTTGCAGCTGTATGACACAGTGAGTAAACTTGGTTAAAGCTTTTTCGAGTCGTCCGTTTCAGTTTTTACTCTGTTTATTCCGAACCTAACAATGGCCAGGTTACTGTAAACTTTTACTGTAAAATACACTTTTTGGATTGATTGATTGGTTGATTGATTGGTTGGTTGATTGATTGGTTAATTGTGCTAGTGCCTACCTTGGACAATGAGATGGACATTAGAGGTCTTGGACTGCTGTTTGGTCTGGATGGAGCATGTGTAGGAGCCCTCGTCGTACACATCCACTTTCTGGATGCGAAGGCTGTACTCCAGCTGGCCCTTGTTCACCAGGTCCACACGCGGGTCCAGCGACCACTTGTCCTCCCCAGCGAAGATGATGTTGGATCGGTTAAGCCAGGCAACTTTGGACACCTTATCATCCACGTAACACCTGGAAGGAGAAAAGAGAGAGGAAATTAACCAAGTTACGAATCAGGTCGATTTGAAAAGAATTATGCATCAGAACCGCGTGAAATTAATATTCAAATCTATGTAGGTCTATTGTATATAGGCAGTCTATATGTAGTGACCAAAGATAAACAAAAGATGAATTATTGGAATGAAAATTACTCCTCCTAATCTGAGGCATCTCTGAGGGATAGCTGAGAACATGCTAGCAGATACCCAGAGACTTCCAGTCATTGCTCTAACGCTAGTTAGCAACTGCGCAAGCGTTAGTTAGCAACTTTCTTCAAACTACACGCACAAGTTCATCTGACTCTGGGGAAGTAGATCTGACAATATCCCTTTAAGCTCGTTCCTATCTCTCTAGTTCTTCCTGCTTTGCTCTCTCTTCTGATAAATGTATAATATATGCCATTAAGCAAATGTTTTTATCCAAAGCGACTTACAGTCACACGTGCATACATTTTTTCATATGGGAGGCCCCAGGAACGAAACCCACTATCCTCAGTTGGTAGAGCACTCTGCTCTACCAACTGAGCTACAGAGGACCACAGCTATATGTAGGTGAACAGTGATGGTTCTCCTCTTGATTCAAAAGGACATGGGTATCCTCTTGTTTACCTCGGCTTGTTGCATGCTGTCAGAGCATTACGCCGTGTATAGGTATGACGTCTACGACTGTGTGTTGGAGCGCCTGCTTAATGAATAAATGTAAGGGGACGTCTGAATCGATGAGAATGGATATCATGCATAATATAACATGGCAGACATACGCCGGAAATGCAAATTGAAAACTCAGCCGCTCGACACAGTATATCGGGTGTATTCAAAACAGAAAGTGAATTAGTCGGGGAGCAGAAGTTGTTTCACAATGACCCTGAGAGATTCTCACATGCAGTAGTCACTACTGTGGCCTTTCCTATTTTAGGAGAGGTGGTTTATCAGCAATCGGGGAGGGTCACCATCTTAATAACGGCCCGTATTTGTAAAGCGTCTCAGAGTAAGGATGCTGATCTAGGATCAGTTTTGTCAGAAGGGACCTGATCCTAGACCAACACTGCTACTCTGAGACACTTTTTTTGGAATATAACCCATTCCAAAACAAACTACACAAATAACCCTAATAATACCCAATAGCCATGACATCACTTCATGACATCTGAGATACTGTACATGTCTCTTAAATAAAGCTTTTTCCAACGCCTTTATCAGCCAATAGGAACCCGTTCTAACCCTCTGCCCTCCAATCAGAAACACCCTGGACTCCCCGTCAGGTGAGCAGAACTACAGCAGGAGCACAGTAGTTTCCTCATCGCGCTTCACAAACCCTCCGCAGGCCCCCAACGCTCCCTGGCTACTGCATGCAGGGCGCCAGCCAAACCTTTTTCCTGTTCAAACTAATAAGCTGCTGGCCTAGAAGGCATGTGGCTCCTGCCTCCCTCCCTCCCTCCCTGTCTCTAAGCAACCCCTGTTTTGGCGCGCAGCAGGCAGGTGGTGAGGCAGGCAGGATGACAGGGGTCTGGTGGGTTTGACGGATGCCTGTGCTACTGAGCTGAGCTGGGCCGCGGCCATGCTGCAGGGTTCGCTGTGGGGGAAGTCCACAGCTCCCAGTACAGGCAGCAGATGCAGAGTGGGAGACTCTAATGAGAGGGGAGAGGTGCCACGCTCTGGCAGACAGCTACTCCCCCTGTACTACATACTTCCCCCAGCAGAACTGAACCATGCTGAGGGGGTGTGAGGGGGTGCTGGGAGGCACAGCTGCTCTACAGGCAGGATACAAAAAACACTGAAAAAACAACCAGCTCACTTACATAATCACACCTGCTCTCTCTCTCGCAATCAATAAACCTGACCATACCCCCCGTAACACTGTTTTGATTAAAAGAATGGAGAATTATGTCGGCAGGTCATGGGCTAACTACCTTTCTACTTTAGTTTGTGAGGGGGGCTGTTCCTTTAACAAGTCTTTCTGTTTGCACGTGGCACACAGAGGAAAAAGGCAAAACCAGGTCATATCTTTTCCCCTTACAGCATTTCCTCGCCCCAGATACGTTCTCGGGAGCAGGTTAAGTGTATTTCCGGGAAGGTGGTCGGTATTCTCCAAGGACAGAGGGAACATTCGCTTCAAAACGAGGAGGAATAGAAAACCTATGGTAAAAGAACAGAGCAGACGGCACCGCGTCGAATGCCAGATAAAAACGTCTTTAGAGGACTAATGATTTCACACGTTCATAAACAACCAGGTGATTAATTAGCCATGTTTGTGTATAGTGTACATAATAATCAACCTACTAATTAATTTCACATGTCTGCCATTAAGAAAATTTGGTTAATATTACCGACGCTAGGAACAACTGGCATGCTGTTGAATCGATGCAGAAGACTAAATTAAGCAAAGTGGGTTGAAACACAAATCATTATTATTCTTGTAAAATTGTGTTGACAGAGTTTTATTGTGAGGGTCACATTAATTGCTTTGATTCAAAAGGAAAGTGTGATGTTTTTGAAGGTTGCTTATGAAATCCACCGAATGTAATGATGCATTTAAAAGAAAGATGATGAGGGTGAGAAAAAGTATCCTTTTATTTATAGACTTAAAAGGAATTGATATCATTAGGGGGGGGGGGGGGGGGCGGACCCAATGCCCCCTGGATCCGAATCTAGCCCATAGGGTGAAACCTGCGGGAAATAAATCTATCCTAGATGATACAAATACAACAAACATAACTAACTGTACAAGGAAATAAAACCCACAGTGGCAACAGAACACACATGTTGTACACTGAAGAAAAGGGAGAAATGGGGAGAGAAAAAAGGAACAAAAAGATTGGAGGCTGCTGGTTACCTGAGGATGCTCCTTTCACCTTTTGGTGCCTCCTTTGAATTACTTTTTCCCAGAACACTTAGCGCTTTCTGTTCAACATGATTCACTCAGAACAGCCCCCAGAGGAAGAAGCTGTGTGCTTGTGACATAAATGCATCTGGAAAGATTGAGACCCTCTCCTTTGTCTTTGGGCATTTTTCCACAACAAAGCCTTTAAATAGCCACAAAACATTGGAACGTTTCCCCATCATGCACCTTTTCTTGCTCTCCTGGTTCACATACATCACTGTCTGAATAATCAGTCAACTAGGAGATTATTATTTTGAGATGCATCCTTATAGTACAGTGACTGCTGGTTTATCTGTCTTGCAAAACCAGTCGTGGAGGTGAGAAAAGATTGCTTGAGTATAACAACTGTGAGATAGATGATACCTCTGAGAATCCTAGTCAAGGGGATGTAAGGCAAGGGCATCCTGCTTCGATTAAACCTCCTGAGATGCGCTCTCTGCACATTGTGCCTCCATAACAGAGGATAAACCTGAGATGAGTAACCTCTTCCCTCACCGTAAATAAAGCATTATATACATTAGAAAATAATTTGCTGTAAAACGCCCTCGGTATGATCCATAGGGAAAAACAATTGAGGACATGTTAATACTGTACTCTGAGGAAGAGAATGTAACAGCAAAGGAGGTAAGGCTTCTGGACAGCAAGGGTATTGGAGTATGCTACTGTGAATGATTAATATTCACTCTACATATCACTGGCTGTGGCTCCATTAGCACAGGTCCCTATGAGGCCTTTGCAGTAGCGCTCTCTCTGCTGCTTGTGGCTTTGAGGGAGGGCTAAAGGTTAGATTGCCCTGGCACAGAGGCCTCTAATTACCAAGACTTGACAAGGCACCTGTCATCTTGAATAAGAAGACCACTCAAGTCTTGGTATGAGTGGTACTGTTGAAATTGCTTACTTACAGTATTACTTGTCTGGAAAGTTGAGAGGTTGGCAACTACAACGGCCATCTTCTCCACATTCTGAGCGCTCTGAAGAGGTTGTGAGGTGCACCTAAGGTTTTTATGAATACACTCCAAGATGAATTGATAGGCTTATGCAAGATAAAAATGTACCTTAAAGCTGTATTATGTAACTTTTTGGGCGATCCAACCCAATTCCCAGACATGCTAGTGATAGATCTGTCATTCTCATTGAAAGCACGTCTAAGAAGCGGTAGATCTGTTCTGTGTGCGCTATTTCTATGCTTCCCATTCTTGAGCTTCGTTCTTGCATCTTTTACTTTTGGTTTTGTACACCAGCTTCAAACAGCTGAAAATACAATATTTTGGGTTATGGAAAATATATTTCACAGCGGTTTAGATTGTACAATGATTCTCTACACTATACTTGGTGGTTTAGTCACGTAAACTGAAATTAGGCGAACTATTAGAATTTTAACAACCAGGAAATGGCGGAGCGATTCCAGCATAGTGCACCTTTAATATCTAAAGCGACCGTTTCCTTCAACCTTGGGGTTGCTGTTTGGTCAGTCTGTGTCAGCTGTAAAAAAAAAAAAAACTAAAGTGGGTGTTTGATTCTGTCCCTCATCTTGGTCCACAAGTGGAAATACCCCACATCGAGTGTTATCCAAATAAAAGGCTATTCTCCTCCCAGTCCGGACAATGGCTAAGGTTTCTCTCTACTCTCAGCCAGCCAGTCCTGGTGCTGGCCAATCAAAGCCCAAGAGAAGTGTACAACAGTTCTCAAGTTTGAAGGTCCACTAAGTTTCATTTGTGATAAATGTCCTTACTGTACACAGTCTTGACACCAGCAGTAAAACATGCAGTACAAAGTTGGATTGTTTGTTACCTATGTAGACAATTGCAACAAGACACAGTAGTCTGTTCTGCCCGACAACAGTGTTGTGTTATTTATTTGTGTTAATGCAGTGGTCTTTGGGTCCAAGGCAGAGAGCTACCTTGATTAATAAGTAAAGAATTATTAATACATTAAATGTTATAGTGCTCCCAATATCTCCATAATTGTGTGTGCATGCATGAATTAATTGAACATGCGTACATTAGCCTAATGGTTACATGGTTTATGCAGAGTTCTACATCCTGTGTTATTGATGTTACTTTATGATTAAGTTATAAGTGCTATGATTATACACTTTCCATATTCAAAGCATTTCAGTTTTTTTTTACAGGCTATATCTTTAACTGAAAATCATGAAACAATATGTCAGGTACGTAAAAAAACAAACACGGTCAGTTAAAGTGATTATTTGTAAAGTAAAGAGTCACACATCGCAGCCCTGACCGACTGAGGTGAACAAAGAAAGATGGCTGGTATGAAAAAGTGGAGAAACCGGAGCTAAATTTGTCGTAAGCGAAAGCCTGGCTATGGTCTGGATAAAAGTGTGTTCTACAGTCGATGTTTAAAGGACACATCTGGCATCCCTCAAAATGCCTCATCTCCATATCTGAAAGGTGGATAGATTGGGAGAAATAATGAGCGTGGTTGGAAAATGAATGATCCATCCAGCTGTACATTATATATCCACACTATTTCAGCCACGGTATATACAAGCTTACAGATATTCCATTAATTGCTTTCTGTCTGAGGAGGGCAACGGAAGGGGTGGTGTGGCACTGTTCCATGAGATAACGCCAAGACGGTCCTGGTGTGTGACTGCAAGAAGAAGTGGTTTTCCGTGCTTGAATTCATGCTTTCTCTCACTATGAAAGAGTGGAAAGCACAAGGAATATTAATAACGCCGTGAAATGCATGGCTGCCACAAAATAATACACACAACGGAATAAATGCAATTTTATCAGGCTGATAATTAATCACAAAGGTGTCGACGCTCGCAGTAAAATTTTCCTGGGTGTAAATCTGTCTTCCTGCAAATATTCCAAGTTAGACAAGGAGGAAGTGAGTTTCTCAGGACAGATGCCACCCAACACACTACAACAGATTGCCTCAAGACAAACCTACCAGTCACCCAGATGATTACTGAGAGAGCAACCACTTAAATTACTCTGAAGTTGCTGATTTTTATTTCAGTTGACAGCTGGCGTTGAAGCACTCGCTCATTTCAAGTGAAAAACCCATTTTGTGGGCCTCAGCGTTGCCAATTTCTTGCTGTCACAGGTAGCTGGGAATTGACTGTGGAACATGCGGCATATCACTTTAAAGTGACGGGGGAAACTGGTAATCGCTTTACGCTGGCCACATGCTCCTGTCGCCTCTTATAAGAACCTTGTTCACTCAGGAAAGAATCCTTAAACCTAAACGCACTTGGAGGGGGAAGAATGAGGATTCGCCCACTATTGTCTCGCTAGCTCTGGCTCTGGAGTGGAGGGGTGTAGAGATGGACCATACATTACAGACACAACCAAGAGGTTTCTGGCAGACACCATTACACCATATGAATTAACAACAAGGTGAACCAGGACCGGAACAAACACAGTTATCAATTGAGACAGGCCGCTGGTGTTTTGGGTAACTGTTTTTACATCCAGAACAGGTTGAGATTGTTTCTACGGTAACAGATTGTATCAGACATGTGTCTAAACCATATCTGAAAGATCATTTACAGCAACTTTTAAAACCAATGTATATTAATAATAGCATACACATGATCTCCCGCAAGAGTGGAATTTCACTGAATTTGAGATTGGGGAATAATTATGTTAGCAGAAAATGCAGTTTGAGAATATGAAGAATTGACAACATCAGCAAGATATTACAGTGTTGGGTTGATGAGTTGAAGGATTGTCTGTTATTATGCTAAAAGTAGGCCTCATTTACACTCGTGACCTATCTGCGCAAAGCACACTTCTGAAATATTGAGCATCAATGTTTTCCCATCCCAGATCTCAGAACTGTTTTGTAGTGAATTCTTCTTTCATAACCCATTAAGGTCCTCACCTTTTAAAGGTATCTAAAGTGCAGAGTGTGAAAACCCTGAAACATTTGTAAATCAGTAAGTTTGGACACACCTACTCATTCTTTATTTTTAGTATTTTCTACATTGTAGAATAATAGTGAAGATATCAAAACTATGAAATAACACATATGGAATCATGTAGTAACCAAGAAAGTGTTAAACATATATTATATTTGAGATTCTTCAAAGTAGCCACCCTTTGCCTTGACGACAGCTTTGCACACTCTTGGCATTCTCTCAACCAGCTTCATGAGCTAGTCCCCTGGAAGGCATTTCAATTAACAGGTGTGCCTTGTTAAAAGTACAATTTTGGAATATCTTTCCTTCTTACAGTTTTTTTATAATCACTTTGGCACTAATTTCGGAACCTTGATGTAATTTTTCAAAACTCTAGACACAAAACTCACAACCGATGATCAAAATCCACATTTTTCAAAACTCTAACACTTTTTCCAATTGCTTGGATACAATACACATAAAGCTAATATCAGTTCATTGAACTAAAATCACCTGTTCAAAATAACACAACTTAACATCAAAGTATTACCATTTCAAAATGCAATTCACACATTACATCTGAGATGACTGTCTATTCATTTAATTACAATGATCTAACTATATTCCATGTTTAGATCATGAAAGTTTCAGGATAACGAGATCCACTGACACCAATTACCGAACCAATTGGAATATATTATCTATGGATGTAATATTTCATCATCATTCTTGATCAGACACTGTTTCCATGGTCCCATGTACCACTTTTCCAGACCATGTTTTCAGATTTGACATTATTGTACACTCACTGGCCACTTTATTAGGTACACCTACCGAGTACTGGGTAAGACCCCCTTTTGTCTCCACAACAGCCTGAATTATTCATGATGTTGTACGTTACAGTAAGAGATGCCCTTCTGCACACCACTGTTTTAAACAGCTGTTATTTGATCATGTGTGGCCTTTCTGTTAGCTTGAATGAGTCTGGACATTCTCCTCTGACCTGTGTTTTTGCCCACAGAAATGCCGCTCACTGAGTGTGTTTTGTTTATCGCACCATTCTCTGTAAACTCTAGAGATTGTAGTGCGTTAAAATCCCAGGATGGCAGCTGTTTCTGAGATGCTGGAATCACCATGTGTGGCATCAACAATCAGACCACGGTCAAACTGGCTTAGATTACTCATCTTGCCTGTTCTAATGTTTGGTCGAACAACATCTAAAGCTCTCTACTCTATATACTCTATATATTGAGTTGCAGGCAGCCACATGATTCGCTGTTCGAATGTAACTTTCCTTGATGAGCTAAATCAGGTCTGTAGAGCTGATGACATGACCTATGTAATTGTGTGGGATAATGTCAGGCTCCACCATGCTCAAATGGTGCAAGCATGGTTTCAGGCCCAACCACAGTTTTACCACCCTGTACTTACCCCCATACTCTCCTGTCCTTAACCCGATTGAGGAATTTTTCTCCACATGGATGTGGAAGGTATATGATAGGCGCCCTCACGAACAAGCCGCCCTTCTCCAGGCCATGGATGACGCATGCAATGACATCACGGCAGACTAGTGTCAGGCCTGGATTCGCCATTCCCGAAGATTCTTCCCAAGATGTTTGCTAATGATAACATCCATTGCTGTGGATGAGAACCTATGGCCAAATCCACAAGACAGGGTTGCGGGAAATATAGAAGTACAGTAATCAGCCCTTTGTTTGGCTTTTTACAGTAAGCCAGGTGAGGAACACTGCAGTTGATGTTTTACTGTAGTTTTTTCCTTTTTTGGTAGCTTAGTTTTGATTTGATTCCAAGAAACCTATGTTGTGATTTTATAATATTTTATCAATACATTTCAGATTTTGTTCAATGATTCCAGTGTCTGTAATATTCTCTCTACTAGTCCTTTTACAGTGATGTATTTACATGTAGTAGCATATTGAAACATGTATCACATATGTTGTACTACAATATTTAATGATTGTACAAACAACTACACAGTGAAACTATCGGTATCTTGTGTGTGGGTGATCTAAATGAATGTTACTATGGTATTTCATGATAAATGAGTTATTTGAACCAATGATTCTGCAAGTGCAAGGTTTCTTTAAAGATATGAATTCATAATGCAATGTTTTGAACATTGGACAGCGTGTCTAGAGTTTTGAAAAATGACCACTATGTTCTGAAATTAGTGCCAAAGTGATTGTAAAAAAACTGTAATGCGTTTGAGTCAATCAGTTGTGTTGTAAGGGTGGTACACAGAAGATAGCCCTATTTGGTAAAAGACCAAGTCCATATTATGGCAAGAACAGCTCAAATAAGCAAAGAGAAACGACAGTACATCATTACTTTAAGACATGAATGTCAGTCCATGCGGAAAATGTCAAGAACTTTGGAAGTTTCTTCAAGTGCAGTCGCAAAACCCATCAAGCGCTATGATGAAAATGGCTCTCATGAAGATCGCCACAGGAAAGGATGACCCAGAGTTACCTCTGCTGCAGAGGATACGTTCATTAGAGTTACCAGCCTCAGAAATTGCAGCACAAATAAATGCTTCACAGAGTTCAGTAACAGACACATTTCAACATCAACTGTTCAGAGGAGACTGCATGAATCAGGTCTTCATTGCTGCAAAGAAACCACTAGTAAAGGACACAAATAATAATAAGAGACTTGCTTGGGCTAAGCAACGCGAGCAATGGACATTAGACCGGTGAAAATCTGTCCTTTGGTCTGATGAGTCCAAATTAGAGATGTTTTGGTTCCAACCGCTGTGTCTTTGTGAGACGCAGAGTAGGTGAACGTATGATCTCTGCATGGAGGAGGAGGTGTGATGGTGTGGAGGTGCTTTGCTGGTGACACTGTCTGATTTATTTAGAATTCAAGGCACACTTAACCATTATTGCTACCACAGCATTCTGAAGCGATACACCATCCCATCTGGTTTGTGCTTAGTGGGACTATCATTTGTTTCTCAACAGGACAATGACCCAGCACACACCTCCAGGATGTGTAAGGGCTATTTGACCAAGAAGGAGAGTGATGGATGCTGTATCAGATGACCTGGCCTCCACATTCATCCGACCTCAACCCAATTGAGATGGTTTGGGATGAGTTGGACCGTAGAGTGAAGGAAAAGCAGCCAACAAGTGCTCAGCATATGTGGGAACTCCTTCAAGACTATTGGAAAAGCATTCCTCATAAAGCTGGTTGAGAGGATACCAAGAGTGTGCAAAGCTGTCATCAAGGCAAAGGTTGGCTACTTTGAAGAATCTAAAATCTCAAATCTATTTTGAATTGTTTAACACTTTTTTGGTAACTACATGATTCCATGTGTTTTATTTCACAGTTGTGATGCTAACGGCACCAATCTATAATTTCCCTCCCCGTAGACAATGTGATATTTTATTTTATCTAGCTATTTTGGTTTGGAATACCCCTGAGGTTTGACCACAAAGATTCTGCTTAAATTCACTTTTTTCAATCATGAGTGGTAGACAGAAAAATATATCTCAGCACAGATACAATATAAAGTCCTTAAATACACATTTCTGGTGAATCATGTAAGTGCCAGTTCTTTGTGTAGCCTGTGTAATTTGAGAGACATTGTATTAGAGAGCTGGTGTGTGTGTGTGTGTGTGTGTGTGTGTGTGTGTGTGTGTGTGTGTGTGTGTGTGTGTGTGTGTGTGTGGGTGGGAGACGTGAGAGTGGGATCGAAAAATTACTGTGTAATAGTCATGACATGGGTTGGTGATGAGAGGGACTGTGTGTGTAGGACCTGTGACCGTTCTGATGGTGTGTGTGTGCGCGTGCGTACGTGCTTTCCTTCGTTCATGTGTGTGTGTGTGTGCTGGTGGTTTCAGTGTGTACAGGAGCAGCTGTGGGGGTGTGTTCTGATCCTCTGAGGGACAGTGTGGGAGGGTGATGTGAGGGACAGTAGTTTGAAGGTGAACTTGGGGTTCAGAGAACTCTCAAACAGCTCTATGATGGATTCGGGAGCGCAATTTAAAACACTTCTACCGCCGAGTCCAGCGCAAAGAGAGCCGTTAATCACCATGACAGTACCGAGCTTTATGTGTCAACAGGAGGGGAAACTGTGGCAGAGAGACAAGGACTTCACAGGTTAAAATATTGTTCTTTTAGAAACTCCTAGAACCGGTGACTTCTAACTATTTTGTTCTCTCTACTTTTTCAGAGCGAGATAAGCAGCGTTTGATGAATCTAATATTAAGAATGGACAATAATAGCTGGCACACTGTCCACACAGCAAAACGGACATAACTCCCTGCCAAAATGAATGGGAGATACCGTGTTTAAGAATTCTGATATTATGTTAACCCCCTTATGGTCAACATTTTATTTTGAAAATTAGTCTGGATCTCCTATGGAAAATGCCCGACTCCTGCGAAATTTGCATACAGTCATGTTGAACGGATCTCCAAAAAAGTGAACAACCAGTGGGCCATAATGGTTCATATTCCAGGTGCAGCTGAGAACCTGGAGGCTGTGTGGTGGGGTGGAGAGTAACAATGATCTAAATATGACAAATCACCTCTCATTTGGAACCCGCCCCCTGTTGACTCCTCTAGCAGCTACGGTCAGCAGTCCTGGGATCAGTTCAGTCCTGGCTGGAATATTAGATCTCTTCATTGCTGCAGACTACATTTCAAAGCAGCATGTCTATGAGCCTAGATTCTCATCCTTAAACTGCCACTGGTAAGTACCTCTGTACCTCTGCCTTGTTCCCCCATTCACTTTAGGTGATAAGAAAACTATGAATAAATATAGCCCCATTTCCAACATCAATACAGCCCAAAGTTGCCACTCGCCGATCAGTATCTAAGAGATATAAGAATCCATTATTTTCGAGGTGCTGTGCCTAAATCGATGAAGGGTTACTTTAGATGTCAGTTTGCGTTTCGGTGCTGGGGCTTTGAATGGAGACCCCTGGCAAGGTGCATTGAAGTCAGTAGCAGGGATCTCAGGCACTGGGCTGATCAGCCCAATCTTCTCACTAAGAACAGTGGGAATTGGACTTATCATCAACGCGACACCTAATCCTCCAGGGGGGGCCTTGCCCCCCCCCCCCCCCCCCCCCCCCCCCTTAACTTTACTTGTTTCCAAAGTAATTACAAATAGCAATGTTTTCTACCAGGAGAGAGGAGGAGAGGCTAGCAATTATCCCAGTGAGCCTTCTCTGAGGTGACTGACACCGGCACCTATTCCCCGTGTTGCCGGCGCTTGCGTTTGAACTAGTTTGAGAGGCTGCAAAGGTTTCTGTCAGCCCTTCTCTCTTGCTACATTATTAATGGGAGACTGTTGTGTATGAGGCGCCAGGCAGCGAGTGGCTGCGTCCTCTAAGGCGAGGCAGAGCGTCCAGAGCTGATTACCCAGCCTACTAGCCTGGATCGCGGTGGCAGCTGGACGGCTTCAGCATTTAGGCCACGGGCTAATGAAGCATCCAGCGGCGTAGCCATGTTTGATAAAGCCATCGTGGAGACCGTTTGCCAGGTGGAAAGCCTGAGAGAGATACACCCCAAAAATGTAAATAGATAAATATGTTGTATTGTCACATATACCGGATAGGTGCAGTGAATTGTGTTGTTTTACAGGGTCAGCCATAGTAGTACAGCACCTCCATAGTAGTACAGCACCTCCATAGTAGTACAGTGCTTCCATAGTAGTACAGTGCCTCCATAGTAGTACAGTGCCTCCATAGTGGTACAGTGCCTCCATAGTAGTACAGTGCCTCCATAGTAGTACAGCGCCTCCATAGTAGTACAGTGCCTCCATAGTAGTACAGCGCCTCCATAGTAGTACAGCGCTTCCATAGTAGTACAGTGCCTCCATAGTAGTACAGCGCCTCCATAGTAGTACAGTGCCTCCATAGTAGTACAGTGCCTCCATAGTAGTACAGCGCTTCCATAGTAGTACAGTGCCTCCATAGTAGTACAGCGCTTCCATAGTAGTACAGTGCCTACATAGTAGTACAGCGCTTCCATAGTAGTACAGTGCCTCCATAGTAGTACAGTGCCTCCATAGTAGTACAGTGCCTCCATAGTAGTACAGTGCCTACATAGTAGTACAGTGCCTCCATAGTAGTACAGCGCTTCCATAGTAGTACAGTGCCTCCATAGTAGTACAGCGCCTCCATAGTAGTACAGCGCTTCCATAGTAGTACAGTACCTCCATAGTAGTACAGCGCCTCCATAGTAGTACAGTGCCTCCATAGTAGTACAGTGCCGGCAGATTTTACACCTTGTCGGCTCAGGTATTCCAATCAGCGACCTTTCGGATATTGGCCCAACAGTCTAACCACCTGCCTCCCTTTATGTGGCCCTCATGCAGGAGTTGGATAGGGAATGGCTTGGAAAATGATAATTCAGCAAGCGATGAGTTGGTGTAAGTTTGCGAAACAAGAGATTTTAGTGAGGAAAGGAAATACAAGACATCGGTGTGGCTTTGTCAATAACATTACATTTACAATCTAATTATCTTAGAACATTTTGTGAAAACTCCCAATTAAGGTAATAATATGAATGTTCTACAGTGCCATGATGTCATTCACAAGGATTTGCATGCCATATTCCTTGGCCACAAATCAAATGGCAAAAAAAAAAAAAAACTCATCAGGTTTTTATCACGTTGAGGCTCATCTCAGCATCTCTGAGTTCAAAAGGCATCCCTTTGCCTTGCAAGATGCGGTAGGAGAAGCAAGCATCTTTACACTGATGTCATTCAGCATGTACGAGAGGAATTAAGTGGTGTAGGTCTCCAGAATGAATGAAAGGGCCCCAGGCGTGCCCAAGGACACTTCCTAGAAGCTTCCCAGAGCAATGGGGTTGTCACTAATCTCGTGACAAAGACAGAGGGAGAATTATTTACATACAAATGTGATGGTTGCCCTATACTCGCTTATTTAGTGTTTTTCCAACAAGTAGAACCAAAATGTCTAACTGTAATTGTGTTATATTTAGCCGCTTCAGTTACAGTCTGAGAAAGACGTCAGTGTACTTCTCTTTGCATTCTGGGTAAGGCTTTTGATGGACTTCACATCCTCACCCACTTCCCTAAAACCTCTTGCAAGACTCCCTCATTCACACCTGGCAACCACAGTTTATAGAGCTGATATAAAACAGCTCATTCCTCTACTTCTCATACTACATGTATGAGCTATGACTAATATGAAATTATTACACTTCAAATGTAATTACAGACCAATATAGCAAATTATTCTGGTCTATTCTGGTATGCGTGTCTCAATCTGGTAATATACTGTATTGCCACTACCATGTGGATAGCTAGGTGCTTCTGAGTTTGGGTGCTTAGGAACCTTCTAAAGGTTACAGTATTTTCATCACCACTGCCACTGAGTTTAGGCTAAAGTGTTGATTAATCAAGTTTAATGCTCTGAGCCAATCACAAGTAGAAGTACAATCACCTACATACAGTACAGGCTGCACGACTGACTGAAAACATGACTGGCGAAGATGGGCACATCTAATGTTCATTATCACTGAGAAGCTACCATCCAAACACTTGCTATAACTAGGATTGTTAACACATTGTTCATAGCCCAGACTGGCCTCAAAGTTAATTTACTTAATGTATGTACATTACATTCTTTAACAGCCCCAGATGTCTCACGATAAAGCTTAATGTTCTCTGCTGGCTTGATAAAGCCATCTTGTCTTCTTGACTCATCCTTCCATTTACATTTTAGTAATTTGCCAGATGCTCTTATCCAGAGCGACTTACAGTAGTGAGTGATTCCCTTCCTCTCCCTCCTCATGGTTGTTATTATCGTACAGATGTACCCTCTGGACTCAGAGGTGCTATCTATGTCTTCCCTCACCACGGGCCATCCAAAATCCCCATTAGATTTGACTTAAGGGGAAGCCACTGTTAAAATAGAAGAATCCCACCCACTCAGACAACAACATGAATAACTCAGAAGCATTTTCTGAATTTACAGCCCCCCCCCAACATCCTTCTGGCCAGACTGTACTTGAACTGCATCAGAGGTTGTTGTTTGCTGCCACTTTTAAAGCAAACAATGCAGGAAGACAGCGGGATTTCATTTTGTTATTTTGCACAGATTAAAGCATTAACAGAGAAGGCGACCAGCTTCCAAGCATGAAATCCTGGTTGGTTCAAAACACTGGCTCTCTTTGTGTATCCGACGCGGTAACTCCTACGTGGAGAAAGAAACCAATGGATTCGAAGCGACCACAATCGCTGTGCATACTTTCAATGCATTTAAATGGGTTTGTTGCTGTCAGTCACGGGGCGTGAGAGATGCCTTTCATTTTGTCGCGGCCTGTGTATCATTTCTCTTCCACTGCCGAGAAGAAAACGACGCTGCAGGTAAAACAACTTAATGTTTGCCAGTGAAAAGAGGCTGGTGAGAAATGGGGCTGAAGTGTTATCACTCTGCGCAGGGATGACAAGGGGAGACGCTTTTTCAGGGCCAATCTCTCACATGTCCTTGGGGCTGGTGCAAATGAGAACTGCAGATGACTCACAATTAGCATTAGCATCCTCTGCTTTGGGTATGGCAGCCCGCCGCTCGCCAAATGCAAGGAGAAAGAACACGTCTTGATAATCTTTCGTGTTGGCAGTGAGCGGCCTCCTCCCAGTGATAGGGGGGAAAACAGCAGTCAGTTAAATGTTGAATTAGCTCCAGTGCATTGGGCGTTGTAAGGCCAGACAAGGCACCCCTGTGTGGGGAGCTGCTCAGCTTCACAATGAGAGAGACAGGCACATTCAAAACATGTTTGCACCCCCCCCCCCCCGCAGACTGATGCGGCTGCGTAACGTACACTGGACGGCTTTCCTGTTGAACACTATGAAATATTATAATCACTGTGTGGTTCGGCTGTGTTCTGGTATGGCTCTCTGTTCACAGTGCAGTATCGTACTCTGGTCATGATCACATCGACAACCACAGAAGACGGGCAACAAAGTGCTTGCCTCTGTAGCTCATCCATATCAATCCAGCCCAGCTTCCTAGGGCTGGCATCTGCCCATTCTAATCTCATTAGGGATTTGAGTGTTCCTCTTCCTTTATTGACAGTTGAGAGGATGGCAGGTGGTCACAGGCACCCTTTCATATGAGCTACAGAAGCAATACGAGCGAGAAGAATGTGACTTTGGTATCTATTCACGAGGATTCAAATGAGTGAACTATCCTTAGCAGCCTGACAGTGAGAGACAAAACAAAGGTGTCTAAACCTCGGCTTTGAGAGTAGAGTTTCCCTGGAAGTCCTGCATGATAAACAAAAGCACACAGGTGACATGCTGGAGAGAAAGGCATTTGGGGTGGGATGAAAAAGAGCTGGGAAGAAGAGAGCAAGAAGAAAATCACCTTTGATGATTTTCCAAACTGACATGAATGAAAACAAAAATGCAGTGCAGTAGCACTCTCCATAAAAAGTGGCACTCAAGATCAAAATGTGTTTCTTTCTTTCATCGAAATGAGATCCTACCTCATACCGCAGAGGGACTTTGGTTCTGTGGAGCGCTCAACGCTTTGCTGGTTTAATTACACAAATAAATGAAGTCCAGAACACCAGGAGCGAGCCCCACAAGACTCCACCAGACTCCCATAACTTCCTGCCTGCAGTTGCTGGCCCATGAAACCACAGCAGTAGCTAAGCATTATGATGTAATGGGAGGATGGGAGTGGATGTCAGGTGGTGGAGGGGAAACATCTGTTCAATTTCACACCTCTTCCCCCAACGCACACCTAACCCCTCACTACACACACACACACACACACACACACACACACACACACACACACACACACACACACACACACACACACACAAACACACACGTCTGAATATGCGGCAATGTGTCTCAAAGCAAAGAGTCTGTGCTGAAAGCAGCCTCTCCAGAACTTCAGACTAGCGCCGGAATAGCACTGGCACAAACAGTGCCGTCAGTACAGCTACTGACAGGAAACACACCTCACCCTCAGCACAGCAACACTGACCCAAACACATTTCTCATTCACCACAGCACTAAGACACTTCTATTATTCATCAAAACACTCACTGACAGACGGTATAACTTAACTCTGTCGTCCCCGCTCTAGCCGAAATAGAACAGCAATAGAGTTTGGGCAGGTAGCCATATAGCAATGGGCAGATCCGCAAGCATGCACACACACGTGCAAGAAAACGGGCACGCGCACGGACTGATGCATCCACGCACATATAAGCGCACACGCACGCACACAATAAAAATCTTTCAATAACTCAGCAAGGCACACAAATAAAAAGCAGTGATTGAGCACAGATCAGCAGAGTCACACACACATGCAGCTTTTGGCAGAGGTGCATGCAGGGGCAGGGTGTCCCCAGGAGACGACCTGGAGGAAATGGCGGTAGCCCACTGAGAGAACGTGCCATCCAAGGCAAATCACTTGACAGTTTCGTAGGTTGCTAGTTCTCTTTGAGCACATACAGCAACTTAAAGATCAGCTGGAGTTCCCAGGCCAGTGAGGGCGCGAAAGAGAGAGAGAGAGAGAGAGAGAGAGAGAGAGAGAGAGAGAGAGAGAGAGAGAGAGAGAGAGAGCGAGAGAGATGGGGAGGGGGGTGGGTTGCTGACACTTAAAATGGATCTCCAATATCATGCAATCCACTCAACGCTGTGTGAAGCACATTTCCAAGGCAGAAAGCTCTCGTGGCATGTTTCATCTCCGTTTGATAATTTACTGGGAAAACCAGAAGTTTTGAGAGGCTACAGATCTTGTCTCACCACGCCCCTCTCTACAAAATATATAGCTACCATATGAATGGACTGAAGCTTGTTACATTGTAAGTGTAGATGTAAGATACAAACCGCACAATTTCCACAGGTCACCTTACTGTTGACATGCTACCTATCCAGCTAGGTCATTTTATCTCCCTGTTTTGCTGCTCAGGGCAGAGGATGAAATGGATAAGAACATGCTAGTCATTTATACTGTATGAGTTTAATAGCACTTGCACATTGAACATGATTACTGCTTCATTAGCAGCTCGGCTACTCCTTTTTCCTCTGTCTGAGAGATAGCAAATAGACGTTTTAAAAGCCCCCTGTTACAGATGGCTTGGAAGTGATGGGGATGACTTGTGGCACCAAAGCAGTAAAAGAGCAATCAAATGAGCTCATGTAGACCCTGCAGTGTTGCCGAATAATTATGTTAGCTAGACACTCAGCAAAACGTGGGACAACCCCTGAGGTAAAGGTTAAAGTAATAGCAGCTGTGGTAAAAGTATGTGGTCATGACAAATGAGTATTCTCCTTGACGTTGCTTGCTCTAGTACAAATAACTGTGAAAGTATAGGACAAACTTGACTTATTTGGTCAACAGATAAATGTTTATGGTCAATGTCATAAAGTGTTCCCCCAACAATCTAATGGTCCATTTTTGTCTTTGGGTTCCAGACAGCTGCCTATTACCGAGTCTGATCTGAAGCAACCTCCTGCAATCAATGAGCTACATTATACCACAGCAGGGAAATGCCTGACAAGATGTGGAATGGTCTCATTATAAGCTGGTATTCATTATTACAAGCTGTATTCAGTACCCAGCAAAGATCACAAATGTACATCAAAACTGTATAAACATATGCCACACAGACAAACTGCAAGGGCCCTCGCATTCCTCCAATGCAGGCAAGTGTTTCAATTATCTGGGCCTGCTGGCATTGCAGCTTCTGTCAGGCGCGTGCCACCCACCCTCAAAACGTCAAAACAATTCATTTCTCGCAGTCGAACAGCTTCCACATCATTCCTTTAGCCACAAAGCAAGTGTCGTGAACTTTCATAGGGGGCATATGGGAATCAAGCACTGGAGTGAACTTCTACCCTCTCATACGCCTGTCAAGTGACCAAATGGCCATTACATGTCGGATAAAGGAGCTCAATTCCCAAAATGTGAAGAATTTAAAATATCACTCTGCCAGGGTCCTGACAGGCTTTGGCAGCCAGCCGTCCCTCCCACCAATAACAGGCCCCGCATTCACAAGACAGGAAACACGAAAATGAACAAAGCCACCAAACTACAGGGTTTTTGTCAGCTTGTTGTAAACGTCTCTTACCCACAATTTTTTTATTTTTTTTATTTTATTTAACCTTGGTGGAAATCTTTTCCTCACTTTTCTTTTGGTTACAAAATTATTTGTTACCTCTGGCAACAGGCCAGTTGATGTGGTTTGCCGTCTACACAAAGCAGACCGGTGGAGGGAGAGACTAATAAAATTCTCTGGCTGTCGCTGCCCATCCCCTTCAGATAAGACGGATCACTTTAGATCCACTGTTGGGGCTCTGATCCCTCTATGTTGACACTACTGTGGGTCTCCCCAGTGAAATGTTTCCAGACGGCATGCTAACTACAAGAACGTCAACTCTCCACTGTGGCCTGTACCAAATGGAGGAATCATAACTTTCATATTTTAGTGCCAAAAAAGGTTGTGGTACTCAAAAAATGTAACATTTGAGTTGCTGGTATTTTGTACCAGTGTTAACCGTCACAATTCAAGCACTGGGGGGAAACAGCATATGATTTTTCAATATTATGTCCCTTTATCAACAAGCTCGCTCAGCCTCCAAACAACAGCCACCCGAGGACACAGTCACGGACACCCATTGATACACTCAAGCTAATGAGATTGCCGGCGGCTAAATGACGTTAGCAAGGAAGAGGAGCCGCTGCTACACGATGGGAAGCAGCTCGATCCAATAAAGTGAGGTAGCGATGCAAAGCCAGGCCGTGGCCCGCCAAGTTCTTTAAAGTGAACTCTGGGGTAAAAAACAAACAAAAGAATTCAGTTGTCTTTGTATTCACACTGCCCTGGCCTTTGAATGAGGACTAAACTCTTTTGCCAGTTCACTTCCAACTATTTTGTGGTCCGAGTCCTCTTTGCATTCACATTGTTATGTTTAGAAAGGAACCAAGAGGGGTGGCAGGTAGCCTAGTGGTTAGAGTGTTGGACTAGTAACTGAATGGTTGCAAGATTGAATCCCCCAGCTGACAAGGTAAAAAAGTGGTTGTTCTGCCCCTGAACAAGGCAGTTAACCCACTGTTCCTAGGCCGTCATTGAAAATAAGAATATGTTCTTAACTGACTTGCCTAGTTAAAAGATATATATATTTTCCAACATGAACTCTGGGTTTTTACAAAGTGTAGGACAAGCCATTCAATAAGAATGTGTTGTCAGACAGCTCGATATTCCTACTTACATTGTGGAAGCTAATAGATTGCATGTAGTTCAAATCTGAGACTTAATAATTGCAATCAGAAGATACTATTAATATGTACATTTGATTGGTAACAGAGAAATTGCAATAGAATAACTGCATAACAAATAATGCTGCAATTGAAAATGGTACACCTAAGTTAGGCTACTGCCCCTTTAAGAGCTACAATAGACGTTGTACCCCATGTGATTCTTAACAACTATACACTTCATGACCAAAAGTATGTGGACACCTGCTCGTCGAACATCTCATTCCAAAATCATGGGCATTAATATTGAGTTGGTCCCCCCTTTGATGCTATAACAGCCTCCACTCTTCTGGGAAGGCTTTCCACTAGATGTTGGAACATTACTGCGGGGACATTCTTCCATTCAGCCACAAGAGCATTAGTGAGGTTGGGAACTGATGTTGGGCGATTAGGCCTGGCTCGCCGGTCGGCATTCAAATTCATCGAAAAGGTGTTTGATGGAGTTGAGGTCAGAACTCTGTGCAGGCCAGTCAAGTTCTTCCACGCCGATCTCGACAAACCATTTCTGTACGGACCTCGCTTTGTGCACAGGGGCATTGTCATGCTGAAACAGGAATGGGCCTACCCCAAACTGTTGCCACAAGTTGGAATCACAGAATTGTCTAGAATGTCATTGTATACTGTAGTGTTAAGATTTCCCTTTACTGGAACTAAGGGGCCTACTGTACTATAGCCTAAACAATTAAAAACAGCCACAGACCATTATTAGTCTATCACCAAATTTTACAGTTGGCACTATGCATTGGGGCAGGTCGGATTCTCCTGGCTGATGGTGAAGCGTGATTCATCACTTCAGTGCTCCAGAGTCCAATGGCGGCGAGCTTTACACCACTCCAGCCGGCGCTTGGCATTGCGCATGGTGATCTTAGGCTTGTGTGCGGCTGCTCAGCCATGGAAACCCATTTCGTGAAGCTCCCGACTAACAGTTCTTGTACAGACATTGCTTCCAGAGGCAGTTTGGATCTTGGTAGTGAGTGTTCCAACCGAGGACAGCACTCGTGGTCCTGTTCTGGGAGCTTGTATGGCCTACCACTTCGCAGCTGAGCCATTGTTGCTCTTAGACGTTTCTACTTCATAAGAACAACACTTACAGTTGACCGGGGCAGCTCTAGTAGGGCAGAAATCTGACGAACTGACTTGTTGGAAAGGTGGCATCCTATGACAGTGCCACGTTGAAAGGCACTGAGCTCTTCAGTAAGGCCATTCTACTGCCAATGTTTGTCTATGGAGAATGCATGGCTGTGTGCTCAATTTTATACACCTGGCAGCAATGGACTGAAATAGCCAAATCCACTAATTTGAAGGGGTGTCTACATACTTTGTTATATAGTGTATTTTCTCACACTATTCAAACCCCACAATCAATAAACAGCTTATGAAGCTCTCTTAGCCTATAGATCACATATTGCAAACAAATAATCTGAACTAAAAACCAAACATTTTGGAATTTCTGTGCGTCCTTGACAATCGCTAATCAATATCCAAAAACGGCACCATTTTTTTCCGCAAACCTGCGCATCATTGTCTTCTCTCTTTTGTGGCACCAATGTGAGGGTTTATGTCAGGGGAAACAGTGTTGCAGTAGTCTAGTGTGAGGGGTTATGTCAGTAGTCTAGTGTGAGGGGTTATGTCAGGGGAACAGTGTTACAGTAGTCTAGTGTGAGGGGTTATGTCAGGGGAAGCAGTGTTGCAGTAGTCTAGTGTGAGGGGTTATGGCAGGGGAAACAGTGTTGCAGTAGTCTAGTGTGAGGGGTTATGGCAGGGGAAACAGTGTTGCAGTAGTCTAGTGTGAGGGGTTATGTCAGGGGAAACAGTGTTGCAGTAGTCTAGTGTGAGGGGTTATGGCAGGGGAAACAGTGTTGCAGTAGTCTAGTGTGAGGGGTTATGGCAGGGGAAACAGTGTTTCAGTAGTCTAGTGTGAGGGGTTATGTCAGGGGAAGCAGTAGTCTAGTGTGAGGGCTTATGTCAGGGGAAGCAGTAGTCTAGTGTGAGGGCTTATGTCAGGGGAAACGGTGTTGCAGTAGTCTAGTGTGAGGGGTTATGGCAGGGGAACAGTGTTACAGTAGTCTAGTGTGAGGGGTTATGGCAGGGGAAACAGTGTTGCAGTAGTCTAGTGTGAGGGGTTATGGCAGGGGAAACAGTATTGCAGTAGTCTAGTGTGAGGGGTTATGTCAGGGGAAACAGTGTTGCAGTAGTCTAGTGTGTGGTGTGGGAATAATGAGAGGCGAGCCTGAGGAGCTTTGCGTTTACATTGTCCTAAAAAAGGGAACCGGACCACAGAATTCAAGCGAACCAAACTCAGACCAACTCTTGATATGGAGTATTCACATTGCACAAAAAAATCAGCGAACTGCACTGTTCACACACATTGTCTGAAAGGGACCAAATGTGAAAATACCCTAAGTCATTAGCTGCCATTTAAGGGCATGCAGAGGGTAGAATCTTGCATTGTGTGTTAGTTTTAATTAGTGGAGGTGCATCAAGTCCTCATGATCAACAACAAAATGCAGCTGACTGGGTGGGAGCCTAATAGCGGGAAAATTGATTTCTGTGTGGGCACACACAGCTGCTCGGTTGTCCTGGGTGGATCCAGCTCAGCAATTGTGTACCATTGTATTGTGCTGGTCATATGATTGAAGGACAAATGTATCGCAAAATATGCTAAATGCATGACATTCAGCAGGGATATAATTATTATTTGAGTCTTGGACTGTAATTGTCTCAAAGTTCTCAGGTCAGAATCCAGCTGTGAAATAAGTGTATTGTTTGTGTGTGTGTGTGTGTGTGTGTGTGTGTGTGTGTGTGTTTACGTGGAGTATTAACTACTTTTAGGTTTGCACTTATCCACCTACAACTGCAAATTACTAAAATGGCTTTAATTAACTCCAATTGAATAGCTTTCCATTTCTCTCCCAAGTTCCGGCACCATGGTCCATAATGAATGCTTTGCTGCCACCCTCTCACTACAATCTAATACAACTTGCAAAGTGCTCTGTGACAGACTGTGATATACATAATAAAACTGGGCTGATTGATTGAGTTCTGCAATCAAATTGGCAAGCATTGATATTAAAACCTCCCTCCCGCTAACATCAGCTTTTTTCACTTTTTTTCTGATGGTACAAATTTACTCTGCTTTTAGTCACAGCTAGCTAAGTTTTCAGCAGACTACAGACTAGCCTACTCACTGCATCAGGGTGTAAAATGACACATTCTATTGAAATGCACCTCTCAGCAGCAAACTCTCCATCCATATCCTTAAAATCTTCAGAAACATCATGCCACTCCTCCCTTCACTAACAAATAACACATTTCTATTCAAACTCATTTCATGGTTTGAGATGGTAAATATAAATCATACAATGTCATTAGGTACGGTATTGTAAGATCTTAGCTGCGTTGAAATGCTTCAACATCACACGGCTATAGTAAAGTAGATCAAACAGTCGTGGCCAAAAGTGTTGAGAATGACACAAATATTAATTTCCACAAAGTTTGCTGCTTCGGTGCCTTTAGATATTTTTGTCAGATGTTACTATGGAATACTGAAGTATAATTACAAGCATTTCATAAGTGTCAAAGGCTTTTATTGACAATTACATGAAGTTGATGCAAAGAGTCAATATTTGCAGTGTCGACATTTCTTTTTCAAGACCTCTGCAATCCACCCTGGCATGCTGTCAATTTACTTCTGGGCGACATCCCGACTGATGGCAAACCATTCATGCATATTCAATGTTTGGAGTTTGTCAGAATTTGTGGGTTTTTGTTTGTCCACCCGCCTCTTGAGGATTGACCACGTTCTCAATGGGATTAAGGTCTGGGGAATTTCCTGGCCATGGACCCGAAATATCTATGTTTTGTTCCCCGAGCAACTTAGTTATCAGTTTTGCCTTATGGCAAGGAGCTCCATCATGCTGGAAAAGGCATTGTTCGTCACCAAACTGTTCCTGGATGGTTGGGAGAAGTTGCTCTTGGAGGATGTGTTGGTACCATTCTTTATTCATGGCTGTGTTCTTAGGAAAGATTGTGAGTGAGCCCACTCCCTTGGCTGAGAAGCAACCCCACACATGAATGGTCTCAGGATGCTTTACTGTTGGCATGACACAGGACTGATGGTAGCGCTCACCTTGTCTTCTCCGGACAAGCTTTTTTCCGGATGCCCCAAACAATCGGAAAGCGGATTCATCAGAGAAAATGACTTTACCCCAGTCCTCAGCAGTCCAATCCCTGTACCTTTTGCAGAATATAAGTCTGTCCCTGATGTTTTTCCTGGAGAGAAGTGGCTTCTTTGCTGCTCTTCTTGACACCAGGCCATCCTCCAAAAGTCTTCGCCTCACTGTGCGTGCAGATGCACTCACACCTGCCTGCTGCCATTCCTGAGCAAGCTCTGTACTGGTGGTGCCCCGATCCCACAGCTGAATCAACTTTAGGAGACGGTCCTGGCGCTTGCTGGACTTTCTTGGGCGCCCTGAAGCATTCTTCACAACAATTGAACTGCTCTCCTTGAAGTTCTTGATGATCCGATAAATGGTGCGATCTGGCAGGCTATTCAGATTGTTTATCAGACTGTTTAAATGTTATTATTATTATTTTTTTTAAAGTTAGTCCCCCTTCACTTCTAAAACCAAAGTTGCGCCCCTGATCCAAACTGCCCCTCTCTATTAGAGTTCTCTGTTATGTGTTTCTTTGCTACTCTGTACAGTCAATGACTGACCGGCCCTGCTCACCGCACATCAATCTCACAGTAACAGTCAACACTGAGTGGAAGTGTGGACGTGGGGAGAGTATCAGTGGTGTGTGTGTGTGTACCTATGTGTGTGTGTTTGTGTGTTTGTGTGTGTGTGTGTGTGTGTGTGTGTGTGTGTGTGTGTGTGTGTGTGTGTGTGTGTGTGTGTGTGGAAACATTACCACAGAGTACTAGCAGTTCCCAGAGTGTGATTCCCTGCTACTCCGGGCAGAAAGACTGCAGATAATTACCCAGGGCTGGCTGGTTGTCTGGTGGCTCCCTGACAGACAAGAAAATGCCAGCAGGCACCAATTGCACTGCTGCATTTACGAGCACATGCAGCACTCTAACAGTCAACCTCCTGACCATTTAAAACACACAAATTAAGTGACCGAAGTGGTAAGTCACTGGGTTTCCTGGAACTGGATCAGTTCTACGCAGTTCATATGTATCGAAGGTGGCATCTATTGGAAAGGAAGTAGATAGTCTCTAGGAAAAGACATGTGAGATCAGGACATATGTAGCCTGTTCACACACATCTGCTTGTGCTTTAGCCAAGTTCTGTCGGGTTTGTTGTCATGCCAAACATGTATGACATGAAGTTTGCTCGAGCACAAACAGCAGACGACCAGGCTTGGCCATATGAACATCCGTGATATGCCTGCTAGAAGAGTGCATGAAGCCAAGTGTAAGGTTTACTGTCAATCAAGTTCAATATCCACAAAACATTTTCAACCCTCATCCTTTAGTTAGGGATTCTCACATATGGTAAGAGGACTGTTTGTAGAGAGAGTAGCAGACTGGCTCCATTTCATTTATTCATTTATTGTCTTAATGGAGTACAGATTGAGTGCAGACTGGAGAGATTTGGCATGGGTCCCCAGATCCTCAAAAAGTTATACAGCTGCACCATCGAGAGCATCCTGACCGGTTGCATCATCAACTGGTATGGCAACTGCTCGGCATCCGACAGTAAGGCGCAACATAGTTCAGTGCATACGGCCCAGTACATCACTGGGGCCAAGCTTCCTGCCATCCAAGACCTATATACTAGGCGGTGTCAGAGGAAGGCCCAAAATATTCTCAAAGACTCCGGTCACCCAAGTCATAGACTGTTCTCTCTGCTACCGCACGGCAAGCACTACCGGAGCTCCAAGTCTAGGTCCAAAAGGTTCCTTAACAGCTTCTACCCCCAAGCCATAAGACTACTGAACAATTAATCAAATGGCCACCCAGACAATTTACATTGACCCCCATTTGTTTTTACACTGCTGCTACTCACTGTTTATCTATGCATAGTCACTTTACTCCTACCTACATGTACAAATGACCTTGACTAACCTGTACCGCCGCACATTAACTCGGTACCAGTACCCCCCTGTATATAGCCTCAGTATTGTTATTTCCTTGTGTTACTTGATATAAAAAATTCTACTTTAGTTTATTTAGTAAATATTTTCTTAACTCTATTTCTTGAACTGCATTGCTGGTAAACATGTGACAAATAAAATTTGATTTGAGATGGATTAATCCTCATTCTCAGCCTTCCAAGTCAGTTTACCAGCATTCTTTTACTGACTGATGTCGAAACCTTTGCAGACAATAGGCCACCCATTTTGATCAAGGCACAATATTGATTAGGGACTCCCGAGTGGCACAGCGGTCTAAGGTGTCACTACAGACGTCACTGAGGCGGTCTGAGGCGTCACTACAGACCCTGGTTTGATTCCAGGCTGTATCACAACCGGCCGTGATTGGGAGTCCCATAGGGCGGCGCACAATTGGCCCAGCGTCGTCCAGGTTAGGGTTTGGCCGGGGTAGGCCGTCAATGTAAATAGGAATTTGTTCTTAACTGTCTTGCCTAGTCAAATAAAGGTTAAATATATATATTTGTTTAAAGAGATGTCTTCATAAATTAACTCCTCACATTAACATGAGTAAAATTTACCTGTGTGGCAAAGAGAAGTTAATTGTAACAATGTGTTCCTGTTCAAAGGACATTGACGAAAAACAGACTGGTAAAACATGCAAACTAGTACAGCCAGGAGGTTTTATTAAGAGGGGTAAAACAGTTCATTATTTATGTTATACTTGTTATTATGGTGACTTCTTTTTTTTGACTATTCATCAGAATTCTGCTCGCTATGGGGATTTATGAAACTTGTATGAAAAGCCATTCAGGAAAATATGATAAGACCTGACACTAACAACACATTCACAACATTATTCTTTGCTATGAATAGTGAAATTGGTTTGTTGCTATGGAAACACTGCATACTATGGCAATTTATATTGCTCTCTGACAATAAGGTATTTTTCCTCCCAACAATGGATTTGTAAGTACACACTCTGCTCTACAAGCAAGACGGATGCTGTTTAATTAGCTTGCTGTTCATTGCTAAATGCAGGTAAACAGACAAAGTAGGAATAAGCCTTTATTTTTTTCTAGAATTTTAAAACCCATAATCATTTAACACCAGCAGGAACAAAAAAAACCCTGCTTCAGTCTGGAAAGCAGGGAGGAGCCCCCAAAACACTGAAGTTTGGGAGAAATCTGCAGCTAAGCTCCCCTATAGTACAACCTCATTATAAGCCACAGCAGACAAACTGGAGTTCCATCTGTCCCCAGTCTACTTCCTTAATGAACTTTTAGTTATTCAGAGCACTGAGCGGGGCCTAGTGTTATTCATTGGAGGCGCCTATCCCCAAGAGTTTGATTTTTGTTGCATTTAGTCCCATCATTTGAAAGCTTGAAACACCAAGCCAAGGACAAAAAAGCTTTCCCGTTGGCACGTGGCAACACTGCACCTGATCTGGCTTCTTCGTGATCAAAGTTGTTGAGCCATGAAGAAATTTAAGTGGCAGGAGAAATTATGAAATTTCAAACGTTTTTGACTCAGTGAAAAAGGCTCAATATTATTTCCTTCACGTCGCTTAGTGGAAATGCCGTGAAATACAGTCCATTTCACAGGCTGCTAGTTACAGCAGGGGCTAATGGCAATTTTAGCTATTTACCCACTCTCAATTAAACACTTCAACCAGTCTACTATGAAACACACAGTGTAGAATAGATTTTTGGAATTACTTTGCTAGATAACATGGTTTAAATGGATCATGTCCAATGAACACAATATTTTAAAAATCTTACTGTGAGCATAGCAAACAAATGGGGCATAGGTAGGAAATATGACGCATTACTTTGTCAGGGAAGTAAAATCTTGGTCTATGACCCCCCCCCCCAAAAAAAAAGACATGCCATTAAAACCTTGCTCTAGACCTACTGCAGACCCAACTTGATGTTGTGGCTATGTGTGGGAACAGCACAGCAGAGCCAGAGGCAGTAGCTGTACTGTAGGTCCCTTGGAGAATCAATAGTGAGGCATTGTTGACATCTATTAACTAGAAACATGCTGGGCCAGCTTGTCCCCTGCAGGGCCGGACAATCTTTTTCGAATTTCCAACCTGTCAAATAATAGTCACTCTGCCAGTCATGGAGGAGCAAAATGTAAGTATCTATTTTCTAAAATGTATTTTAGGAGTGCTAAACGTATTCATGGACTTTGTGTATTTATTGGTTGCATCTAAATTACCCCACATTACCCCCATAATGGCTTTTTGCCTACATTTTCCCCCTCTATTACCTACTGTGAAAAATGTGGATCATTACTTTGCGCTTGACCATCCTTTGTCAAGGTAATTGTCACCTCTCCTTGGAACAGAAACACATCCGTCAACAGGGATCAGATATGCCCGGCACGGAGCCTTGACACCTGAATGGTGACTGAAGTACTTAACCACTTTAACTGCATGCATACTTCAAACTCATAGCCTAAGTCCTTCACTGTACATTTCTCTTAGGAGCTGCTGGCGATAACATCATCCGGCACCTTGTGTCTGCCTCCAGGGTTTCGCCATTGTGTGTTCCTGAATGTAGTGGAATGACTGAGGGTATCTTAAGGGGAAAAACAGAGATGCATTCCATTCACCACCATATCTGTACACAGGTTCAGACCCTTCTCACCTCTCTACCATACTTTTCACTTTTGCATTATTCATGTAGGCTTCCTCAGTACTTCAACTAGGAAAGGGAGATGTCAAATTCAGGCCTTACTTTGTGACTCGTGTGGAATGTGGTTGTCTTATCCCTTGATATACATCATTCTTCTTCTTCCACAATATATAGTAGGTCTATATGATAATATTCAATCAATAATTAATGGTCTGAAGATCCAGGAATAACAACGACAATAAATCAGTCATGTTTGTACACCATAAATGTGTCCTTTAGGGGTTATTGCGTGTTACACTTTGTTCCAGAGCAGCTATATGAAGAAAAAACACGGATTGTACTTTGCACATCTGTACTCTGTCTTGTTCTTTACTAGCTTAACTCAAACACAGAGATTCAATCAGGTAGGCTATTTCAAACTTTTAAACAACTTTTTGAACATGAAATGAAAATGGGAACGCTACGAAGATGACAACAGGTTTCTAAGTGACCCACAGTTTTTATCCCGGAGAAAAACTCGCCATTACCATGTCTCCCGGTCGTAAATAATTGGCATGAAGAGACGTTTATATAGCTTCATCAGAAGAAAAGAAAATAATTCATTCCATCTGTCCCCCGTGAAAGTAGTTTACATATCATATTGATATGCAAGTTTAAGGCATAAGGAAATGCTGAAAGAAACCCAAATGTGAGCTTAGGAGAAACGAGGCTGCGCTCCAGTTGACTGGTTGTAATTAGGAGGAATGTTGAACTGGATGAAGCTTATGTTAACTGATTACCCTCTTTAATCAGTTCTAATCTCTAGTCATTTTCACAGCACAATACATTTTTCTTCCATAAAGTCAAATGAATAAGTCAAAATATAGCTGCTCCTTCAAAAGCATCTTTGGTTAAGTCTGTAAGTGCCTCCGATATGTTTCTTAATGATTAGATCTGTTCCTCAGGAGAGACCAAGCATTCAGGACCACAATTGCAGTGAAAATCCCTTGATATATATTTTAATACGATTTGATCATTAAATGGGAGTAATGAGTAAGAGAATGACCATCCCTTGTGTCACGAAAATAATTTCCATGAGGGGTGTGGGGTGATGAGGTGCGAGAGTTGGGGTCAACCTGAGCAAAATATAGTGGAATATAAATGTCCAAATTAGATTCAATATTCAACCTTCACGACTTGATTTTATTACGGAAGATTCAGGGGAAAACAGTACCTGGGACTTTCTAAGCCCCGTGCTGTTTTGAAGCAACGTGAGATGCAGCATTGTGACCAAACAGAGGGGAGCACGAATAGGGTTCACATGGTCAGCCAGCACACCTGATCCACCAAGGGAAAGAAAGAGAAGGTCCAGATGTGTGAGACAGAGAAAAGGAAGTAAGAGAGAGTGAGGGGGCGAGAGAGAGTAAACGGGAACAAAAACAAGAGAGAGAGAGAGCAAGGGAAAGAAAGAGGCAGAGAGAGATGATTAATTGGTTGAGTGAACATAAGAAAACGAGAAAGAAAGAGGGAGCTTTTAGATGAGACATCAGGAGGATTACCAGTCGTCTACTCCACCAGGGTATGTATATGAGCTGACTTGGTGGAGGGTGGAGACAGAGACAGACAGAAAGAGTGAGAGAGGGAGAAAGAAAGAGAGAGACAGAAAGAACGAGAGAGAGAGAAATAGAGTGAGAGAAAGAGAGAGACATATGCAGAAAAGTAACTCATAACTGTAAAATATGTTGGTGCTTCCACTGGTGCTGGGGCACTTGTTAAGGTCAACGGCATTTGCTGTGTGCAAATTCTGTGCAACTTCCTGCTCGCATTTACTGTGAAACCGAGGCCTGCTTCAGGTTAGTCTTAACAGTAGTCAATTAGGACACTGCGGCTATTTGATCATAATGTAGGCCTACCGGAGTGGCTTACCATCATCAAAAACAATGGAGAAAATGCATCCCATAACATTTTAACATGGAAATAGCTGTTCTATAGTTCAGCCTTTAGGGCTAATACCTCAACTAGCAAAGGATATGAACAAATGTTGCTACATGTAGCTCTCACTTTGATCTCAAAACAAGCGCATCTACCCACAACCGCTGATGCTGTATACACAGTCCAGTTCAAAGTGAATGGCACCGATTGATATATGGCAATGGTCTATTTGCATATACAGTAGGCCTACTGCAGCTCTGATTGGTTATGGTGCACCAGTCTGTGTAGAGTAAGGGTCCTGCGTGTCAATGCAATAAAATCCTACTCAGATGTGTTCTGCATATACATCAAATCTCTTGCATAGTTAGTTTTGCATAATAAATCGTGCATAGTTTGATGTTTCGGTATGTTGTATTGAAAGTGGCTAATATTGCATTGATTCGATCGCAATTCCCACATTAAAGTGGAACGTTAATAATGTTAACTAACGGGGACAACTTGAGTGAAGTTCAATGCTTCTCTGCGCGCACTGATATTTATTCTGCGTGGCAGTTGCAGGGAGCTGCGCGCCCGTGCACAGTTTAGAGGGAACATTGTCTGGAAAGATTCTATATAGAGGAATGGCATAAGATCCCTCCCAATTGTTTCTCCAATCATAATTTTTACCCCCACCAATATAGCTACGTTTTTTATTATTTATTTCATACAGTAATTTTTGCTCATCTTTATCAAGGGTGTCAATCATTTCCGACCCCACTGTAGATTCCTCTGTGTTACGTTCGTCATAATGATCGGACCAAGGACCCACAAACACAAAAGGGAAAATGGCTACCTAAATATGATCCCCAATCAGAGACAATGACAAACAGCTGCCTCTGATTGGGAACCATATCAGGCCACCCTAGACATACATATTACCTAGACCTACAAAAACCCCTAGACATACAAAAACCCTAGACAATACAAACACTAGCATACCCACCCTCGTCACACCCTGACCTAACCAAAAAATAAAGAAAACAGAGATATCTAAGGTCAGAGCGTGACACTGTCACTACAGGAGATGCATACAGATATCTCGTCTTTGTTAGTTTCATGACAGTTCATTCTAAGGTGTACAGTATGATACCACCCCATAGTAAATCCTAGCGACTCTTTTCCATTTCATTGGGCGTTTATATAGCAGATATGATTGTTGTTTTGTTACATGTATGTAGTATGATGGGTGGAAAAAATGTATCTACTCTATTAGAAAGTTAGAACAGTGCACTTTAGAAGGCAGATGGAATGTTTGCATTTGACTTAGGTTTAGGGATAGAAAGTCATGTATATAGGCCTCCTGGGTGGCCAGGTGTGCCACCAGAGACTCTGGCTTCGCGCCCAGGCTCTGTCGTAAACGGCTGCGACCGGGAGGTCTGTGGGGCGACGCACAATTGGCCTAGCGTCGTCCGGGTTAGGGAGGGTTTGGCCGGTAGGGATATCCTTGTCTCTTCGCGCACCAGCGACTCCTGTGGCGGGCCAGGCGCAGTGCGCGCTAACCAAGGTTGCCAGGTGCACGGTGTTTCCTCCGACACATTGGTGCGGCTGGCTTCCGGGTTGGATGCGCGCTGTGTTAAGAAGCAGTGCGGCTTGGTTGGGTTGTGTATCGGAGGACGCATAACTTTCGACCTTCGTCTCTCCCAAGCCCGTACGGGAGTTGTAGCGATGAGACAAGATAGTAGCTACTAACAATTGGATACCACAAAATTGGGGAGAAAAAGGGGTAAAAATAAATGTAAAAAAAGAACGTCACGTATATTTTGTGTTTCCCAGGTGCAATTTGAATGAAGGAAAAGTATAGCAACTCTGTCCAGGTGAGGCAATATCACAGAGACCCTGAGGGCTGTGTGTTCTTCACACATTCCCAAGACTTGTTCGCTTTGGCTGACTGCGGTTCAAGCTATATACCTGTGATGTTTACAAATAGGATTACTCCCAGTTTCCCACAGAAGTCTCCCAGAAATACCACTAAATCCATGGGCGAGGTGTACTAAAGCAGCCGGGGAGTTTGATACACTGGTCCCGCCGTATAACCTTTTTCATGTCCCGCTTAAGCCGCTCCCTTATCTAAATGAGCAGAACAGCCTCCTCATCCAACATGGCGTTTCCATTTCCCCCAGAACACACTCATACAGTGGGACCGGAGCACACAGGGAGCATGCAAGGGCGCAACAGAGGGGGGTCAGAGAAATGAAATGCACTGTAAATATACAGTAGTATTTTGGCATTGATGATAACAGCAATTAAAGCTGAAAGCACAGTGGTAGACCACTGGAAGAAGCAATGATGATTTATGAGCAAAACAAATATGAAGGCAAAACATGCAGTTAAGCAAGGTGAAGTGCCACATTTCAAATGTATGAGCGAATGTTCAACATGACTGTCACGCCCTGACCGTAGATTGCTTTGGTTCTCAATCAGGGACAGCTGTCTATCGTTGTCTCTGATTGGGAATCACACTTAGGTAGCCTGTTTTTCCACTTTTAGTTGTGGGTAGTTGTGTTTCTGTTTAGTGTTGGTTTCACCTTGCAGGACTGTTTCGGGTTTTCCTTTTCTTATTTTTGTATTCAGTGTTCAGTTCCTTATAATAAAGATGAACACGTATCCCGCTGCATTTTGGTCTGACGATTCCTCTTCTTCCGATGAAAGCCGTTATAGAACTACCCACCACAAACGGACCAAGCAACGGGGTAACTGTGAGCAAAAAGTGTTGGACTCATGGAGCTGCCAGAATCTCCCTGCTGTCTGGAGCTGCCAGACCCTCCCTCCTGTCCAGAGCTGCCAGACCCTCCCTCCTGTCCAGAGCTGCCAGAGTCTCCCTCCTGTCCGGAGCTGCTCTTCAGTCCAGAGGCGCTCTTCTGTCCAGAGGCGCTCTTCCGTCCAGAGGCGCTCTTCAGTCCAGAGGTGCTCTTCAGTCCAGAGGTGCCACTCACTCCAGACTCGACCATCAGTCCAGTGGCGTCCTCCAGTCCGAGGTCGGCGGTGAGAGTTCCCGCTCTACATGCATTACCGAAGTGGGCCAAGCCAGAAGTGGAGTGGGGTCCACGTCCCTCACCAGAGCCGCCACCGCGGAGTAATGCCCACCCAGACTCTCCCCTATAGGTTCAGGTTTTGCGGCCGGAGTCCGCACCTTTGGGGGGGAGGGGTACTGTCACGTCCTGACCATAGATTGCTTTGTATGTTTCTATTTTTGTTTGGCCAGGGTGTGATTTGGGTGGACATTCTATGTTTGTATGTCTAGATTTTGGTATTGCTATGTTTCGGCCGGGTATGGTTCTCAATCAGGGACAGCTGTCTATCGTTGTCTCTGATTGGGATTCATACTTAGGTAGCCTGTTTTTCCACTTTTAGGTGTGGGTAGTTGTGTTTCTGTTTAGTGTTTGTTTCACCTTGCAGGACTGTTTCGGGTTTTCCTTTTCTTATTTTTGTATTCAGTGTTCAGTTCCTTATAATAAAGATGAACACGTATCCCGCTGCATTTTGGTCTGACGATTCCTCTTCTTCCGATGAAAGCCGTTACAATAACCAGCTGCATTTGAATAACTGAACAGAGATACATGCAAAGCGTTTAGAGTAGTGATGTGACAAATTGATTTTTTAAATTTTTTTAATGGACATTAAATGGACATTTTTCGTTTTTTCCATTAAAAATAAGATTCATAAAATGCAGCAATGATTTTTGTCTCACAGTGCATCCATTCAGATGGTTAAGCATTGCACCTGTACTACCATTCATTTACCTAAATTCCATGACGCAGTGTGCATTTCCTCCTCATTTAACTTATCAATGTTTTGAAAAACTAGACTTTGCTGCTGTCATTTTCCCAACTGTTAACGATGATGATGTAGTGGTGGAGAGTCAACATAATTGATTCCTCAGCTCAACTTGCACGTTGACTCCCGGTGTTGACTCCCGTTTCTAAGTGTCAAGATTCCTAAGATTCAGTATTTTTGAAACAGAGGAGACTGATTAGTTGCCGTACTTCCGAAAACACAAACACTAGCATTTTTCATAGTGAGCTAGCTAGGGACAGAGAGAGAGGGGGAGGAGCACAGTATAGACATAACCGTGCACTAAGCCTATTTGCAATCAAAATCTGTATCTCACAATGGAATGCTGTATCTTGCAATTTATTGGCATGCATTGTCTCGCAACTTCAGTAAAGCAGGGCCTATCATCAATTAATAGGCTAGGTTATTCTAAATGAAACAGACTGAAGACATGAACACACATTTCCATCATTAGCAAAGAGAAAGAGCAGGGGTGTAATCATTAGTCCAAACAGTTTCAAAACTGAACATTTTGCAACTAAAACAAGAGTTTCTATTGGACAAATGTCCCTCCCAGTTTCGTTCCGTTTGCTTCCGTTTAACAAATGTTTTGCAACAGAATTGGCGTAATGAATACGCACCAGGCAGGGAGAGAGAAGGGGGCAGGAAAAAATAACCGTGATGCGCATGTTTCATTTCCAGCGCAAATGAACCAAGTAGCCTAAAGTTTGCCTCTTCCTCTCTCATTTTATTTAAATTACACAACTTAGGCTATAACATGGAAAATCATAACTGCACTGTGATTAATATTGAGGTGGAGGAATAGGGGAATTAGAAAGGTTCTGGACAGGTTTCAATCAATATTTCTGTGTACAGCGCAACATCAATTGCTTGACACTCCCTAAAACCACTGGTTGTTCTGAATCATATGCACTATTGAAAGTGCAGCTGTGAGGTTTACAGACACAGGAAATCGTCTATTTGCATAGGGAAAGACATCACATTTTCTGGCCTATCCAGACAAAGGAACGATTTCCTGTGCCTTTGGACATCGTAGCTGAGCTTGCAATTGCTTAAATGAAACGAGAGAGCCTAGCGGAGGCAACAATTCATCTCGCTGTGATGTTCTCAGATTGATGTATAGCTATCAATAGGAAAAAATACAAAATGATTGTGTAGCATTGAAACAAGACCACTTTCTCCTGGTGACAGTAATACGAAATCACTTGGTGCGTAAAGCTGATGTTGTAATGAGTCAGCACACATTTGAATGGTGTCTCTGCATTGCTCAGTGGACATTTGGCAGAAAAGTCTCTGTCGTCAGTTACATGAAGTGGTATCAATATTGTATTGTCATTAAGTATGATCATTTTTATTTTATAGTTATAAGAAAGGTGAAATCTTATAGTACGTCATTTATTATTTGATTATTTAGAAAGCATTTCAATAGTTTCAAGCCCTACTGCCCCACATGATTTTTCATAATATTTGTACAGTGCATTCTGAAGTATTCAGACCCCATGACTCTCTCTACATTTTGTTACGTTGACGACTTATTCTAAAATTGATTAAACTACATTTTTTCCTCATCAATCTCCACACAATACCTCATAATGATTTGTAAATGTCTTAAAAATTAAAACATAAATACCTTATTTACATAAGTATTCAGACCCTTTGCTATGGGTCTCAAAATTGAGCTCAGGTGTTTCCATTGATCATCCTTGAGATGTTTCTACAACTTGATTGGGGTCCACCTGTTGTAAATTCAATTAACTGGACATTATTTGGAAAGGTACACACCTGTCTATATAATGTCCCACAGTTGACAGTGCATGTCATAGCAAAAACCAAGCCATGAGCTCGAAGGAATTGTCCATAGAGCTCCAAGACAGGATTGTTTTGAGGCAATGATCTGGGGAAGGGTACCAAAACATTTCTGCAGCATTGAAAGTCCCCAATAACACAGTGGCCTTCATTATTATTAAATGGAAGAATTTTGGAACCACAAAGAGGGCCTTGGTCACGGAGGTGACCAAGAACCCAATGGTCACTCTGACAGAGCTCCAGCTCCTCTGTGGAGATGGGAGAACCTTCCAGAAGGACAACCATCTCTGCAGCACACCACCAATCAGGCCTTTATGGTAGAGTGGCCAGACGGAAGCAAAGCCTCAATTAAAGGCACATCACAGCCCGCTTGGAGTTTGCCAAAAGGCATCTAAAGGTATCTCAGACCATGAGAAACAAGATTCTCTGGTCTGATGAAACCAAGATTGAACACTTGGGCCTGAATGCCAAGTGTCACGTCTGGAGGAAACCTGGCACCATCCCTACGGTGAAGCATGGTGGTGGCAGCATCATGCTGTGGTGATGTTTTTCAGTGGCAGGGACTGGGAGACTAGTCAGAATCTGAGGAAATATGAACAGAGCAGTACAGACAGATCCTTTTAAAAATATTTATATTTTATTTTGTACTTTTACACCTTTTTCTGCCCAATTTCATGATATCCAATTGGTAGTTACAGTCTTGTCACATCGCTGCAACTCCCCTACGGATTCGGGAGAGGCGAAGGTCGAAAGCCATGTGTCCTCCGAAACATGACCCTGCCAAACCGCGCTGCTTCTTGACACACCGCTCGTTTAACCGGGAAGCCAGCCGCACCAACGTGTCACCACAAGGAGTCACTTGAGCGCAATGGGACAAGGAAATCCCGGCAGGCCATCCCCTCCACTAAGCCGGATGACGCTGGGCCAATTGTGCGCCACCTCATGGGTCTCCCAGTCACGGCCGGCTGTGACACATCCTGAGATCAAACCCAGGTCTGAAGCACCACTCAAAAGGCCTGTACAGACAGATCCTTGATGAAAACCTGCTCCAGAGCGCTCTGGACCTCAGACTGGGGCGAAGGTTCACCTTTCAACAGGACAACGACCCTAAGCCCACAGCCAAGACAACGCAGGAGTGGCTTCGGAAACAAGTCTCTGAATGTCCTTGAGTGGCCCAGCCAGAGACCGGACTTGAACCCAATCTAACATCTCTGGAGAGACCTGAAAATAGCTGTGCAGCGACGCTCCCCATCCAACCTGACAGAGCTCGAGGGTCTACAGAGAAGAATGGGAGAAACTCCCCAAACACAGATGTGCCAAGCTTGTAGCGTTCTACCCAAGAAGACTCAAAGGTGCTTCAACAAAGTACTGAGTAAAGGGTCTGAATAGTTTCTGAATGCACTGTACTTTAGCTTGTGTCCTCAAAAGTGAGCACACCTCAGCAATTTATAACTATTATTACCAGAAAGGTGAGTTCAAGACATTTAAAAAACTATGCAGCATTACCAGTTATTGTTTGGCTATGTCTATTTTGACGGAAATGTACATTTTGCCCTAACGTTCAAGTGAAGACTTCGGGAGTACATACTATATTATTGCAATTTTCAAAACCTAGGCATATCTCTTTGATAAGATATTTATCTTAATCATTCATTGAAGGGGAAGCTGCTACAGTAGTCCTGTGGTAATTCACAAAAATAATGGCTCCCTATTAAAATAGATATAGTTTGTCTGGCTGTTATCCTGCTACAAATGCACTGATTTGGTAGAAACACAATCAATTGGCCATTGTTTCACAGCCATGTGAAAGAGAGGTCCTACTCTCATCAGTTATCCTGTTGAGTGTAGGGGGCAGGATTATCGTTTTTGGCTAAAAAACGTACCCATTTGAAACTGCCTATTTCTCAGGCCCAGAAACGAGAATATGCATATAATTGTCAGATTAGGATAGAAAACACTCTAAAGTTTCCAAAACTGTCAAAATATTGTCTGTGAGTATAACAGAACTGATATTGCAGGCGAAATCCTGAGGAAAATCAAACCAGGAAGTGGCTTCTATTTTGAAAGCTCCATGTTCCATAGCCTGCCTTCGCTCCATTTAAAGGGATATCAACCAGATTCCTTTTCCTATCACTTCCTCAAGGTGTCAACAGTCTTTAGACATAGTTTCAGGCTTTTATTTTGGAAAATGAGCGAGAAAGATAACATCTCATCAGTGGATAGCTGGGTGTTCGCATGAGTTTTGCTTGCGCAACAGAGTGGGGCAGCCATTGTCTCTCCCTCTCCTATTGAAAAAGTGACAGTCCCGGTTGATATATTATCGATTATATATTTTAAAAACAACCTGAGGATTGATTATAAAAAACGTTTGACATGTTTCTATGGACATTACGGATACTATTTGGAATTTTCGTCTGCGATGTCGTGACCGCTCGAGCCAGTGGATTTCTGAACAGAACGCGCCAAACAAATGGAGGTATTTTGGATATAAAAATCATCTTTATGGAACAAAAGGAACATTTATTGTGTAACTGGGAGTCTCGTGAGTGAAAACATCCAAAGATCATCAAAGGTAAGCGATTTAATTTACTGCTTTTCTGACTTTCGTGACCAATCTACTTGGCTGCTAGGTGTTTGTAATATTTTGTCTACTGGAAGAGATGTTCTTACATAAACGCTTGTTATGCTTTCGCCGAAAAGCTGGAATTGAAATCTGACACGCCAGGTGGATTAACAACAAGCTAAGCTGTGTTTTGCTATGTTGCACTCGTGATTTCATGAAAATTAAATATGTTTAGTAATTTAATTTGAATTTGGCGCACTGCAATTCAACGGGTGTTGATGAAAATGATCCCCCGGGTGTGTCAAGAAGATTTATCTGATGCAAATACCCACAAGGTTGACCTCAAGAGGAAAAAAAATGTCTGTAAGTAATGTGCAAATCATGATGATAATCATGGTAAATTGTCACTGTGCAGACTAGTGTTAATGCAATCCTTGAAAAGGATGGCTAAGAGCCAGGGGCTATATCAGGTGTTTGGTTGCTAATGAGAATACTGTACCTTATGACTCAGTGAAGCTCCATCCTGCTTGCTAAGACAAGCAAGAGGAAAGCACAATAGCAAGGTTGTGCAAAAAGTTCCACAACTCTCAATCTATGTTTGGGTTAGCAAGGTCATTTCAATACGTATCAATCACTTGCAATTCAGAGGAGCACCTTGGAATAGTTTGACACATTCGGTAGGATAACTTTTCGCCGTGCTTTCAAATCTCCCCTGGTCTCAATTTAGATATACACCAAGTGGAATTTTGGACAGATGGAAGCTACAATTATTTTTTCATCAGAGAAATGTCTGTAATCTGTCTCGTTGAGAACACTTAAATCTCCCAATAGGAAATGTGATCTAAGGGTGTGACAATAGATTAGGACACATTAGTATGAAATTAAACCGCTGTGTATAAATACAGTGGAAATAAGTCTGGTGATGTATCTAGCTTGAATGTTCATTGACACATGCAACTCGACTATGTGATAGCTGAGTGGGGTTTCCTTACCTGTGATTGGTTTAATCAGAGGTGGGTGGAGTTACATGACCACGGATGGACACAAGGCGAACAGCCAAGAACATAAACAGAGAAAAGACAGAAGAGACATTGTTAGACTAGACATTTTTGTATAATTTATGCAAATTAAAATATCAGATAGGATGACTGCTTGGACAGTTTTCAGTGGGTCGATATGACGTAGCTGTGGCTTTTAGGGATAATGGACTGTATTCCTACGCCCTTAGACTTGAGTGTTTTCTGTATGACAGAGCAGAGGCAGTTAGCAATTACATTCAAACATATTGCTTATGATTGTCTCACGGTACAAATGGGCTCAAAAGAGGGGTTGAATGGCCATTGTTCCTTATTTTTTGTATTGTGTAGGCATATTATGGAAACACCACAAAGAAGAGTCTCTCCACAATCAAAAACCAACGACAAGAGTGCTGTCGGGCTACAATTTGAAATGCATTGAGAGGGCCACAGCGGTGGCCTGTGGCGTGTGGATAGAGCAGCAGTTTATCCCAGTATTTGACACTTTTTCACAAAGGTGCATGAAAACACAGAAACCTCAAGCCAGCATGATTGAAGTCCTTGATGATTTCCCAGAGTTCATTTCGGGGTCACATGTGGCTGGATAAGTATAATTCCTTCCAATGGCTTGGACGACAGCAGCCAAACTCAACAGGCGGACCGCAGTCCGTGTCCGGACCCAGAGACATGTCAATACAGACCGGACAACATCACATTTTGTTATATTAAAGTCAATCAATTATTTTTAGACAGCTTTCAAAAATCAACCTGACACAGCGGCCTCTCTAACTCAGCAACCTCTCTTTCTCTCTCGAAGCAACGCCCACCTCTACTAGTGCCCTGTCTAATCCAATTGCATGATTATACGCAAATACAAGAGGCCGTGTCTTGTCAAATATCTGCAAATACAGTGGGATAAGCAGGCAGAAAGAAACAGAAAGATTAAACCGTAGTTCAACTGTTAATATCACAGATATGAGCTTAGTTGGCAGTATCTTTGTTATTATTGCTTGAAAGGAAAAAAATGGACGCTGAAAACCGTATATTCATAGACGAGTGAACAGATAAGTATATATGAATTCTCCTCGCAACTAGCACAAAATCAATGTGTCTGATATGCAGCGAGTCCGTAGCCCTCGTGAAAAGTGCCAATGTTAAACTCCATTATGACACCAAGCATAGCAATTTCGATCAGACGTATCACCTGCACACGGAGGGGAGAACAAACAAGATGAACCAACTCAAATCCCAATATGAGAGGTCCACCAAAGTCATTGTCAATTCCCTGACAGTCGAACAACATTTTCTGACGCTGAGACGGTGAAAGAATGCATGTGTGAAGTTGTTGACACCTCGCTTGAAGGTAAATAAAAAGACGTCCGATTCCACAGCAATGAGGAGAACTGAAATATTATCTGAAGATTTAACTTGATGAGGTCATTCAGAACGCATTTCATTATCTGTGGATGAATCAACAGATAACACTGATAATGCCCAGCTTCGGGTGTTTGTCAGATTGTATAATGAAACAAAGAAGGACTTCTGTGAGGAGCTGTTGGGCTTAACAAATCTAGAAGTGCACACATGAAGAGAGGATATCCATGAGACCATTAAAGGGATGCTAAGATGGAACTCCAGCCATGATAGGAAGAGGGAGGGGACTGGTTGCACGTTTGAAAGAGGACCACCCTGACCTGACATATCACTGCATCATCCATCAGTCTGGGAAAATAGTATTCTGAGGTCATGACGATGATGAAACTGATCTTGTTGAGAGCAACATCATCCCTACAACACCGCCTGCTACAAGGCTTTCTGACAGAGGCCAATGCCTGTTTTGATGACTTACGACTGCACAACAATGTCAGATGGCTCAGCAAAGGCGGGGTTTTGGAACGCTTCTGGGCCATTCTGGAGGGAATCAAAGCTTTCTTATCAGAGCAAAAGAGTGACAAGGCAACTCGGTTTTCTGAGTTTTTGGAAGATGAGGGGAAGATGGAAACAGTTGCATTTTTGACAAACATTACATCACACCTTAATCGACTGTGTGTTAAGCTGCAGGGATGGGACAACACAGTGTGTGATATGATAACAGCAGTCCGGGCTTTCCAGATGAAATTGGAGCTTTCCATTGAACACCTGCACCAGTGTCTCAGAGTTGCTCTCACACCATTTGTGCCAAAGTTCAATTCATTGGCAGGTGCCAAAAAGTGTCAAAACATTTATTTAATTGATGCAAGGGCAAGGCCTAGAGTGACTTATACATTAATATTGTATGGCCCACAGTGACTTATACATTAATATTGTATGGCCCACAGTGACTTATACATTAATACTGTATGGCCCACAGTGACTTTCTGTGCATTCAGATGATTATTTTGGTTCAACTCTCCTTTGTTCTCCAGAAAACATGCACTTTATTTTATTTTTTAAAGAAACATGTCATTCCTGAGTTCCTACTGTAATGGTTCACAGTGCACGTTTTGTATAGACAATTATGCAACCACTTTTGTTCTTCGGCAATGTTGGTGCAATGATGCACATGTTAACATTCAAAATAAAGAAGCTGCAATGAATTCACATTCTTATTCTCTCATTTCATGTATTGATGTAGATGTTATATAACAACATGTTTCCTAAGTCGTAGACGACTAGGTTTGTTACTACTCTGTCCCACAGCTCCAATAAATTATCATATCCATCCAGGCTTTCGCCACCTAGGAAATTTAGACCTTCTCAAATAGTAGTTGAGTACCCCTGGACGACAGCATGCAATGTTTTGGAGCGCAACACAATATTAGTTTACACAGAGGTGCGTAAAAACACACAGACAAAAAGACAGACACACACACCTCCCAGTCATCAGCTGCTATATCAGTTACCCTAGTGACATCATCAGGAGGACCCTGGTGAATTAAATGGTGTGAATGTGCGCACCCCTAACAAAAAGATAAGGAACATTAACCATGATAAGAGACTTATTTCCTGGGGCCACGACACCACAATATGATGAACAGCCCCAGCTGACAGATGACTTCTCTGTGGTATAGCTCACATTTCCTGAATGCTTTCGTCAATAGCTTTAACCTTTCACTCATTCACATCTCATCTTCAGGGCCCAGCAGTGATTCTCTGTCGCTGATTTCCTGGTATCTGCGAGGTGAAATCGGTTTCATTGGACATACTTGTCATGCTACTGTGCTACATGGAGCCTGTCTCAAGGTAAATGGCAGAGTATTGATTGGGAGGCTAAAAGCCTCAGGAGCGGTAGATATCCTTGGGCAAGGTCAGAGACGACCGGCAGAACCGGGGTGCACTCTGCCTCAACGACCATTAGTCACTATTTGTGAGTTATAACGCCATCATAAACAGCCCCGAGTTCTTAAATTAATGACTAAAATGCTTACTCCCAATCGAATAACCACATCATATAGCTCTATTTGTGGCTAGTTACCTAGAAGAAGATGCCAGAAGCACGGCCCAACAGGTACAGTTGAAGTCAGAAGTTTACATACACTTACATTGGAGTCATTAAAACTCGTTTTTCAACCACTACACAAATGTCTTGTTAACAAATTATAGTTTTGGCAAGTCGGTTAGGACATCTACTTTGTGCATGACACAAGTAATTTTTCCAACAATTGTTTACAGACAGATTATTTAACTTATAATTCACTGTATCACAATTCCAGTGGGTCAGAAGTTTACATACACTAAGTTGACTGTGCCTTTAAACAGCTTGGAATATTCCAGAAAATGATGTCATGGCTTCAGAAGCATCTGATAGGCTAATTGACATACTTTGAGTCAATTGGAGGTGTACCTGTGGATGTATTTCAAGCCCTACATTCAAACTCAGTGCATCTTTGCTTGACATCATGGGAAAATCAAAATAAATATTTATTTTTTTTACACCTCCACAAGTCTGGTTCATCCTTGGGAGCAATTTCCAAACACCTAAAGATACCAGATATCTGGTAGAAGATATCAATCCCAGAACAATAGCAAAGGACCATGTGAATATGCTGTAGGAAACAGGTACAAAAGTATCTATATCCACAGTAAAAACCAATATCAACATAACTTGAAAGCCCGCTCAACAAGGAAGAATCCACTGCTACAAAACCACCATAAAAAATCCAGACTACGGTTTTCAACTGCACATGGGGACAAAGATCGTACTTTTTGGAGAAATGTCCTCTGGTCTGATGAATTAAAAATAGAACTGTTTGTCCATAATGACCATCGTTATGTTTGGAAGAAGAACACCATCCCAACCGTGAAGCACGGGGGTGGCAGCATCATGTTGTGGGGGTGCTTTGCTGCAGGAGGGACTGGTGCACTTCACAAAATAGATGGCATCATGAGGTAGGAAAATTATGCGGATATATTGAAGCAACATCTCAAGACATCAGTCAGGAAGTTAAAGCTTGATCGCAAATGGGTCTTCCAAATGGACAATGACCCCAAGCATACTTCCAAAGTTGTGGCAAAATGGCTTAAGGACAACAAAGTCAAGGTATTGGAGTGGCCATCACAATGCCCTGACCTCAATCCCATAGAAAATTTGTGGGCAGAATTTAAAAAACGTGTGCGAGCAAGGAGGCCTACAAACCTGACTCAGTTACACCAGCTCTGTCAGGAGGAATAGGCCAAAATTCACCCAGCTTATTGTGGGAAGCTTGTGGAAGGCTACCTGAAACGTTTGCCCCAAGTTAAACAATTTAAAGGCAATGTTACCAAATACTAATTGAGTGTATGTAAACTTCTGATCCATTTAGAACACTGCATGTGATGAAAGAAATAAAAGCTGAAATAAATCATTCTCTCTACTATTATTCTGACATTTCACATTCTTAAAATAAAGTGGTGATTTTAACTGACCTAAAACAGGGAATTTTTACTGGGATTACATGTTAGGAATGGTGAAAAACTGAGTTTGAATGTAGTTGTCTGAGGTGTATGTAAACTTCTGACTTCAACTGTAGCTGTGACAGGTCTATGGCCTGTTTACATTAAAACATTAGTGAATTACACTTAACAAGAGAGAGGGGGTATTGTGGTGATCATTTTTTATTTTTTTTTAATGATGAACAGTGAGTCGGAATTCATCTACACTCAGGTAGAGTGGCTTTTTAATAGTTAGTTTGTCTTTTTATTAATAGTAGTTTCATTACATTAGTGAAGAATGAAAATAACATTGCGGTAATGAAAAAAGGAGTCATTGAATAGTTTTAAGAAAATTTACTGTGTATACAGCGGTAATATTTCAAGTGTCATTCATGACACTAATATTCTTTTCACTTCATATCAAGGAAACTCACCTTAAAAAGGGATTGTCAGCTCAAACCACATTAGAATGCACTATGCAACATACAACCATAACACAGGGGTGTCAACATGCATGCAGGCATAACTAAAGCTCACGGCCCAACGGGAGGTAATAGACCGTGTTGTTTTCATAAGGTCATCCGTGTGAGCGGGCTCTGCATTTACAATAAATTACTCTCACCAGAACATGTTAAAACACCATCCACCCAAAAAACAGGTCTGTTGGTGCATAAATTATTACGCCAGGGCTGGTTGAGCTCTTTCAGTGTGAGTAAACATTTCCAAAAGACGGACGTATGAAAAGGTTAGTTTGGCTGACATATTGAATGCCTAAGGTTAATGAGCATTGTGGGGAGAAGGAATAAGCACACCAGACATTTAATTATGTCTGATATTCCTGCAGGGTTAATTCCATTTAGAACCCTGCATATTGCAGCCAGAATGAAAGGTCCCCAGGCATATCCTTTGTTTGTGAGTTACAGCTTCGGAACACAATTCTTTCAAAAATTACACAAAAACTACTGGCACACTTCGAAAGCAGTCCTGCTATGTAGCACAGCACAGTTCCAGTATGGATCCATGCCTACTGTAATGTTTGCCAATAAAATTGAGAGATTGTTTGAATAATGCTCTTTATTTGTGTGTTAAATTAGCTTCTAATAGTTTGGCTTCAGTCTCTGCACTGTCAATTGCTATCTTCCTTGTCTTTCATTAAGTTGAACATCTACTTGGCACACGCTTTAAATTGTAGATCGTTTCAGGCATTAATACACATCATATGTGGGTTTTTACTGGCTGGAGAGGACATGTGATTCTATTCCATATGATTTTTTACGATCTTGTTCGATTAGTTATGTCTTCACAGGACACCCCACTAACCTACCATTCGACCATCATATTGTTTCAATTCTACCTTGGGATTGGAAAGCTGTTTAAATCTGCAGGCAATCTGACAGTGTTCATCTCGGAGACAGCATTCTCCTCTCTCTCAGTGAATACGGGTGCAGATGAAGATGAAGCGAGAACATTGACAACCCGCAAGAAGCCAGAGTTTCACTTTCTAGATGCCACTCTAAATCAGACTTGCAATGTGATATCCTGTAAGCTTATGACAATCAGGGATCTGAACTGCCACATGTTCCACTTTTATGCTACATGGAATAATGATGCGCTGTTCTCAAACATCAACCACCCCGCCGCTGCACCCCCCCACATACTCCCCAACTCTCTCCAATCAATCAGTCTGACAACTCGACTCCACGTCATTGGAGAGAAAAACATGAAGAAATCAATACATTGACGATGAACCCTAAAATAGCTACCCTGCGCTTTACCATCATGGTTAAACCTTTCCAGTGAAATCCAACCTCACGCAGGGGGGGGGGGGGGGGGGGAATACCAGGAAACACCATGTTTGGAAGTGTTCTGATGGGGACAACGGAATAGTACGGTGTGTTCGCCAATAATCGCCTGCAGGCCAGATGTTAGTATCAGGGGATTTTTCTCTCTTTGGGTAGCAAAGGAAGTAGTGGTTCAGGCATTGCAGTAGACCGCATACCTCAGTACTCAGGTCCTTCCTGCTGATGCTCCCTACCCATCCCTCTGTGGACTCTATAATCAACGGTCCCACGCACTGGTCCTATCAGCTACCCTGGGCTTATCTACAGTCTTACCCCATAGAGAAACGAGAGGAGGAGGCGGAGAGTGGGAGTGGGAAAGAGGTGGTGTGAAAAGTAGAAGAGAAGGAGGAGAGGAAGAGAGGGAGAGTGTAGGATGGAGAGTGGAGTAAAAGGAGGGAGTGGTAGGAGAGGAGAGGACAGAAGAGGACAGGAAGGAGAGGAACTACACGGACAGCAGGATCACCCAACCCCTCTGACACTAATAATCCTCCCCTCTGTTTTATAAATCATAACCCTCTTCCAACAGTCAATAGAGCATCCAGAGTCCCTGAGATGCCACACACACACACAAACACAGAGAAAGTGTTGGGGCCTGTTTTACATTCCACCCTATCCCTGGGTTAAGAGGAGAGGAAATGTGAGCAAAGGCATTCTGACATGCTTAATATCCTTTACTTTCTCTTTATTTTCTTACTGGGGTGGATTACCGTTATCCAGCCTCCCCTGTTTACAATTTCTCATTGTTTGATTTGGCGGCTGTTGAAGTCGGAAGATAATTGGTATTGCTGTCACCATACCTGAGAGCTCATCCATTAACACTGACCCTAGTGAATGTTATTCTTAGTCATTTCAGAGAACTCTATGGTTGAGCAGATAAAATCTCCTGTAAATGACTTATGTTCCTCGCCCAACCTGAGGCGCGGACAGTTCCACAAATAGAATGCTGTTGTGTGATGCCGTACTCTCAATGAGAGACAAGGAGATCAATGCACGGGGCCTCTGCACTGTTTACCTTTGTCAAAGGGCAGTGCAGAGAAGACCAGGGTGTCACTGTGTGTCTTTACATGGGACATAGAGGGCTGAACTGAGCCTCTGACACCCACAACGCCTGGGCAAACCTGTAAACAACCCGCCCCGCCTACTCCCTGTATCTGTCTCTCTCTCTCTCTCTCTCTCTCTCTCTCTTGTATTACTCTCTCTATGTTCCTCTCTCTCTCGCTCATGTACACACACGCGCGCACCAACAAACAAAACGGAGGTGTGTCAGTGGAGGATGGAGCACAGGGGATTTAAGTAAACATGTGGCCTGACTAGACAAGACCAGATGAGGATGGTGTGTGTGTGTCCTCCATTTTGAAAGACAGGTCAACGCTGAGCCCCAGTACATTCTGTTCTACAATAAGCCCCTTTAAAAAAGTAGAAATTGATTATTAGATTGTATAAAGAGAATGCCTTTTGATTATGTTATGGATTTATATGTAAAGTATATGTTAGGTTAAATGGAGACGCTCCATAACTCATGTATTATGGAGGCCGTTATGATAATTGTTACCTACAGTAACGTGTTCTCGAAAGGTTAAGAGTTTGAGGATACAAATGTTCCTTCATACAGAAACAATTTAAATGGCATGCGTTTTCCAGTCAGGTGTGCCGACCTTTTAGCTGTGGATTAGATCAACTGTAGCGAACTGCATTGAACCACTCAACCTGAAATGTAAAATCCAGTCAAAAGCCATGCTCACATAATCATTTTCACTGTTACAAAAAGCAGACTGACTGAATCCAAAATGATGAGTACTTCAGGGTTTGAATCCTGTAAACACTGAGGCTTTCACTCTGTGTCTCTCTATTTCAATGTTGGACCTTCAAGAACAAAAAAAATAAATGATTAAATAAAAGGATTATGGATTTTGATGTATCAGCCCACCATCTTTGGTAGGGTAATAGTGAAGCCCATCACCTGGGCATCCACCAAACCCAGAGGGTGCAAAGCTCCTTGACAAACAGGCCTGTCTTTATTGAAGACAGAGATTGATTACCGTCTCAAGGGAGCTATGAGCAATAAAGTTATTACTAATTTAAATTTCACAGAGGAACACAAACCCCACCACAGGAGCTGTGCTCACCGCTCACACAGACACACACCACACACACACACACACACACACCACCTCTGCATCACTCACACAGGAAGTGCTCCACTGACATAATCAATGACTACAGAAAAGCATATTGCATGCATAATGCACACCCTCGCCTGACCGACTCTCTGATATGTGTTACATACAAGGAAGCTAGTCTTCCTCCCTTTTCTCTATCTTTCTTCCTATCGCTCTATCCCACCTCTCCCTCTTTCCATTTTTTTTCTCCCCCTCAGGGTGATCTCCTCCATGCTGAGTAGGAGGGTGTTTGCCTGTCTTGACCAGGCTAAATACCTTAATCCCTGTGTGTGAGGACCCTTCATGATCATTAGTGAAAGGGAGGGCTGAGCGCTCGTCTCCCACCAACCATCAGGAGATCAAATGCCTCAAAAAGCCCCCCAGGAGCAAAAAAGCACAGGCCGCTGAGCCCGGCTGACAGTTTTAATGTTCTAATTTAGAATTACCCACGAGGCACTTTACGTAATGTTATTGAATACGCACACACGCTTGATGGCATGTGCAATGTGCACAAGCAGTACACATATATTGAAATTCATAGGCCTGTCCACTCTGTCTCACAAGCACACAGCGAATATATTATATTCACCTCAGGACCTCCTTGGCTATTAGCCGCTGTACATTTCTGGCTGTTTGACAATGATCAAACTCAGGGCACTGAGAACAGTTCATCAGCGATTGGTTTGGAGCCGAGAGCAAAGAGGCAGCGCAAATGGCTCCTTAGGGAATTAGCAAAGCAGAACAATCGATTTCAACGACTGGCTAAAAGTACAAAAATATCTGTGTGTCTTTCTCTATCCATAGTGTCATCTCAAACAATTAACTGGTGCCTTGACTGGGGAACAGGCGAGATATGACCTACAGTAACTTTAAGAAATGCACATAGTTTGCTTTCTGGTGTCTGTAATTGTTCCAGGTCCTCAAGACATCAGCCACAAATTGGAAGTTGTAACATATCATACAATTAGCAAATGCATAGCATATTGTATATTTTGCAAATTCATAAGCCGAATATAGATTTACCGTTCCAAAGTCCTGCTACAGTCTCTTTCCATTGTGAACTCACATTCCTATCATATTATTAGATATGTTAAAGTTGTATACCGGAATCTCTGTTTGCCTTGTCTTTTACAATGGCTATCATAACCATCAATACCCCACCATTTTCTGTTGTCCATGTCATCTGATACAAGAAATGTTTACAGAGACCACTGAAGATTATATTGATTGACAATCACAGCAGCGAGTTAGGAGTATATTCATCCTAACGCGTGATAATCCTTCGATAAAAAGCACAAATAATAAACGAGACTCGACGGAATTACATCGTTCTCCTTTGCCATGCATCTCATTACAAAGCACTTTGGAGGTTTGTTAAACTACTTAAGAAGAGAACAATTAGCATCGGGCTGTATTTCCCTCTCCCTCCACAATCTCATAAGAGCTATCAATTTAGCACTTAAGATAAACAAGGAATAATTTGAGACGGAAAACATTGTAACGCAAACAATAGCAAAATAACGAGGGGAGGGGATCCGTTTCTCCAGTGTAAGTGATCTGCCTATGTGTCGAGAATCGAGATAAGCAAAGCTGTTTTCTTTTTCTCATTGCCTACTGTTTGAAAAGGGAATTATACACACTTTGAACAATGGGAGTGTGATGAGCAGCTACAGCGCTTCCATCTTCTTAGGCCTTAGCATTGTTTTTCTAGCGCTCGGCATCAATGACTTGTGTGATGAAAGAAGGAAACAGTGATTCATCCTTGAGATGGTTTGAATCTTTTCCACCTGAAGAATCCAGGGAAGAGCTGGAAAAACAAGACCTTATTAGAACCTGCTGCATAGAATGAAATATGAACAGTCGACTACGAAAGTGTAAAAGGGAGACTGGAATATCTCTGAGGATAATTGTTTTTCACCTTGCCAATTGATACAATTTACTATACAGTCGCCTTCAGAAAGTATTCCCACCCCTTGACTTATTCCACATTTTGTTGTGTAACAGACTGCATTCAAAATGGATTACATGTATTTTTTTCACACCCATCCACAACCAATACCCCACAATGACAAAGCGAAAACATGTTTTTAGACATTTTAGCAATTCATTGAAAATAAAATACAGAAATATTTCATTTATATACAGTACCATTCAAAAGTTTGGACACACTTCCTCATTCAAGCATTTTGCTTGTAGAATAATAGTGAAGTCATCAAAACGATGAAATAACACATATGAAATCATGTAGTAACCAAAAAAGTGTAAAACAAATCAAATATATTTGAGATTTGAGATTCTTCAAAGTAGCCGTCCTTTGCCTTGATGACAGCTTTGTACACTCTTGGTATTCTCTTAACCAGCTTCGTCTGGAATGATTTTCCAACAGTCTTGAAGGAGTTTCCACATATGCTGAGCACTTGTTGGCTGCTTTTCCTTCACTCTGCGGTCCAATTTATCCCAAACCATCTAATTTGGGTTGAAGTCGGGTGATTGTGGAGGCCAGGTCATCTGATGCAGCACTCCATTTCCCTACTTCTTGGTCAAATAGCCCTTACACAGCCTGGAGGTGTGTTGGGTCATTGTCCTGTTGATGATAGTCCCACTAAGTGCAAACCAGATGGGATGGCGTATCGCTGCAGAATGCTGTGGTAGTCATGCTGGTTAAGTGTGTCTTGAATACTAAATAAATCCCAGATAGTGTCACCAGCAAAGCAACCCCACACCATCATACCTCCACCTCCATACCTTTGGACTCATCAGACCAAGGACATTTTTCCACCGGTCAAATGTCCATTGCTTGTATTTCATGACTCAAGCAAGTCTCTTCTTATTATTGGTGACCTTTAGTAGTAGTTTCTTTGTATAAAATCAACCATGAAGGCCTCTGAACAGTTGATGTTGAGATATGTCTGTTACTTGAACTCTGAAGCATTTGCTTGGCCTGCAATTTCTGAGGCTGGTAACTCTAACGAACGTATCCTCTGTAGCAAAGGTAACTCTGGGTCTTCCTTTCCTGTGGCTGTTCTCAAGAGAGCCAGTTTGTCATAGTGCTTGATGGTTTTTGTGCCTGCACTTTTTTTAAATGGCCTTCTAACCCTAACCCTTAAATTAATGATGGACTGTTATTTCTCTTTGCTTATTTGAGCTGTTGTTGCCATAATATGGATTTGGTCTTTTATCAAATAGGGCTATATTCTGTATACCACCCGTCACAACACAACTGATTGGATAAAATGGATTTAGAAGGAAAGCAATTCCACAAATGATCTTTTAACAAATCTTAATTGAAATGCATTCCAGGTGAATGAAGCTGGTTGAGGGAATGTCAAGAGTGTGCAAAGTTGTCATCAAGGCAAAGGGTGGATAAGAATCTCAGATATCAAATATATTTGATTTGTTAAACACTTTTCTGGTTACTACCATATGTGTTATTTCATAGTTTTTGTCTTCACTATTATTCTACAACACCCCTAAGTTAATACTTTGTAGAAGCACATTTGGCAGGGGTTACAGTTGAGTCTTTTTTAGGTAAGTCTCTAAGAGCTTTTCACACCTGGATTGTGCAACATTTGCACTTGATTATTTTCAAAATTATTCAAGCTCTGTCAAATTGGTTGTTGATCATTGCAAGACAAAAAATTTCCGGTCTTGCCATAGATTTTCAAGTAGATTTTGGTCAAAACTGTAACGCAGCCACTCAGGAACATTCATTGTCTTTTTAGTAAGCAACTCCAGTGTAGGTTTGGCCTTTTGTTTCGGGTTATTGTCCTGCTGAAAGGTGAATTCATCTCCCAGTGTATGGTGGAAAGCAGACTGAACCAGGTTTTCCTCTAGGATTTTGTCTGTTTATTTTTATCCTGAAAAACTCCCTAGTCCTTAATAATGATTACAAGCATACCCATAACATGATGCAGCCACCACTATGCTTGAAAATATGGAGAGTGGTAGTCAGTAATGTGTTGTATTGGATTTGCCCCAAACATAACACTTTGTATTCAAAACAAAAACGGAATTGCTTTGCCACATTTTAAGCAGTATTACTTTAGTGCCTTGTTGCAAACTGGATGCATGTTTTGGAATATTTGTATTCTGTACAGGCTTCATTATTTTCACTCTGTCAATTAGGTTAGTATTGTGGAGTAACTACAATGTTGTTGATCCATCCTCAGTTTTCTCCTATCACAGCCATTAAAACTGTTTTAAAGTCGCCATTGGCCTCATGGTGAAATCCCTGATGGTGAAATCCTTCCTAACTCTGGCAACTGAGTTAAGAAGGACGCCTGTATCTTTGTAGTGACTGGGTGTATTGATACATCATCCAAAGTGTAATTAATAAGTTCACCATGCTCAAAGGGATATTCAATGTCTGCTTTTTTTTAAAACCCATCTTCCAATAGGTGCCCTTCTTTGTGAGGCATTGGAAAACATCCCTGGTCTTTGGTTGAATCTGTTTTTGAAATTCACTGCTCGACTAAAGGACCTTGAACATAATTGTATGTGTGGGCTACAGAGATGAGGTAGTCATTCAACATTCATGTTAAACAATATTATTGCACACAGAATGAGTCCATGCAACTTATTATGTGACTTGTTAAGCACATTTTTACACCTGAACTTACTTAGGTTTGCCATAACAAAAGATTTGAATACTTATTGACTCAAGATGATTCAACTTTTCATTTTTTTATTCATTTGTAAACATTTCGACAAACATAATTCCATTTTGACATTATGGGGTAATGTGTTTAGGCCAGTGACACATTTCAATGCAGGCTGTAACACAGCAAAACGTGGAAAAAGTCAAGGGGTGTGAACACTCTCTGAAGGCTCTGTAGATTTGGAGGAGTAACTGAACAAGACCGCACCAATATAAAAGAACCTCAGATTCTGTGCTCCCAGATAAATTAAATCCTTTTTTTCATCAAATTATAAACATATATTTTACTAAAATATGACAAACATCTCAACATATTGGCCTCGTTTATTTTCCAACGTGGTTTTAGAGCATTTCATATTAATCTATACATAAATCTGAGGCACTCCATTTAGTATGATATGTTTCATATGGTATGTATCAATTTGTGGATGTCCATCATACATTTCATTTGATATGTTACGATTTACAATTCGTATTACATGTTATGAATTGCAATTCGTACATTATCTTACGAACATGCAAAATATACAATATGCTATGCATTTGCTAATTGTATGATATGTTGCAAGTTCCAATTTGTTGTGGCTAACATTTTCTAAGTGGCTAACATTAGCTAGGCTAGGGGTTAGAATTAGGGTTCAGGGTTAGTGTTAAGTTTAGGGGTTAGGTTAAAGGGTTAGGGTTGGGAAAAGGATTAGCTAACATGCTAAGTAGTTGCATTGAAGCTACAAAGTTGTAAGTAGCTGCAAAGTTGCTAATTAACTAAAATGCTAAAGTTGTCCATGATGATATTCGAACATGCAACATTTGGGTTGCTAGACATTTGCGCTATATCTTATGTCACCATACCAGACGTAACATATCAAACTAATTGGACTGTCCTGGATTTACGTTTAATATGTAACTTCTAGTCTATGAGACCAGTCTGTTATTTTCTTATAACAAAACCAAATCGTGCACTAACCCACAGCCTCTACATTTCAATGACATTATTTGGATTCTTTTGACACTCAAAATATTTTGAACTCTGCTTAGTAATCAATAACCACTGGTTCTATTACAGTATGTCGCTAACAATACAAGAAGTTGAGTTGGTGCTGCTTTTTCATGGTTCGACCTGCTGCTATGCCTGCATAGCCCCCAAGCTATTATCAAGGTAGCTGGGGTTGGTAAACAAACTGTCCTTCAAGGACATAGGTGTTTTCTTTTTATTCTTCACATACAAGGCCATTCTCAGGTGGAGGGTTTTCATGCTGAAATGGCTGTGATTATTGCAAAGCAGAATATTATTTTATCCGCCTGCGATGAGGTCCCAAGAAAATGTGCCAACTTGTTCCCTGATTTCAACATCACTTAACATCGATCTGTCTGTGCATATATCTACCTACTGTATATTCCCAGCGCGTTGGCCAATGCAGAACCATAACAAATGTATATTCTGTATACTGGGCCAATGTGTTGTTGAAAACGATATAGCTGCATATTATATTTAGTGGTGAGCTGTCATGCTGAAGTTTGACAGCTACATTAACAGTAAAACAGCATAGGGGTTTTTGAATGTCTGTTTTGATTGTGTTGTTGCCCTCTAACATTCTCCACCACCAACACATCAGCTACCTGTCTATCTCCTCTTCTACCCCCAGTATATAGCTGCCATGACTGAAATTCTCACATTCACACCTTGGTTTTCCAACACAGAGGTGAGCAGCTGTGTTACTATTGCAATTACAGTTAAACCTCACACTTTGCTGAGCTCACACAATTATTCCTGGGAAGAACCACAAACTGCTTGAATGAATTTGCCCCCTGTGAGCTATGGATCAATAACGGCAAATGATAAGGCAATAATATCCAATGGTCATCAACACGAGAACACATAGGTATAGATACATTATAATCAAATGGCATCCGTCTGTAGGGGAACATTTGTGATTATCTGAGAAAATCGAAATACTCAACCAGAGTTTGCATCTGAGTTTGGAATAGTGGGGTTATTGATGTGAACGTGTGTTTAAACAGTGTCATCAAACGTCAGATTTAAAAACCATACAGGTAGAAGAACATAATGGTTAATGCGTAGTACGCATAATAGTATCTGGCATTGAGGTCCTGAACATTTTCTCAATAGAAAGACAACTTGCCGGAAACATTTCTGTAAGATTGACTGATATTACAGAAAAGATGGTTAGAGGCGCCTACACAACCATAAATACAGAGGCTGACTCACATACACTGTGTGACTGACTGTGAATCCCTGTTGAACCTACAGTGCATTCGGAAACTATTCAGGCCCCTTGACTTTTTCCACATTTTGTTACGTTACAGCCTTATTCTGATGTCTTAAATACATTTTTCCCCCTTATCAACCTACACACAATACTCCATAATAACAACGTGAAAACGGGTTTTCAGAAATGTTTGCCAAAGTATTCAAAATAAAAAACAGAAATGAGACCCGGAATTGAGCTCAGGTGCATCCTGTTCCATTGATCATCCTTGAGATGTTTCTACAACTTTATTGGAGTCCACCTGTGATAAATTCAATTGATTGGACATGATTTAGAAAGGCACTCCCCTGTCTATATAAAGTCCCACAGCAAAAACCAAGCCACGAGGTCGAAGGAATTGTCCATAAAGCTCTGAGACAGGATTGTGTCGAGGCACAGATCTGGGGAATGGTACACAGTGGCCTCCATAATCCTTAAATGGAAGAAGTTTGGAACCAAGAAGACTCTTCCTAGAGCTGGCAGCCCGGTCAAACTGAGCAATTGGGGGGAGAAAGAGGTGACCAACAACCCGATGGTCACCCTAACAGATCTCCAGAGTTCCTCTGTGGAGATGGGAGAACCTTCCATAAGGACAACCATCTCTGCAGTACTCCACCAATCAGGCCTTTATGGAAGAGTGGCCAGACGGAAGCCATTCCTCAGTAAAATACACATGACAGCCCGCTTAAAGTTTGCCAAAAGGCACCTAATACTCTCAGACCATGAGAAACAAGATTCTCTGGTCTGATGAAACCAAGATTGAACTCTTTGGCCTGAATGCCAAGCATAGGGCTGTTGCAGTGACAGTAATACTGCCACACTGCCGATCAAGAGTCACGAAGGCAGTCAAATTCCCAATGTGACCGTTTAGTCACGGTAATTAGGCTTCTCCAAGCTCTAATGCTGCTCATGGTCATTAGTAGCCTACAAAACTTGCTAACGGCCTGGTACTCAGCAATCTATTGTCCCTCCAATCACTCTGACATCAATGCAAATGTATTCGAAAATCTAATCAAACACTTCATGAGAGCCCATGAGCTCATGTTGAGCAACATTTCTATAGGCTATGCAGTTGTGTGACATAACAGAGTGATGGCCTCTTTTAAAAACAGAAGGATCCCATCAGATTTCTATAGGCTAGGCCTACTAAATTAATACTCCTATATTTATTTCTCAACTTTCCTAATATTAAGCACATTACTGTTCTTTACAACAGCTTACCTGGCTGGCGTGAAAATTAACCACGGGAAAATTGTCCATTCTAAATCAAAACAAATTTCACACATTTATTATTTAGTATATGTAAAGACAAGATTAAATTAAGAATAGTCTGATGGGTGACAATATTAGCCCATCAATTGAATGATATATTATCACTTGTGAATGATGCTCAGCATAGAAACCTTTTCAAATCATAGGTGCACACCCCATGTAGCCTAGCCCATAGGCCTATATGTTTTGATAAGGTTTGTATCACAACTAAAGTGGCGAAATAACTTCTGAAAATGAAGCACATTAATCTGCTTTACAATGGGTTTGGAGCCTAACTGGCATACTTAAGCAGCGGGTAAGTTTCAAGTTTGGGGAAGATCATTTTCACCACAAAAAAAGCACCTTTATAATAGAAGCATTACATGCATAATTGCAATTTCGGTCACTTTTGATAATGGTGTTTTCCAACTAATGGAACATTACCGCTTATAGCCTACTGGCATGTGCGCATTGCTGTGCTGATAATGTATAAGGTCAACTCAGATTATGTTATTCGCTTCTTTTGAAATAGACTACATTTTCTCACATCATACTTCTTTAGACCTGTCTAAAATAAATAATGGATTTATTGTGAAGGTGTAGGCTATGTAGATGTTCCAAAGGTCTGCATCAGTGGCTTGTAGGCTATGTGTGGAAGGAAGGAGACGCTAAATGTGTTAACTAACGTTCAATCAACGTGAGACGGACTGTTATCTGCTTGAAAATCACTGGCTGACAAAATTTTGTGAATGGCACTGCCCTATAACCTGGTACCATCCCTACGGCGAAGCATGGTGGTGGCGGCATCATGCTGTGGGGATGTTTTTCAGCAGCAGGGACTGGGAAACTAGTCAGGATCAAGGGAAAGATGAAAGTATTGAGAGATCTTTGATGAAAACCTGCTCCAGAGCACTCAGGATCTCAGACTGGGATGAAGATTCAGCTTCCAACAGGACAACAACCCCAAGCACACAGCCAAGACAACGCAGGAGTGGCTTCGGGACAAGTATTTGAATGTCCTTGAGTGAGTGGTCTAGCCAGAGCCCGATCGAACATCTCTGGAGAGACCTGAAAATATCTGTGCAGCAACGCTCCCCATCCAACCTGACAGAGCTTGAGAGGATATGCAGAGAAAAATGGGAGAAACTCTCCAAATACAGGTGTACCAAGCTTGTAGCATCATACCCAAGAATCGAGGTTGTAATCACTGCCAAAGGTGCTTCAACAAACTATTGAGTAAAGGGTCTGAATACTTATGTAAATGTGATATCAATTTTTAATACATTTGCAAACATTCTGAAAACCATTTTTTTCTTTGTCATCATGGAGTTTTGTGTGTATATTGATGAGGGAAAAAAACTATTTAATACATTTTAGAATAAGGCTGTAACATAACAAAATGTGGAAAAAGTCAAGGTGTCTGAATACTTTCTGAATGCACTGTATATTAGGCTCGTCTTTCTGACTGCAACATCTTTCAAAAGAAGCTATTGTTACTGAATACGAAGAATGATGTGTTGCAGCCATAAAATAAAATATCCTCTGTATCATCTTGAATTTAACTATACATTCGTATTGAGTAAATTCCTCCATGGAGAGTGGTACAATCTTCTTGGGTGCCATATTCATGTCGGAGAAGCAATTGAAGGATCGGTCAACAATTCCTTTCCCTGGAACATCCATTAAATCATTAGCATGTTTTTAAAGAACTGCTCTGAAAGTAGGTAATAGTAGAGCTACACTCCATGCACTCTTATGAAACATCTTCAGTGAATCTCAGCTAACCAGTCAGATACTGAAAGTGCCTCAAGGCTACTTAACCTTCCTGTGCACACCTAAGCTGAGCATGAGCACGCAGCTCTGTTACTTGGGACCCAAGGTGTAAAACGTGCATTAAATAGTGCTGCAGATATTCAGATCTCTCACCTTCCCTCTTTACATAAACTCTTGTGTCTATAAATGTGGAATTGGTTACCCCTTTCACTCCCCGTTCATTATGGAGCGCTAGGCAAGTCTGAAAGGGTTAATCTTATGGCCATGTTTTTGTCCGATCTCACTGCTGTGGTAGTGGGCCACGTCGGTGGCACTGTGTTATTCTCAAAGAGGGCGAAGAAGGTGTTTAGCTTGTCCAGAACCAAGACGTCGGTGTCCGTGACGTGGCTGGTTTTCTCTTTGCCACGTGTCTGAGCCGTTGAATTGACTCCACTTTGTCTCTGTAGTGACATTCTGCCTGTTTGAGGGAATAACTACACTGTTCTAGTATTCTAGTCCTGAGTCGGACTATGTATGTAGTAACAAAAAAAGTTCTGGGCTAATAATGTAAGAAATAATACACAAAAAAACGAAATACTGCAAAGTTGCTTAGGAGCTAGAAGCAGAGCTGTCATATCTGTCATTGCACAGCGAATTCCACAACAGTGCGGGCTTTGTGCCTCTAGAGCCATTCACGTTCCTACCAATGAGCTGAAGCCATTCCTATTTGTGCAGACACATTTACTTCATTCCTTGCAAATGAATAAATTAATTCACTAACTCATCCGCAGTCAAGCCTTCCTAATAGCTACATTGCAGTGCTCCGCCTCTTCTCTGAGAATCTAACGTTGGGTCCTCCAACCTATAATCATGTCGGCACTGATTACACGACAGAAGATCAAACTTCACACTCTGTAAAATGTATCTTAAAAGGTTATAATTGTATACCTCTTAAAGTACTCCAGTTACACACACACACACACACACACACACACACACACACACACACACACACACACACACACACACACACACACACACACACACACATCAGCAGACATGTAGCTATTTTTAGAGGCGATATTGATATGTTTTGCTTTATTTTACTCAGTGCTTTGAGTGGTGACTACAATCTGACTGCTGGGAATAGAGATCTCAACATACTAAAGAAGAAAAAGGAAGCCAGTAGGTGTATGGGATCTGGGATCTGCAGCTTGGTATGGACAGACATGAAAGAGGTCAACTTAGAATGACACAAAGTCCATATAGCTAAATTGTAGCAGTTATTCCCTTTAGAGCGAAAGCTCAATGTGACTACATCCGTGTTTAGATGCAATTGAATGTTTAATTTCTTTGACTTTTATTTAGTTGGCAAGTCAAGTTCTTATTTACAATGACGGCCTACCCCGGCCAAACCCTAACCCGGACGACGCTAGGCCAATTGTGCACCACCCTATGGGACTCCCAATCAAGGCCGGTTGTGATACAGCCTGGAATCGAACCAGGGTCTGTAGTGACACCTCTGCACTGAGATGCTGTGCCTTAGACTGCTGCTGCGCCCAGAAAGACTGTTACTCACAATACTTTAAGTGGTAAACTGGTATTTCAAAACCTCTGTTTGTGCAACATCCATAGGAAGGTGGTGAACACTTATTGAAGTTTAAAGTGTTGGTAAATGTCATGCATGTGCAATGTGGAAAATGTCCAAAGTCATCGACAGTTTCTCAGTATGATCATTTTATTGAAAATGTACAACATAGAAAGCTATCAGTTCTCCTCAGGCTGATGACGAGACAAAAAAACAGTGGGTATTTCTTATGTCAGACAGAGACGGCCAACCCCAATTTTCCCTCATCGATATGTCCTCTTATTTAATTGTTCTGACAACTGGGTTTAATGACTTGGTTCCTGCCCAGTCAGACAGCGTGGCTCCACTTAGCCTCGTCCTTAATGGGCCTAATAAGGCCATTTCTTTCCCTCTGTCATAGTGGCCGTGCAGCGCCATCCCTCATGGTCTGTCACACAGGGCCAGGCGGGCGAGGGAGACGAAGCTCTCAGGAGGGGCCACAGAAGACACAGAGAGAGGGAAGAATGTTTACCCACATTAATTGAGATAGCTGTCTAGTTCAGCGACAAGGCCAGGCCATTTCAGACCTGTGGGAAAGTTGGAAATGCACTGTAGGCTACATAACACCCGATCCTGCATAACCATCCCACCGGGGAAGTCATTACTTGCGATACATGTGTAGTTGTGTAGCCAAAGCAGGAGACCATGTCAGGTTTGTCCTTGAGGAGTCTTTTCTCATGATGTTCCTCATTGTCCACCACTGCATTTCGAAAACAGTACCAAACTAAGGGTGTTCTTTTTAAGGAAGAATAATCTAAGAGTATTGTGTGACACATTGTGTAGCTACAAGCAATTCCATCCGGCAGTATCCATTGTGCCACTTGTCTGTGAGAACTTCTTGGAGGTCACTGGATAAACGTTCCACTGTGGGGAGCGAGCTGCGGTATCTGTCCGCATCTAAAGGCTTCCTCTCCGAGCCAGCCACACTTCGTTCACTTCCTTTTATTCAGGGCTGCTTCCCTAGCTGTTAAAGACAGGCCGTCTTTCCGATTCGACTTATTTTCCAAGAAAGGAAACGTTTGCAGAAAAGAAGATGACAGGAGGACTCCACTCCTCTTTTGGTCGACAAAATGACCTGGACAAATTGGTCCCCAATGCTATCTCATTCAGGATGGAATAATGGCACCAGAGAAGGAAAGATATGAAAAAGTGACCAAGATTGTAACACGACATCATTAAAAGTATGCATAACAATGTGTGTAAAATGATTGCCCCCCCCCCCCCTCCCATGTTGAGACACATAAAACTTGGGGTATTGTTTTACCACAAGTGTGTAGGGGGCCAAAGAGGAAACTAATCGTTAATTTTCTTCTCACTTCTACATTTTACATTACATGAGGATGGATCAATCTAGAAATAGGTCAAAAATAAAACTATAACCATATGGTAGAATGACAAAAGTGAATCAACATTTTGCATGTGCTGCCCTGAATATGTACATAGAATACATGCATCTACCTTATGCTACAGTTACAGTAACAGTAAGTGCCATTAGCCCACTGATTTTTTACATATTTTTTTATTTCACCTTTATTTAACCAGATAGACCAGTTGAGAACAAGTTCTCATTCACAACTGCTACCTGGCCAAAATAAAGCAAAGCAGTGCGACACAAACAACAACACAGAGGTACACATGGAGTAAACAAACGTACAGTCAATAACACAATAGAAAAAATATATATACAGTGTGAGCAAATGAGGTAAGATTAGGGCGGTAAGGCAATAAATAGGCCGTAGTGGCGAAGTAATTACAATTTAGCAATTAAACACTGGAGTGATAGATGTGCAGAAGATGAATGTGCAAGTAGAGATAGAGTCTCAGCCTCCAGTATTTATGCTGCAGTAGTTTATGTGTCGGGGGGCTAGGGTCAGTTTGTTATATCTGGAGTACTTCTCCTGTCCTATTCGGTGTCCTGTGTGAATCTAAGTGTGCGTTCTCTAATTCTCTCCTTCTCTCTTTCTTTCTCTCTCTCGGAGGACCTGAGCCCTAGGACCATGCCCCAGGACTACCTGACATGGTGACTCCTTGCTGTCCCCAGTCCACCTGGCCGTGCTGCTGCTCCAGTTTCAACTGTTCTGCCTTATTATTATTCGACCATGCTGGTCATTTATGAACATTTGAACATCTTGGCCATGTTCTGTTATAATCTCCACCCGGCACAGCCAGAAGAGGACTGGCCACCCCACATAGCCTGGTTCCTCTCTAGGTTTCTTCCTAGGTTTTGGCCTTTCTAGGGAGTTTTTCCTAGCCACCGTGCTTCTACACCTGCAATGCTTGCTGTTTGGGGTTTTAGGCTGGGTTTCTGTACAGCACTTTGAGATATCAGCTGATGTACGAAGGGCTATATAAATAAATTTGATTTGATTTGAGATACTGGGGTGCAAAGGAGCAAAAAAACAAAAAACAATATGGGGAGGTAGTTGGATGGGCTATTTACAGATGAGTAATGATCTGTGAGCTGCTCTGACAGATGATGTTTAAAGTTAGTGAGGGAGATATGAGTCTCCAGCTTCAGTGATTTTTGCAATTGGTTCCAGTCATTGGCAACAGAGAACTGGAAGGAAAGGTGGCAAAAGGAGGAATAGGCTTTGGGGGTGACCAGTGAAATATACCTGCTGGAGTGCATGCTACGAGTGGGTGCTGCTATGGTGACCAGTGAGCTGAGATAAGGCGGGGCTTTACCTAGCAAAGACTTATAGATGACCTGGAGCCAGTGGGTTTGGCGACGGATATGAAGCGAGGGCCAGCCAACGAGAGCATACAGGTCGCAGTGGTGGGTAATATATGGGGCTTTGGTGACAAAATGGATGGCACTGTGATAGACTGCATCCAATTTGCTGAGTTGGAGGCTATTTTGTAAATGACATCGCCGAAGTCAAGGATCGGTAGGATGGTTAGTTTTACGAGGGTATGTTTGGCAGCATGAGTCAAGGATGCTTTGTTGCAAAATAGGAAGCCAATTCTAGATTTAATTTTGGATTAGAGATGCTTAATGTGAGTCTGGAAGGAGAGTTTACAGTCTAACCAGACACCTAGGTATTTGTAATTGTCCACAAGGCAGAGTCGTCCAGAGTTGTGATGCTATTTTGTATAAATTTGCAATAAAAAATGAACCTGTTTCTCATTTTGAGGAGACTATCTTGTCTCATCGCTACAACTCCCGTACGGGCTCGGGAGAGACGAAGGTTGAAAGTCATGCATCCTCCGATACACCACCCAACCACTGCTTCTTAACACAGCGCGCATCCACCCCGGAAGCCAGCCGCACCAATGTGTTGGAGGAAACACCGTGCACCTTGGTTAGCACGCACTGCGCCCGGCCCGCCACAGGAGTTGCTGGTGCATGATGAGACAAGGATATCCCTACCGGCCAACCCCTCCCTAACCTGGATGACGCTAGGCCAATTGTGCGTCGCCCCACAGACCTCCCGGTCGTGGCCGGTTACGACAGAGCCTGGGCACGAACCCAGAGTCTCTGGTGGCACAGCTGGCACTGCAGTACAGCACCCTTAACCACTGCGCCACCCGGGAGGCCTTTGCTTTCTCATTATCGGGTACTGTGTGTACATTGATGAAGAAAATGTTTTACTGAATCAATTTTAATATAACGTAACAAAATGTGGAAAAAGTCAAGGGGTCTAAATACTTTCCGAATGCACTGTAATTAATGGACATTCTTGTTGGAGTTGACACATTTTTAGGGAATTTCATGTCGGAAATTTCAGAGTGGAAATGACTAACTTTAGAAGCCTTTTTAAAAATGCAAATACACTACACCTTTGCATTTCCTGCTTTTCTCTGGATAAGAGTGTCTGCTAAATGACCAAATGTAAATCAAATTACGATCCTACATCTGTAATAAGGTCAGCCAATGTGTTGACCTAGTCCACCAGCTAGGCAGACGACCCCACCAGCCGAGCTGTAGTGCATGTCACAGACACCATTTGATCAATAATATCCTCATGATTGTGTTTCCAGGACTCTCTCTCTCTCAGAGGGGTGTCCTATTTTGCTAGAATGGTTTGCCTGCGGGTTAACGATCTGTACGTCTCTCAACATAAGGGTCTTGTCTTCTGAAATCCACCAGTTCGCTTGTTCTGTTCTACCCTGAGTGCCACCAGCTTGTGTTTCCGACAGGAGATAAATTAATTTACATAGTCGACACGAGAAATGTAGAAAAAAACAACAACAGGTATATTTCTACTCTTTCACACACTTAAGAAGAGCATGGTTGTAATTAATTGTGCCTGAGGTTGGAGGCTCCAGCGAATCCGAGAGTGTCAATACGGGCCCCAGCCTGTCGTGTAATAAGCTGACATAGTTACGTTTTGTAATTGGCTGGTGCAGTCAAGCGACAAGGGCAAGCCGGATGGAGGCGCTGACCGTGGCAAATTAAAGAGGGTGGTTAAGATTGATCACTGAAAACTCCCGTCAGTCCTGATAATGACCCAAAAGAATTACTGTATGTCAGGGATAATCTGCAGAAATGCATAATTGCTGCCTTCCATGATATCTGGCCATATGGTATTAAGGATTTGTAAAAGTAGACTGTAATCGTGTCTATGTATCCAATTGGGACAGAAAAATGAAAGAGACAAAACGTTTGTCTTCAATGAGTGCCACTTTCACCTTCTATGCTGTCTCCAATACCAAGTGTCAACTAGCTGGATGCTGTGTCTCTCTATACTCGTCCACCAGCTCAACACCAGCAGAATATACTATGTAGCATAACATGACGGTGTCTATTGGCAGGATGAAGACATAACTTGAGTCCGTCCCCTCAGGACTCCTGCTGGTATTGACAGCTTGCACAAGCACGCTACTTTCCTCTAATTGGAATAGTGATTTACATATAAACAGGTAACAAATTGCTACAAATGACGTGTTAAGTGTGTGTGCATAATGCAAATTGGGCCCAAATAGCTCGTGAGCACAAATTGTGGGTATTCTCTCCGGACAAGATGTGAGAAGGAGTGGCCCAATTACAGACAAAGGGAGGGGAGTATGATGAACCCCTCTTGGAGGGGAGGGATGATGAACCCCTCTTGGAGGGGAAGGATGATTATCCCCTCTTGGAGGGGAGGGATGATTATCCCCTCTTGGAGAGGGTAATCCAGTATAACGTGTGCATAATAATGATTACCCTTCCCCCTCTCATGAAGGTGTCCTGGTTCTCTTGCCTTTTGCACTTCAAGTGGTGCACGACACACATGTTCATTGGCCTCTCGACTCGGAAGAGCTGCCACAGCAAATCTCTCCCTTCTCTGACTCATGGCTCGCTGCTGCGTGACAATGTAATGCATAGAGTGTAGAGAGTGGTTTTTCTAAGCACAGCTAATTGGGAAACCTGTCTCCCAGTCTCTGAAGAATCTCTGGATTTACATCATCATTAGATCTGTTATGAAAGTATATGTGTAGGTAGTTTACAAGGATGTGGTGGACTTCGCTAGCAAACACTAGTCAATGAAGGGTATGTGTTGGAGCTTTCCGTTGTGTGGGATGTACTTTATTCTAGTGAGGGCTGTATTTTATTCTAGTGAGGGCTGTACTTTATTCTAGTGTGGGCTGTACTTTATTCTAGTGTAGGCTGTACTTTATTCTAGTGTAGGCTGTACTTTATTCTAGTGTGGGCTGTACTTTATTCTAGTGTAGGCTGTACTTTATTCTAGTGTAGGCTGTACTTTATTCTAGTGAGGGCTGTACTTTATTCTAGTGTAGGCTGTACTTTATTCTAGTGTAGGCTGTACTTTATTCTAGTGTGGGCTGTACTTTATTCTAGTGAGAGCTGTACTTTATTCTAGTGTAGGCTGTACTTTATTCTAGTGTAGGCTGTACTTTATTCTAGTGTGGGCTGTACTTTATTCTAGTGAGGGCTGTACTTTATTCTAGTGTAGGCTGTACTTTATTCTAGTGTAGGCTGTACTTTATTCTAGTGTGGGCTGTACTTTATTCTAGTGAGGGCTGTATTTTATTCTAGTGAGGGCTGTACTTTATTCTAGTGTAGGCTGTACTTTATTCTAGTGTGGGCTGTACTTTATTCTAGTGAGGGCTGTACTTTATTCTAGTGTAGGCTGTACTTTATTCTAGTGTAGGCTGTACTTTATTCTAGTGTGGGCTGTACTTTATTCTAGTGAGGGCTGTATTTTATTCTAGTGAGGGCTGTACTTTATTCTAGTGTGGGCTGTACTTTATTCTAGTGTAGGCTGTACTTTATTCTAGTGTAGGCTGTACTTTATTCTAGTGTGGGCTGTACTTATTCTAGTGAGAGCTGTACTTTATTCTAGTGAGGGCTGTACTTTATTATAGTGAGGGCTGTACTTTATTCTAGTGAGGGCTGTACTTTATTCTAGTGTGGGCTGTACTTTATTCTAGTGTGGGCTGTACTTTATTCTGGTGTGGGCTATACTTTATTCTAGTGAGGGCTGTACTTTATTCTAGTCTGGGCTGTACTTTATTCTAGTGAAGGCTGTACTTTATTCTAGTGAGGGCTGTACTTTATTCTAGTGAGGGCTGTACTTTATTCTAGTGTGGGCTGTACTTTATTCTAGTGAGGGCTGTACTTTATTCTAGTGAGGGCTGTACTTTATTCTAGTGTGGGCAGTACTTTATTCTAGTGAGGGCTGTACTTTACTCTAACGTGGGCTGTACTTTATTCTAGTGAGGGCTGTACTTTATTCTAGTGTGTGCTGTACTTTACTCTAACGTGGGCTGTACTTTATTCTAGTGAGGGCTGTACTTATTCTAGTGAGGGCTGTACTTTACTCTAACGTGGGCTGTACTTATTCTAGTGAGGGCTGTACTTTACTCTAACGTGGGCTGTACTTTATTCTAGTGAGGGCTGTACTTATTCTAGTGAGGGCTGTACTTTACTCTAACGTGGGCTGTACTTTATTCTAGTGAGGGCTGTACTTATTCTAGTGAGGGCTGTACTTTACTCTAACGTGGGCTGTACTTTATTCTAGTGAGGGCTGTACTTTATTCTAGTGAGGGCTGTACTTATTCTAGTGAGGGCTGTACTTTACTCTAACGTGGGCTGTACTTTATTCTAGTGAGGGCTGTACTTATTCTAGTGAGGGCTGTACTTTACTCTAACGTGGGCTGTACTTTATTCTAGTGAGGGCTGTACTTTATTCTAATGCAGGCTGTACTTTATTCTAGTGAGGGCTGTACTTTATTCTAGTGAGGGCTGTACTTATTCTAGTGAGGGCTGTACTTTACTCTAACGTGGGCTGTACTTTATTCTAGTGAGGGCTGTACTTTATTCTAATGCAGGCTGTACATTATTCTAGTGAGGGCTGTACTTTATTCTAACGTGGGCTGTACTTTACTCTAACGTGGGCTGTACTTTATTCTAGTGAGGGCTGTACTTTATTCTAATGCAGGCTGTACATTATTCCAGTACTTCTATATTCCCTCAACACCCCATTAAAAATGATCTGTGTTCGAATTCATATGCAAGCCTTTGTCGCAAGCTTTTTTGTCATTGATTATGACATATATTTTTGTCATGGAATAGCATGAAATGCCGTGTGATATATAGTCATAATCCTATTCCCTTCAGTCCCTCTTATAAATCTAAATGAGGGGGCGGGTGGTGTCACCGCGTTTGAGGGGCAGTGTATATAAAGGAGTTATGATATCGGCATAAACATGGCCTATTTCTGACATTAATGTAGCTATAATGAATGCCCCCCCTGACTATCATACATAATACATGACTATCATCCAGACTAACACTGACGAATCCCACTACATTTGACACTGTGGCTGAGGGTGTCCTAAAATGTGCACCGTACTTTAGATCGGACAACTATTTAAAACATCATGAATGGCCCTTAAACTAAAGGATTGTGCAAATAAATTGAATTGAATCACTTTATTTTTCCTGTGAGGGAACTCCTTGTCTGGGCCCCATTAACACTATATAGATGTATGAAGAGGGCTCAGAACATCAGTATGGCATGTGCAAAGACACAGACTAACCTTTTTATCCCACCTCTCCCTTCTATGCATCTCTATGTTATTCTCTAGAGTTTGTTTAGAATTGATGAAAATCTGTTTTTTAGTTATTTCATTCAAAAAGCTGGATATACTGGTCTTTTAATTCATCAGAGAAGGATTGAGAGAGCTAAAGAGAGAGAGAGAGAGAGATGTAAACAAACACAGCATCACTATGTAGATATTTTCTCTCTTGAACACCACTGAGATGGCTGGAATTGGAAACAAGACCTGTCTCCCCACTACATATGACCCGTCTACCCACTATATATGACCTGTCTCCCCCCTTTAGACGTCTGAGTGTATCAGCACCTATAGGGTTAATAGTAACACTGGCCACAGCTTGACTGAGCATTAGTGAAAAACAAATACACAACATTCTAGGAGCCCCTGTTATGAGGCAATAAAAGTGAAATCAATACGTTCGCATTTCCCTTCTGTACATAAAAGCAATACTAGACCGAAGACAGGAAAACTGGGGAGAGGTCATAAGATTCAAACTCACACAATGGACGTGGCTTTATGTGGAGACCGTCTGTAACTGCGACAGTGATAACCAACATTGTCATCGTCTGAGAAGTCCTACTCTTCTAAGACCAGGAGGTAATCAGAGAATGGAGAGAATACCAATTTATCCAGGAATATAGATCATATCGAGGAGAGGTCGTCATAATGAGACGTTTCATTACAATGCTAGAATCATTCTAGTACATGACTACCATAATAACGCTGTGAGTCAGAGCAGGTAATACTTAATCATCTCTCAACTAAATACATCCATTCAAAGGATTGAACGTGCTTATTAGGTTCCTCTAACACACCTTGTCCACCAAAGTAATTCAACTCATCCCTGATCAGAATATACAGTGCTGCCATATGCTAAAACAGCCTACTTATGAAAAGACTAAACTGAGATACAGCAGACATACTTAACGGTTAGCTTCTGTTACAACAGAATTGGAGAAATGATTAAGAATCCCTGAATTTCATTTTTTTAATGCAGAAAATGTCCTGTCACTGAAAATATTAATTGGTAAAGTTCTTACAAAAGACATATACTCTTTTGGAGGTGGCAGAACTCTCTCCTGAGAGGAAGAACGAAGCCCTTAACCTCCAAACACATTTACAGTATGTATCCCTTATGTACCCTTATCCGTATCCTTATCCTCTGCATGAGCGTGGCTACAGTAGGGGAGGTCAAAATGGGTGTACCTGGGCAAATCCACTGTTTTGTGTTAGTTATTGTTGTGTTTTGAACTGATTACTCATAGCAAACAGAGTTGGGTCCCGGGAAAGATCACTCAGGCTGTACAGTTTGTGCCTCTTTCAGTTTAGTAGAAGTAATGGATAGTACCAAGTCAATTGATGTTGGACATGTTATTTGCCCCAAAGCTGCTTACGTCAGTCTGAAAAGGAAGACTAATGGATGCCTGTACAATTTTAACATATACTCATCCAAATGCTACTGACGACATAAAATGTACCAATACAAGCATTCAATTCTCATTCTTAACTAAAAGACAGTAGTCAGGGCTAGAGTCATAGAGGTCATTCGTGTTCATTAAGCACTGCATATACAAGAGAAGGCCAATCAGGGATCTAGAAAGACCTAGTTGGGAACCATGTCAGTTTTCTGACCCTGATAAGGCTACGGTTTAAAAAATGTTTCTGTATTCTTATTTTTCTTCTGTAATACACAGCAACAACTAATTATTCCATGCTTTCTCAATGCTAAATGCATTGTGGGGCCATTCTTTAAAGTGTTTTTTCCCCTTCCTTTTCCTGTAAACATTGCTTTAAAAAATTACCCCTTTGTGTCATGTACATTTAAAATTGTGTTTCTGTTGGAGACGAGCCAGCGGGCCACCAAAGTCAATCAAAGGGATCATGTAAGACAGGCAGAGAATGAAAGGGAAAAGCTGTGTATTTACAATGGATGGCGGATGCTAATTGGGCTGACACTCCATGGGGAATTATAGTTGTTATAAAGCAGAATAGGTGCCATAAAAAAAAAACATACAAAATGATGACGGTTTGGTCTCAGTTCAGCTAGGGACACATTTAGCATTTTCACATTTTTGTCCTTGTTCTTCATTTCAATTGTTTAAGTACAAAAGGATGCAATATGATTTCAAGTCAATTCTAGCAAGCCCACTGTGGTTCTGGAGATGTTGGCAGTATGGTGCTGCAATTACCGTAGGTGGGTGTTATTATAACAAGCTGGTTCAATATGAACATAATGGCCATGCATTCTACAACTCAGGAAAGTGCCCGATATCTTATGTGGTTTTCACTCATTGTGATTACATGCAAATTGAAGTGGAAATGATATGACTGACAAACATGTTGCATTTTTGTCAAACAAATATGGGACAAACACATCCTAATATCTCTTTGTGTTAATTAGTCCTTCCTCTCAGGGCCTTTTGTAATTGATCAGTGGAATCAGAAGACTTAACACGCATGCTTCACACAGGAAATGCAGTTATGTTATCTGTACCCTTCTTAGTGCATCTTTAACAGAATATCAAATAAATATGATCTCAGCGTAATCTTTCAACGCTACATATTTTAGACGTTTCATAGCTGGTGGGCGCTGACAGCTCTTCTGCTGCAGCCTGCAAACCCCCAGAATCCTCATTAGCCTACGACGATGTCCCGATGAGAACAGACTGGATCCTTCTCACTGAAGTCTATGTTGGGAAGACAAAGCTAATGTTTTTTAATCATACCGTACCTTGAGCACAGTTCTGCGCCTTTGCAGCTATCCTGCCTCGCACTCGCTTTTAATTTGTCTACGCAGAGGCTAATCCGTTTATAATTCAAACTTTACCCTAGGCTTAGTTATTGTCGGGTTTGTAACGTAGGCAGAGGGATTCTGAGGGAGGATAAGCGAAGATGGCTGAACGTTCTCTCTCTCCTTTGGGGAAGGGATAACCTGGCGGAGCAGAGGACAGGGAGTCGGTGTGCTTCAGCTGTCATCCTGATAATAGTCACTAGTGGTGTTTTGACACAGCTTGCCTGCCTCTCCCCTCATCATAGACCTGGAACTAGGAGGCAGTTACTGCATCTCGCCATCTCCTGCTTCAGCACTTTCTCACTAGTAATGTGTGTTTCAGCCGATATCTCCACAGCGTGCCAAGGCAATTATGTAGATAAACAACATATTTCACAACCCGAGGAACTACTGTACCACAGATAATTTTTACACCGCCCGTCCCATTACCGTTTCATTACGTACAATATAAAATGCAAAGGAAGTGCTCATTTATCGTGGCATTAACAGATGAAACGATGGTACAGTGTAAATCGGGTGCTGTGTGTGGTACTTGGTGAAGGGGGAGGAGGGGGGTGAAAACGTGAATATCTAGGCCAGTCGTAATGACTTTTCACAGCAGCAGTAACACCACGCTCTCTATGATCTATTTCCACAGCGCCACTGGTGTCTTTGTGGACTGGATTTAGTGGACCTAGATTAATGACTGCTATCCACCCAAACTTTAGCGCTGAAGATCCATAGCGTAAACAAACCCATTGTTCCACTCAAACTGAACCGAGCACTGCATTCCTACAGTAATTGGGATAAATCAAAAAGGCAGTTGACAACATAATTCATTCCAAGTCTCAGGTTTCATGGTGCATACAGTGACAAGCACACTAAACAGAAATATCATGGGAACCACATACTATAGAACTATAGCCACACAACCACATGAATACAAAATGACACACACACACACACACACACACACACACACACACACACACACACACACACACACACACACACACACACACACACACACACACACACACACACACACACACACACACACACACACACACACACACACACACACACACACACAGACACAATATTATAAACACAGTCCAATATGTTCTAACATGTAGGTCAGCAAAATGCCAGGCCAGGGTTGCTGCACCACTGGGTTACAGCAGAATCAGCACTTCTCTTCCTCCCTCTATTATACACAGCATAGGAGTCAAAGCCTTTTACCAACCTTAACCAAAGCACTGGGCACTTTTCACACTATTCTCTCCCCGTTCCCTCTCGATTATGCACACACGTGGGTGGGTGTATGAAGTCAGTCGACTGACTGCTGAACCTCCCAGTGCTGTGACGCGGTTGTTCCCATAGTGCAGGGGCCTGTTGTTCTCTTCTCCAAAGCTGTTGAAGCTTTGGCTAAATTACAACTGTATATCACCACAAAACACACCGCCAAACATATTAAGGTTGAAAGCAGCAAGGAATAAAATGGGGATTTATTTTAAAGAACAATACCCTTCACAGTTTTGCCCATTCTAGAGCCTGTAAGGGAAGTGTACTTCAAACACACACGGATACAACTCAGGGAAGGCATCATCCCAGAAACACAGATTTATGTCCTGGCATCCTCTGCAGGTTCATCTCTGGGTTGGGGTGTTATTATTGCAGCAGGAGGCATTTGGCTAATCAAATCTATGGTCAGCCCCATGTTTTTTTGTTGTTGTCACTTCACCATTGGAGTATGCCAATTTTCCAGCTGATTTGGATTGATCTGCTTTAATCTCCGGCTACTTTGGGCCTAATCAGCGGGTTATCTATACCCATTATGCATGATAGTCCAGATAACTGGACACTCGTCTACGTGACCTAGATGTTTTCAAAACCACAGATAGATTTCCAGTCACGCCGCCTTGGTTCAATTCCATCTTGGACACATTGGTTCTGCTGAACAAATCCCTCGGTTTAGGCCATCCGGGTGGAAATCTGAAGAGGCACACACTTCAAACCCATAGGTGGTCACATTGCTAAATAAATGCATACAACATTATGTGTATAGTGCTTAAATAGATTAGGGAGATTGACATAGAGGCCACAGCTCCTCATTAACTGCCTATGAGCAAGCCATGAATAAACAGGGGAGATGGGCATTTAAATAGGTTTCTGAAACCTGGCAGTTATTTCCTGAGAGTGCATTTGGAGAACCAAGTGAGTAGTGCATCCTTGTAGGAGCATAAACTAAGGAGAGTACAGTATAAAAATAGATCCTACCTAAAAGCTTTGTTTAACTTAAGAAGGAATCTGGATATATAGTAGTTGCTTGTTTTTTTACCACTTCTTAAAATAATTGCTTTTTTTCCCTAACATAAGACATACAGTACTGAGTAACCCTCTTAAACGTGTAGCCAGAAGTTAGCCATCCACCTGTTATCAGGATTTTATCCATTTTCTTCCACATCGCTTCTTCATAACTACGGACGAAGAGGGTGACTATGAGTTCCAAAACAGCTGTTATAACACAAAGACTCTCCATTTCTCAGAAATGGAGGAAATTGCAGTATGATAATGCTAGAAAATTACCAGTAACACTAGCATATAACAACAGACCCAAAGAGCTGTCTTTCCATGTGTGTTGGTGTACTAGTCCATCCCCATAAATTACTGGTTAAGCGTTTGCCAGCCTGCCATTTTGTTTTGCAAGGCTGAAGTGGCTTAATTGGACAGCTCCCATTCTGTTTAGCAGTAGGGTGGCTGAGGCACATATCCTGCTTTAGATATGGCTGCTTTTGAGACTGATTACAATTATGGACTCTTGTACAGACTCCATTCGTGGATGTACAATTGGAGCCATTTGAGAGCTTAAGGAGGGCCTTCCTCTCCCTGGTCTGCCCTTGAAGAGTTGGTTTGGAAGGCTGGCAATAACAGTCAATTAGGGAGAAGCAGGGGGCTCTCCGGAGAAAAGAGGAGGGTAGAAGAAGAGAATCTGACAGTGGGAAATGAGAGGAGAGAGAGTGTGAAACAGAACACCAACGGCACATCTGCAGAATGCACGGCCTGGAGAACAGAGTGACATTTTCAGCGAGGCAATCAATATTTCCTCTCGTCAACATCATCCCAGCAATTTTTGGGGATTCAATATGATCTAGATGTGATGTGAGGCTGGATCATATTGCAAAGTGGTTTGTTTGTAGTCCAAAAGGGTGAATCGGCTATATTTATATCTTTTGAATTGTTTTATTTATTATAGGATTTAAAATCACTGTATACAAACACAATGTCATGAAATAATAATTTGTATTAATAGTTCCACATATGTTCATGTTAAATATGTCCGCCCTGCACCTGGAAGAGGCGCTCTTCACATTTGGCAATGGAAACTTTCTATTCATTGTGAGTTAGAGCTTAAGCTATTTTTAGTTTCTGTGCAGCAAATGTTTTCCTCCATCATTTGTTCTTCACCATCCCTGATGGGATTTTCAATTGTAGTCAACGGTTGTTGAGACAGTGACTCAAAAACAGAGAACACGGTGTTTAATAGTGTCCCATAACACACACACATGCACACACACACAGCTACTACTACTAGTACCAACACAAGCACACTACAAACTCGGCGTGGCTTCTGCGAGATAGTTTTGTACACGCCTATTAGTCAACCCTTGTGCGATACTTTAGAAGCAGAAGCCACATCTCAACAATGTCCCTCAGGTTTTCCCCTGTTTGTTCCACTGTTGATTTGGTTTTGTTTTGCGTATCCTGTGATCTCTCCCTCCGTTTCCTTCCAAAGCATACAAGCAGAACGTTTATCACTCAATTCAGCGAGCTCCATATGGTGGATTAGAAGACTGAAATTAGAGATAAGAGCGGAGACAGGAAATGTTGTTTTATGTTTGGCAGACTTGCAATGTCTTGTGCAAGTGAAAAACAAACACCTCTAAGACAAGTTATTTTTATTTAAAAAGCAGGGCTTGATCCGGATAAACAACCCATAGGCTTTACTTAAATAAGATAAGTTAAATTCAGTTGGAAGAGCTCTCTCTCTCTGAATTAGGAGCTAAATCCATTAAGGATGAATTATGAATCAATCTAAGGCTAGACATGAAACACTAAAGCTGGCTACCTACTCAGGCTGTAGTATGATGCATACGTACTAGCTAACGTGGTTTATTATGTTCGGAGAGATTTACACAGGAGTACTTTGTTATTCCCATGAAACAAAATGTTTGATTTTCTAAGGCTGTGAAGAGTCCCCACTCGAAGGTGTTATCTCCTGTATTGTATCAGTGATAGTAGACAACTGGAACCAACCAGAGAATTCCACCCAAAACATTCTGTGAAATAGCATCTGTCTCCTGGGGCCTTAGATGAAATCCTACCTTTCATCACATAGTCGGATGTTAAGACATCATTACCAGCTGGAAATCAGTGAAGCTATGCAGGTCCAAGAGACTATTTACTATCGACCTGCTAATCACGAGTTAATACATGCATGATGGACGCACTCTGGCAACAAAACCCCTCCAAGCCTCTGTTTTACTTACAACCACAAAACAGCTCCTTTTCCTGACTCTTCATAGTTCTGACCGATTGTGAGGATGTTCGCAGGCTAACCGCTAGCTACATTTGACCCTGGACTGAGGTCAAATGAAAGAAAATGAGATTAGTGATAATCTGGGTCTAGGACTGCAGCCATAAAAGGAAAGAGCTTGGCTTGACAGCTCCCCAACAACCTCCCCCCTTCACCTCCCCCGCACTGATGTCCCTGCAAGGCTAATCCCTCCAAAATGGTTTGTTGGAAATGAAAGTGCTGATCATCATCATCATCATCATCATCATCATCATCATCATCATCTCAGATCAGACAGTGAGACTGTGTTGAGGCTGTCTGTGCATATGTTACCAACATCACTGAAATAGGTTTGATTGACCTGTGAGACTGTTCCCACATGGTTGCAGTATATGACTGTCACTGTATTTTAACATACTGTCACATTTCATTTGATAGCAACTATGAGATGGTGAGGTGAAATCATCATAACTCTGCATTTTAAAAAGGGAGTGTTAAAATAGGAAAACAACTTGAAATGATACTTCCTAGACTTTATGTACCCAAGCAATGAAAGAGCATCTTGTACTTTTCATCATTTTTATTTCACAATCTTCACCAATCGGGATGCGATTTGTCACACTGTGCAAACATTTTCTCAGCCTCACACAATCTCTGCAAACCCTGTTACATAAAATAGCACATAGGGCCGTAAATACTTAGGCCATAACAAAAGAGCTATCAAAGGAGCTCTTTTCTACGGCCCTCTCACTATTTGATTGAAGTAGGGGACTTGTTCTGTCCTCTCCTTGGCCTTTGAAATACCCTAGTGTAAAGGAGTACGGGAGCTGGCCAAGTAAATACACTGAAGTGAGCTGAACTGAAGTGATTAATCCTCTAAAATGGCGCTGAAGAACAGTGTACACAGAAAGTGCAGACAACTAAATTGGACCACTGAGCTAAAGACAGAGGTCTCTGGACTCCCTGGGGCCTAGTGGCACCAACATCCACTCACTGCAGACATGATATAATGCAGATATTTGTTATAATGCACAATATTTAGCACAAGCTTCAGTCATTTCCATTTGCAGTCCGTGTCATCGAAGTAATGACAGAAGTAATAGGAAAACAAACATTGTGATCTGTGGTGAAGTCGGAGTAGAGACTGTCACTGTATAAGAACATAGTTTATCCTTGTAAAAAACTACTGATTAGGTTCAATACTTCCATAGAAGGCACAGAAGAAGGCACAGTTTGTTTCCCCCCCAATAGCACAAGACAAAGAACCTGAACACATTGGAGCATATGAACATCCATATAGTAATGGAACCAACTTATCATCTTTTAATCAGATCTCAGGGAGCTTCCCAGCGTCGAGAACACTTGACCTAATGTGCTTTCAGATAGATACCTTGTATGAATTAAAGGTCCATGGTTATCAAACCTGCAATTTTTCTTAGCTCCTGCGTTTTACGGGCGAATTGACAGAGACAAATGCTACCCAAAGTCCTTTGGGGCGAGAATCCATCAAATACAAGCAGCATGTGAACCAAGAGAACTCCAGCGTTCTTTAGTCAATGAGGCTTAAGTGGCTTTGAACACAGGGTGATGTTAAATCAGTCATACCTCTTGTGCAAGTCAACATTCTGTGATGTCACCTGTGGTGTGGGGTACTGCCACCAGCAGGGTATTTTAGAGGGCTGAGGCATGGCAAGAAAAACACAGGGCATCTAAGACAGCATTGCTCTGAAGACATCTTTCTGGGCACAGAAAATAGCTTCTCAAGGAGGTCACTAGCAAACTGAGTGTCAAATTTTGATGTGAATCAATGGTTAGACAGACATAGGCAGTCATTTTTATTTATAGGTTCAAATCTCTCTCTTGGGAAGGACCAGCAAACATGCTCTGCGACACTAACTTCTCCACCTTGACTGTATCCAGCAATCCTTCAGTCTTAATCAGGCTACTTGCTATGACTGCCAGTTTACAACAGTCCTACTTCTAGCAATGGTTATCCACCACTAGATGCAGATTCACTACATATTTTTATAATAGAAACCTAGGGCTAAGACCAGGTTAGTGCCAACAACAGCCGCACATACTTTCGGTTAGATGTTTACCTTGTCATAAATGTGTATGGGCTTAGCCCTTGATGCTTATACTTTTAAAGATATTCAAACACCTCCCTCTGCAACTGGATCTTGCACTTCCTGACGGGCTGCCCCCAGGTGGTAAGGGTAGGTAACAACACATCCGCCACGCTGATCCTCAACACAGGGGTCCGAGTCATCGGCCGCATGGCCGAGTCATGCATGGCCGTGCAGTCATGAGTGAACAGGGAGTACAGGAGGGGGCTGAGCATGCACCTCCTGTACTCCCTGTTCACTCATGACTGCACGGCCATGCATGACTCCAACACCATCATTCAATTTGCCAATGACACATCAGTGGTAGGCCTGATCACCGACAACAACTAGACAGCTTATAGGGAGGAGGTCAGAGACCTGGCCATGTGGTGCAAGGACAACAACCTCTCCCTCAATGTGATCAAGACAAAGGAGATGATTGTGCACGCCCCCATTCTCATCGACAGGGCTGTAGTGGAGCAGGTTGACAGCTTCAAGTTCCTTGGTGTCCACATCACCAACAAACTAACATGGTCCAAGCACACCATGACAGTTGTGAAGCGGGCACGACAAAACCTATTCCCCCTCAGGAGAATGAAAAGATTTGTCATGGGTCCTCAGATCCTCAAAAGGTTCTACAGCTGCACCATTGAGAGCATCCTGACTGGTTGTATCACTGCCTGATATAGCAACTGCTCGGCCACCTACCACAAGGCACTATAGAGGGCAGTGCGAACGGCCCAGTACATCACTGGGGCCAAGCTTCCTGCCATCCAGGACCTCTATACCATGCGGTGTCAGAGGAAGGCCCTAAATATTGTCAAACACTCCAGCCACCCTAGTCATAGACTGTTCTCTCTGCTACCACAAGGCAAGCGGTACCGGAGCGCCAAGTCTAGGTCCAGGAGGCTTCTAAACAGCTACCCCCAAGCCATAAGACTCCTGAACATCTAGTCAAATGGCTACCCAGATTATTTGCATTGCCCCCCCCCTCCCCTCTCCACACCACTGCCATTCTCTGTTGTCATCTATGCATAGTCACTTTAATTAACTCTATCGACAAGTACATACTACCTCAAATAACCGGTGCCCCCGCACATTGACTCTGTACCGGCACCCCCCTGTATATATTGTTATTTTTTAATGCTGCTCTTTAATAACCTTTTATAACTAGGGGGCAGTATTTTCATTTTTGGATAAAAAACGTTCCCGTTTTAAACGGGATATTTTGTCACGACAAGATGCTCGACTATGCATATAATTGACAGCTTTGGATAGAAAACACTCTGACATTTCCAAAACTGCAAAGATATTGTCTGTGAGTGCAACAGAACTGATGTCTTTTTACGCATTTATGTTGAAGATTAGCCGTAAGGGACCACATTTAGCAAGTGGTCACATGGTGGCTCCCGCAGAAAATCTTGCGTAAAGTACACAAGTAGCCATTTTTCCAATCGCTTCTTATGAGAAACCAATTGCCCCGATGGATATATTATCGAATTGTTATGTGAAAAACACCTTGAGGATTGATTCTAAACAACGTCTGCCATGTTTCCGTCGATATTATGGAGCTAATTTGGGAAAAAGTTCGGCGTTGTAGTGACCGCATTTTGCGGTCGATTTCTCAGCCAAACGTGACGAACGGGAGCTATTTCGCCTACAAAAATTATATTTTTGGAAAAAAGGAACATTTGCTATCTAACTGGGAGTCTCCTGAGTGAAAACATCCGAAGTTCTTCAAAGGTAAATTATTTAATTTGATTGCTTTTCTTATTTTCGTGAAAATGTTGCCTGATGCTAGCAGAGCCTAGCCATAGCATTAGGCCATGATAAACTTACACAAATGCTTGTCTAGCGTTGGCTGTAAAGCATATTTTAAAAATCTGAGATGACAGTGTGATTAACAAAAGGCTAAGCTGTGTCTCAATATATTTCATTTGTGATTTTCATGAATAGGAACATTTTCTAGGAAGATTTATATCCGCTGTGTTATGCTAATTAGTTTGAGGCTACGTTATGCATGCGGGATGGGTAGTATCAAGAAGTTTTTTAATTACATGTTACTTTTATCTCTTATTCTTATCCGTATTTTTTGAAACTGCACTGTTCGTAATGGGCTCGTAAGTAAGCATTTCACTGTAAGTACCTGTTGTATTCGGCGCATGTGACTAATAAAATTAGATTTGAAAAATGTATTTGGTGTGTATATTGGCTTTATCATCTGAAATGGACATCCTCTCCGCATCTCAAGCTCTTTCAAGTTAAGAGTGATAAATGAACATATACATCAACATAAAACATTTTAGTGATGTGCAAGTAAATATACTTTGATTTGTAAAGATAGTATCGAAATCCAACTGGAAATCCCGCTACATTGAACTAACGTAGGGTGATTCAGTTTGCATTTTGAGGCTAGTGAGGTGCTTTTGTCCTCATAAATGTATCTCCTGTGTTTATAATTCCTATGTAACAATTCACCCACTTTAACTGTAAGTGGGCGCTGGGCAAGCCAGTTGGGGTGTGGAAGCCCAACTAACCGGCAGGAGCGTGAGCCGGCTGAGGCATGGAAGCCCGAAAATCCGGCTGAGGCAAGATGCCTGTCGATCCCGCTGCTGAGAAGGATCCCGGAGATCTGGTGGAGTGTGGCGTGGGATGGGAAGCCGCCGAGGCAAGGAAACCTCTTGAGCCAGCCAGGGAATGAAAGCCCGACAGGCTGGCTTAGGCATCCCTGGTTCCATTGGCGACGTAATCCACCCCGACTTCACCAACAAAACAAAAAACAAACAAAAAATCTCCTGGACTGGCTGGGCGAACAAGAACTGACGATCCGGCTGAGGCCCGACGTGGGATGGGCGCCAACCGAGCCAACCGGGGCAAGGAAACCTCTCGAGCCAGCTAGGGCGTGGAAGCCCGACGAGCTGGCTAGGCACCCCCGGTTCCATCGATGGCGACCCAGAGCCAATGCCACCATACCAACAGGAACGCCAGTACTCCCCGATGCTTCGTATGTTGGCTTCTGTATTCTGTCACGTGATGACGCTGGAGAGACGAAGCAGGTACGGGGAGTAAAACATTTCATATAGAACGGACATGGAACGAGACAGTAACAACATCAGCAAGCAGATAATACAGGCAAAAAACAATCAATACAGAGCTGGGGGACTGAGAAATATAGGGGGAGTAATAACAGGTGATGAGTGAGTCCAGGTGAGTCCAATATCGCTGATGCGCGTGACGAGGCAAGGCAGGTGTGCGTAATGGATGATAGGAGTGCGTGATGCAGGGCAGCCTGGCGCCCTCAAGTGCCCGGGGAGGGGGGAGAGCGGGAGCAGACGTGACAAATATGAAGTAAACAATAAGTCACTTATGAGAACATTCCCTCTATGTAACGCTTCAATCTGCTTTGAATCTAAATGGATGTATACTAAATACACCTGCCCTGTAACCAATGGTAACCAAAAATAATACCACGGGTGCTATCAGATATGAATCTGATTCTTTACTTTGATACTATCGGATCCTCTGTAAAGAACAAAACCCTCTCAGTGTATAGGATCTTTAAACTACAAATTCTCTACAGAAAGAAACTCCTCTTCAATCATTTTAGTTGCCTTCTGAATGGCTTTAAAAAAAAATGTGTTTTTGTCTTCTCCCACAATTGAGTGGATTCCTGATCAGACTATAGTCTCTATTGGTTAACATCGACTTTGAATGATTGTAAAATTGGGACAACCCACTTCTCGACCAAAATCCTTAGTAAAGTAAACTACATGAGTGACTAAGAGCGAAAGCCTGCTGCATGTGGGGAGTCGAAACAGCTCTTTACCAGTGGACTTGAGTGTGACACTGACAGACAAATTACATGTGCTGTACAAAGGATTAAATACATCTAATGTGAACTGATTCTTTAAGAAAATAATAAAATGACAAATCCCCTGTACCAACATGGGTAACATAATTAAGACGATAAATTCATTGTAGGGATGTAATGATTCACCGATACGGATCAGTGCCTGGTTAAAATGATTAAGATACGAGTGCATCGGTCTGTGTGAGACCAAACTGATCCAAATTTAGCATGCATGCATCGGTCAGAATACCAATTTAAATGTTAGGAATCGCTGATCCACTTAAGTTTTTTACTCATATTGTTTTATTCTGAAAATACCTCTTATCTGTTGTGACTGAATTGATGTGTCCTCTCCTTCAGTTCAGTAGCCTATCAAACTTGATGCATGTAACCGAGTATGACTGCCTCATCATAAGCACTCTGTTACATTGCATCGGATGTCATTCATTTGAATGGGGACCATCCACAACGGAGTGGAAACCCAACACCCCCTTACAGTAAGAAGGCTCTGGTGTGGGCTGGACGCCGGATACTTTGAACGTCTTCCAAACTCTCCAGTCAGAGTCCATCAAAGAAAAACAAGTTACCAAACCACAGAAGATGAAAATGTGGTTTTCGAAGATAAGTTTATGGGATAGCTAGCAACTTGCAAACATTTACCCATTAAGTAAGTGCTATTTTAATAGTACAAGTATGTTAAAAAAAAATACACATTGGTTGTTAAGCCAATTATACTTTGACTGTTGCCTCCTGTTTTAGGTTATTGTGATGGTAATGATGTTTGTTTTTGATAATAATTATTAGGTGGAGGTCGCTAGCTACAGTACAGCCAAAGCAAAGCTTTTAGCTAGCTAGCTGCTCTGTAATACAGCTTGACTTGCTAGAAAGTTATACAAACAAGTTGAGGAAAAAATAACTAAACAAAACATGTTTTATTATCAACAGAAACAACGAATGAAAAGGTCATATTTTGTAAATGCGATCTCTGACGAGAGACTAGGCTCTCCTCCATTTTGTCTTACGTTGTGAAACGCTATTCTGTACTGTACATCCAGTAGCGGAACGAGCTTGCATGAAGTTGACGTACGGCGTAATGAAATATGTCACAATGTAAATGGGTCGTGCAGAGTGCACGAGACACAGCTTCTTGCGCCAACGAGAGGTAGCCCGATCCCTGTTCTAATAGGCTATTTGTTCATCTGGCACCTTCAGCATTCAGATGCTTGTAAAATGGCTTTCACAATAGCCTACAAGAGTGGACGCAACTCACGTCCAACTGCTGATTGCGGTTTTCAATCATCCAGATTTGATTTAGATTCAAGTTCACCATAAGAAATCGTTTTGGTAGAGAACCTCTTCGTGAAATTCCAAACGGTCTAAACCATTCGCTTTCGAGACGGGGTTAAACATTTCTAAATGTAAATATTGACATTGTACTAGCTCAAAATATCTTCAATCAGCAAAGTTAACTAGTGGGTGATAGAGATTTCAGATAAATGGTGGTGACAAAAGGCATACATTTCTTCCCACCCCTAATCTGATTGTGGGGTGGTACTGTAGATGCACAGTTTGCCCGATGGCTCAGCTCAGGTGCCTATACACACCATTGACACCCCTCACACACACACACACACACACACACACACACACACACACACACACACACACACACACACACACACACACACACACACACACACACACACACACACACACACACACACACACACACACACACACTAACAGAGAGCCACTCATCTCAGACAGATCCAGCTCAGAGAGGCTCAGCTCCTGAGCTCCTATCAGCTGCAGATATGAATTTAAAATGGAAAATGAATGTGTTCATGCAACAACAAAAAAGGTCACCGCATCAATTCGTTCCCCTAATCAAACCAAATGGCACCGAATCGTTTCAAACTCAAAATATATCGTTCCTGTATCGGATTGGTGCCCATGCATCTAAATACGTATCGAATCATTCATGAAAGGAAAGATGCACATCCCTAATGAAATGATATTTGAACAAAGCTAACCATTTTGTATTGTGTACTGTTAGAGTAATTGGTGTGATCACAAACACTTGCAGGTTGCCTACTTTCTGAACTGTTCAGGAGGTTGGATGCTGGTGTAATGATAGAGATTAGGCTTGGCCGGTATACTGTATACCGGGCAATTTTGAAATAGCCAAGGAATGGTTTTTCAATACCGTAAATACCGTTGAAACCATTTCTTTGAAGTTTTTCAATAAATTGTAATATGTGTAGCTACTGCAGTCAACTTGTGCAGTACCTTAGGAGATAAAGCAGATCACGTTCTTCATTTCACTGTCACATTATTTTACATCATGAAACTTATCATAGTTCCCCAGAACAGTTGAGTCAGTCACGTATTTGTTTGTAAATGGCACAATGGGAGAAAGCGGGAGCAGGTCCAGCTTTGTATTGACAGGGGTCGCGTTTTATATTGAGAGTCAATTGTGTTTTAAAAAAAACTCAAATAGAAAGATCAGGGATGTGCAACTATTGTTTTCCTTTACAGATAATTCATGACTGCAACACATTCGGCAGAAAATAGCTTGATTTTCATCAGATGACAACAGAAGTGCATCACTATTTGGCTGGCAGCCACGCGAATAAATGAGCTTACAATGAAAAGCAAGGTCTTTTTTTGCAAAAACAATGCATGGCCATCATATTTCTAATGTTTAGCATAGAAAGAATGTAGCCGGCTACATTTCCTAATGTTTTGTTTAAAGTTAATATTTCATTTTTACCTGAGAAAAGTAGGCTGGCAACACCCAGAAAAGTACAGGAGAAAAGTAGCTACACATCAGTAAGAGCGCTGTCTTTTCATGGAATGCCCGTTCATGAATTCTTATCCGAGTGGAGGAGTGCAACAGAAGCACAACATTTGACTGATGTTGAGCAGAAATTACAAGAAGCATTTTATATCTGCTCTTACAAAACACAGCAAGAGATTTATGCATTCTCAAAAAAAAAATCCTGTGTGAAAAACACAGATTTCTGCATTAACGTGACCCCTAAGTTTAACTTTCTAGTTATCTAAGCAAGTGGCTGAACCAATAAGGTGACAATGCATCGTATAGTGTTTACTTTCTGCTCTGTTTGAGAAGTCAAAGCCCTTTGGATGAGTTATTTGTACAGCTGCCACTGCTTGATTTTGTTGCGTTTTTTCTCCTCAATGTTCTCGGCCCTTCTGCTCCTCCCCCATCTTCTCCAAGCAGAACAGGCAGGCCCGTTTTCCTAGCAACTCCAGACAGACACAGTCTGTACACATGCTGCTTCAGAGCCAGTACTGTTCTTCCTTCAGACAAGCATATGTCAAAACTTTCTTCATTTGCACAACGTCCCTAGCTCATATTCGCTTGTAAATGTCCAAACTCCCCAAAAATGATATTGGTTAGCTACTACCTATATATGCATAACTTTAGGAGCTTGATTTCCTGTCTTTGCAATTCATTTATTTTCATTTGCACTTGTTAGCATATTTAGCTAGCAAACTCCATGTAAATTCGCTATTACATGTGCTAATTCTGATAGCTTTCTCATAATCGACACTCAATGGGATTTTTCAGGCTTTTTTTGGCACCCCCTTGTGTACTAAGCTGGTAATACCGTAAATCCTGGGATGAGAGAAGGATGGTATGACGATATAAAAACCTGATAGATATGTTAATATGCACAGTGATTTTGACACATCACCAGGCTGAAGGGAGCTCAGGGAATTCTGGGAAGCTGAGAGAAAGTTTGAGGACAGAGAAAACAAACTAGGCCTGAGCCAAATAAATGCCTAACTGTCAAGCAAAAAACTGCCCCAGTAACCTCTAAAATGCCTTTAGAGTAGACATCCATCCAGGTGAGAGCACCAACACGAAGATCGGCCAGCCTAGTCAAAAATAATGTCATCTTCACAATAACAACTACACAACGTGCACAGCCTTCGACCGCTTCAACTCCAGTTCAGCATGTGACACAAACAGAAGGCTCTCAGATGGTTCAATCTCAATGACGCAGAAATGTCTCAACTGTCGGCAAAACTTCAAATTGGGGAGATGTCCAACCAAACACCCCCATCCCCCACTACGCTACCCCTCCCTTCAACCTCAAAACAAAATGGGACAGGGAGATAATGACGAAGCTGGCAGCCGCACATCTTTTCAAACTGTAACCGCATCATGGGTGAAAATGAAATTGATTTGAAAATCCTGGCTCTGCCAGGGCAGAAGCAGAGAGGATTATGTGGTGATTGTACTAATGCTGTCTGTCCCTGGTCTCCCCGGCTTTGAATCAGGTCACTACCCCATCAGAGCAGCACTGGACAGCACTGTGAGAGATGCTAAAAGCCCTTGGGAGGCTCTAAACTGTAAAAAACCTGCACTCAGTCAGATGACTTGTTGAGAGATAGCGGTCCTTCGGGGGGGGGGGGGGGGGGGGGGGGGGGGGCATGTGAAATTGTGTAGCACGGTTTCTCTCCTTATGTTCCAGCCAATGTTTTTTCCTATTTAAAATGTGACAATGCTTGTGATATGGTTGCGGCATGTATAAGCATAGTAATAGTTGCAAAACATTACTAATAGTACCAAAAAAGTTTAACTTGACCCCATTTGTTATTTAAGATAAATATTTCTACAATAGGATCTTGAAATAACAGGAACACAAAAACCATTTCACCTATTCAAAGTCATTGAATTCACATTTTTCAAATCAGGACACAAGAGCCATTCATGTCTCATAACTGAATTATGTAAATGTGTTCAGATTTGGTTTATTTTCTATCATCTATCCCATCTATGGCACACAGTGATGTCCTCTGTGGGTTACTTGCCAAGGATTCCTGGTAGAGTGTTAAGCCCCTATGAACATTACAGTACTGGAGACGAACACTTACAGTAAGTGCCCTCCTTCTGAGTATGCTAACGAACTACTTATCAATAACTGCTCTTCCAAATTGAAAATCCATGTTTGGAGTCAATGACGTGGCAATTGTTAGAGGTAATGGGTGATTTATATGGTCATAATAACACAACCACATCACTCTAATAGATTTAGTGGATCTTTTGGACTTGACAAAATGTGTCTAAGAAAAGTGACCCACACAGAAAACAGACAGGATAATCAGTCTGGTATTTACAGTAAATTATCAATGTGCAGTTCTTAAAGAGAACAATGAAAATGCATTTTCGGTAGTGGAATTATGCAAATGGTCATAATCTCTTAACTGTGAGGTTTGGATTTGGATCGGGATCTGTGAGTCAACAGTTAGCGAAGCCATTCATTTTCTGCTGGGATCAATAGCAGCTATATTGTAATCAACACTTGAATAATTCTCTATTGTAAAATCCTTCAACACTCAGAGGCAATCTCTTTGTAAATCCCACCACAAACCAAAAAGTAGATAAACTTAAAATAAAACGGCCTGCTCATTATAATGAGAATTGACGACATTCCAACACTTATACTGGAGAGGTTTGGGTGTGTTTCAGTAGCCTTGAAAACAAATACTATTAAATAAGCTGAAAAGTGTTCCATCCTTCCATACACTTGAAACTATGCCCCAAATGACATGGAACCAGTATTGAGTAGGCATCATTTATCTGGTTTCATCCTCAAAAGATGGAATGTCTGACATACTGTAGATAGACCATATTCCAGACACTGACACACTTACAGTTGAAGAAGTTGGAAGTTTACATACACCTTAGCCAAATACATTTAAACTACATTTTTCACAATTCCTGACATTTAATCAGAGTAAATATTCCCTTCCTGTCACGGCCTGACCTTAGAGCCTTTTTATGTCTCTATTTGGTTTGGTCAGGGTGTGATTTGGGGTGGGCATTCTATGTTTTGTTATCTATGATTTTTGTATTTCTATGTTTTGGCCGGGTATGGTTCTCAATCAGGGACAGCTGTCTATCGTTGTCTCTGATTGGGAACCATACTTAGGTAGCCCGTTTTCCCTCCTTTCTTTGTGGGAAGTTGACTTTGTTTAGGGCACATTGCCTTTAGCTTCACGGTTTGTTTGTAGTGTTTGTTGTTTTTGTCGGCATCATCTTCATTGCTGAGTGGCGTTTCAGGTTATGTCGATATAGGATTTTTTTCTGAGGTCTTGGCTGATTTCTTTTAATTTTCCCATGATGTCAAGCAAAGAGGCACTGAGTCTGAAGGTAGGTCTTGAAATACATCCACAGGTACACCTCCAATTGACTCAAATGATGTCAATAAGCCTATCAGTATCTTCTAAAGCCATTAAATAATTTTCTGGATTTTTCCAAGTTGTTTAAAGGCACAATGTCACGTTCTGACCTTTATTTCCGTTGTATTGTATTTATTTAGTATGGTCAGGGCGTGAGTTGGGTGGGCAGTCTATGTTTGTTTTTCTATGTTTTGGGGCATTTCTATGTTTTCGGCCTAGTATGGTTCTCAATCAGAGGCAGGTGTCATTAGTTGTCTCTGAGAATCATACTTAGGTAGCCTGGGTTGCACTGTTTGTTTGTGGGTGATTGTCTATGTTAGTGGCTTGTCAGCACAGGTCTCATTTTGTAGCTTCACGGTCGAATTTGGTTTGTTTTTGTTACTCTTTTGTATAGTGTTCAGTCTTTCTTTATTAAAGATTTTACCATGGACACTTATCACGCCGCATATTGGTCCTCTGATCCTTCTCGCCTCTCCTCTTCAGACGAAGAGGAGGACGACCAAGACAGAATCACCCACCAACCAAGGACCAAGCGGCGTGGTAGAAAACAGCGACGACAGCAGCAGCAGCAACAACAGCGGCCGGTATCACAGGACTCCTGGACATGGGAGGAGATACTGAACGGAGAGGGACCCTGGGCACAGGCTGGGGAATATCGCCGCCCCAAAGCAGAGCTGGAGGCAGTGAAAGCTGAGCGGCGGCGATATGAGGAGGCAGCACGGCAGTGCGACAGGTACGAGAGACAGCCCCAAAAATGTTTTGGGGGGGGGCACACGAGGGGTGGAGCTAAGCCAGGTAGCAGACCTGCGCTCACTCCTTGTGCTTATTATAAGCAGCGAGATACTGGGCAGGCACCGTGTTATGCGGTTAAGCGCACGGTGTCGCCAGTACGTGTCCATAGCCCGGTGCGCTATAGGACAGCCCCCCGAGAGTGTCATGCGAGTGCGGGCATCGAGCCAGGGCGTATGGTGCCTGCTCAGCGGGTCTGGTCGCCGGTACGCAGTTTTGGCCCAGGGTATCCTGCGCCGGCTCTGCGTGCTGTGTCTCCGGGGCGCTGGGAGGGTGCAGTGCGTCCTCTGCCCGCGCTCCGCTCGTGCCGGGCGAATGTGGGAATGGAGCCGAAGGGAGAGGTGCGTGTAGTAAGCACTAGATCTCCCGTGCTTACCCACAGCCCGGTTCAACCTGTGCCTGCCCTCTGGACGGTCCGGGCTAGAGTGGTTATCCAGCCTGGGGAAGTGGTGCCAAGGTTGCGCACCAGAGCTCCAGTGCTCCCCCACAGCCCGGTCTTTCAGGTGCCTCCTCTTAACCCCAAGCCTCCTGAAGGTCTTCCCAGCCTGGTGGTTCCTGTGGCAGCCCCACGCACCAGGCTGTCTCTCTCTCCTCCCTGCAGGTGGTCCTGTCTGTCCGGCGCTGCTGTCGGAGTCTTCCGCCTGTCCGGCGCTGCTGTCGGAGTCTTCCGCCTGTCCGGCGCTGCTGTCGGAGTCTTCCGCCTGTCCGGCGCTGCTGTCGGAGTCTTCCGCCTGTCCGGCGCTGCTGTCGGAGTCTTCCGCCTGTCCGGCGCTGCTGTCGGAGTCTTCCGCCTGTCCGGCGCTGCTGTCGGAGTCTTCCGCCTGTCCGGCGCTGCTGTCGGAGTCTTCCGCCTGTCCGGCGCTGCTGTCGGAGTCTTCCGCCTGTCCGGCGCTGCTGTCGGAGTCTTCCGCCTGTCCGGCGCTGCTGTCGGAGTCTTCCGCCTGTCCGGCGCTGCTGCCGGAGTCTTCCGCCTGTCCGGCGCTGCTGCCGGAGTCTTCCGCCTGTCCGGCGCCTCTGCCGGAGTCTCCCGCCTGTCCGGCGCCTCTGCCGGAGTCTCCCGCCTGTCCGGCGCCTCTGCCGGAGTCTCCCGCCTGTCCGGCGCCTCTGCCGGAGTCTCCCGCCTGTCCGGCGCCTCTGCCGGAGTCTCCCGCCTGTCCGGCGCCTCTGCCGGAGTCTCCCGCCTGTCCGGCGCCTCTGCCGGAGTCTCCCGCCTGTCCGGCGCCTCTGCCGGAGTCTCCCGCCTGTCCGGCGCCTCTGCCGGAGCCCCCCGCCTGCCCGGCGCCTCTGCCGGAGCCCCCCGCCTGCCCGGCGCCGCTGCCGGAGCCCCCCGCCTGCCCGGCGCCGCTGCCGGAGCCCCCCGCCTGCCCGGCGCCGCTGCCGGAGCCCCCCGCCTGCCCGGCGCCGCTGCCGGAGCCCCCCGCCTGCCCGGCGCCGCTGCCGGAGCCCCTCTGCCCAGAGCCGCTGCCGCCCCTCTGCCCAGAGCCGCTGCCGCCCCTCTGTCCCGAGCAGCTGCCCCTCTGTCCCGAGCAGCTGCCCCTCTGTCCCGAGCAGCTGCCCCTCTGTCCCGAGCAGCTGCCCCTCTGTCCCGAGCAGCCCCTCTGTCCAGTGGGGTCATTGAGAGGGGTGGTCATGGTGAGAAAGCCACGGAGGCGGACAATAAGGCGGACTAAGACAATGATGAAGTGGAGTCCGCGTCCCGCGCCAGAGCCGCCACCGCGGACAGACGCCCACCCAGACCCTCCCCTATAGGTCAAGGTTTTGCGGTCGGAGTCCGCACCTTTGGGGGGGGGGGTACTGTCACGTTCTGACCTTTATTTCCGTTGTATTGTATTTATTTAGTATGGTCAGGGCGTGAGTTGGGTGGGCAGTCTGTTTGTTTTTCTATGTTTTGGGGCATTTCTATGTTTTCGGCCTAGTATGGTTCTCAATCAGAGGCAGGTGTCATTAGTTGTCTCTGATTGAGAATCATACTTAGGTAGCCTGGGTTGCACTGTTTGTTTGTGGGTGATTGTCTATGTTAGTGGCTTGTGTCAGCACAGGTCTCATTTTGTAGCTTCACGGTCGAATTTGGTTTATTGTTTTTGTTACTCTTTTGTATAGTGTTCAGTCTTTCTTTATTAAAGATTTTACCATGGACACTTACCACGCCGCATATTGGTCCTCTGATCCTTCTCGCCTCTCCTCTTCAGACGAAGAGGAGGACGACCGTGACACACAGTCAACTTAGTGTATGTAAACTTCTGACCCACTGGAATTGTGATACAGTGAATTATAAGTGAAATAATCTGTCTGTAAACAATTGTTGGAAAAATTACTTGTCATGCACAAAGTAGATGTCCTAACCGATTGGCCAAAACTAAATCAATTTTTAAAATGATATTTAATGACTCCAACCTAAGTGTATGTCAACTTCTGTACAACTATACAGCAGAGAAGAAAAATCTTGTTTTGACAACAAATGTTACAGGAAAATGTCAAATAAAATGAGATTTCCTTCAAACGTGAGCTGAACTATAAGGAGATAGTAATTCCCTAGATAGCATTGCACCATCCTTTCAAGGCCACATTAGCTATCAAACCACAATGTATTCCAGTCTGATCCTGATCCGATGCATACGGGGCCATATTAAAGCTATTGTTTGGGATTCTAAAAACAACAAAACAGCCAGACATTTTGGTATACAACTGAGGGATGAGGCTGATGAAATGTAACCTTTTTTATATGTACATATGAATAATTGAAATTACCATTATAAGGATTCCCAGATCCCAAATTGTAGCTTTAAAATGCTACACAGGGCCTGCTATGTCGCTACATCTCTATGAGAACCTGTTTCACAGGTCTTGATATCTGAACCTAGCAGGTTTCAAACGCACTGAGCCTTTCATACTTTAATTGAAAAGGGATATTCGGGTGTCTGACATCCGGGCCTAAGGGCAAAACACAAGCCCGCAATGATCTCCACCCAAATACCACGAAAGGGAGCGGATATTGTCAAATCAATGATAATTGACCCGGAGGAGAGCAATCCCAGTGTCTGTCATTAATGCTTTAATAAGCAATTGTCAATTTTCTGCGCTTCTCCCACATCAGAACGCACCCTGCAGGCCATGGACTGCCAACTAGTGAAAAAGCAATTAAAAAGTAAAGCATTGTGACACAAATGCTGCAAAGGGATACAAAATAACTTTGAGATCCAGCCGTGATACTCTGACTGAGAAGGATTAATTTGGGTTGTTGAGGTGGTATCAATCTCGAAGTAGTTCAGTATGTGGGACACTTTCACTGCAATCTAAATGTTTGGGGATGTAACAAGACGTTTGGGATATGAATTTAGTTGAAGCACGCAGAGAAGAAAATGTTCAACTGGTATTAAGTCAAATGTCAGCCAAAGACGTCAATAAAACGCAATCTGCATGATTCTAAGCCACAGTGGACTTCTACAGTACTTAATCTAAGGAATGCGTCAACATAGACTGCTGTACTAAAGCATTCATGTCATGTGAATCTCATCTCTTGTATACGAGACTGACTTAAACATTCTTAGGGTTTAACAGATTAACTAGCCAAGCAAATGAGGTTAAAATAACCTTTACAAATCCTTTATTTTAATCAATATCAAAGTGTTGATGCTGAAAAAGGACAATTATTTTGGTAACTTTACTTGCATGTTTTATAAGGCCCTTTTTCTTTCTCATCTTAGGAACATTGTTACTAGTACACCACAGCTACTGTGTAACAAAAATTGTTTCTTTAAGGGTTCAGCTCCACCTATGCCTGTAATGTCATAACTAAGCTGCAGGCATCGGTAATGGAGTCAAGGCTATATTATTTCTCTAGGCCACGGATATCCCAACAGCACAGCAAAACCAGCTTATGGAATCACATTGGCTACACTTTCTCATGCAACAAATGACTACCCTGGGGCCTCCCCCCCCCTGAAAGTTCTCTCAGTGGCCCTTGTTCTTTTATATATATTTTTTTTATCCGATTTGTCTGTTGAAACTGGGGAGTGAAAAATGCATGTTGTTCGGTCGGGCTACTGGGCACACAACTGCAGTTTGTTGTGTAGTCATTGATGACTGAGTTAACTGTTAAAAAGTCAACTTATGTTCACGAATGCAACTTCAGGAATCATGTTTTAATATTAGGCTCACTGAGTGACACTGTATGGAAGGAAACAACTAGGCACTGAGTAGAACATATATTACTGTACAGGCCAGGTGACGGCTAAACTCACTCTTAATTGAAGGAAATGAATGCACTGAGTAAACTGATTGACTGGATTTTTAAATGGATATCAATTGGTGAGCCTTTAAAAGTAACCACGTTGGAATTTGATTGACTTGATGATCAAGTAATTGAATTGATGGAAGTGATTAGTGAGAGGAAATCCAGTAAGTGGATTATAGGTCCTAAACCTGCTGGGCCTGGCTGTGACAACACCAGAGTGATCAGCACACCTTTTGACCTACAGGTTAACAATATAGGCTACCACAGGTTTTTAGATATTCCCATTGCTGCACTACTGCATCACCATGAGAGGATCAAGTATATCGTTCTCTAAACTGAAAGTTAAATTGTCACTTTTTTGGTAACTTTCAACAGGTTTTACGTCAGATGATGACGTTAATCTGTACAATCCTTCACTCCTTACAGACGACAAGTGCGACAATTAATTAAATGGTAGTGTGATATAAATGTTCAGGTCTAAAGACGCTAGATAATTATTGAATTCATGTCTTCAATATAATATCTGAATGTGATTTGCCATTAGAACATGATGGTGTGCTCCGATAGTCTTATGTAGGAGAACATTTACAGTGAATTGATACAATATACTTACAAAAGTATGTGGACACGCCTTCAAATTAGTGGATTTGGCTTCCAGCCACATTTTATACAGGTGTATAGAATTGAGCACACAGCCATACAATAGACAAACACTGGCAGTAAAATGGCATTACAGAAGAGCTCAGTGACTTTCAACGTGGTACTATCATAGGATGCCACCCTCCCGTAAAATTTCTGCCCTGCGAAAGCTGCCCCGGTCAACTGTAAATGCTGTTAGTGTGAAGTGGAAACGTTGAGGAGCAACACCGACTCAGCCGCGAGGTGGTAGGCCATAAAGGCTCACAGAACGGGACCACCGAGTGCTGAAGCAGGTAGCGCGTAAAAATTGTCTTTCCTCGTTTGCAACACTCACTAACGCATTCCAAACTGAGCAACGTGAACTGTTCATCGGAAGCTTCCTGAAAAAGGTTTCCATGGCCGAGCAGCCGCATACAATTGTAAGATCACCATGCGCAATGCCAAGCGTCGGCTGGAGTGTTATAAAGCTTGCTGACATTGGACTCTGGAGCAGTGGAAACGCGTTTTCTGGAGTGATGAATCACGCTTCACCATCTGGCAGTCCGACGGACGAATCTGGGTTTGGTAGATGCCAGGAGAACGCTTCCTGTCCCAATTCATAGTGCCAACTGTAAAGTTTGGTGGAGGAGGTTCGGGCTCCTTAGTTCCAGTGAAGGGAAATCTTAACTCTACAGCATACAATGACATTCTAGACAATTCTGTGCATCCAACTTTGTGACAACAGTTTGGGAAAGGCCCTTTTCTGTTTCAGCATGACAATGCCCTTGTGCACACAGCAAGGTACATACAGAAAGAGTCTGAGTTTGGTGTGGAAGAACTTGACTGGCCTGCACAGAGCCCTGACCTCAACCCTGACTGCGAGACAGGCCTAATCGCCCAACATCAGTGCCCGACCTCACTAATTCTCTTGTGGCTGAATGGAAGCAAGTCCCTGCAGCAATGTTCCAACATCTAGCGGAAAGCCTTCCCAGAAGAGTGGAGCCTGTTATAGCAGCAAAGGGGGGACCAACTCCATATTAATGGTAATGGTTTTGGAATTAGATGTTTGACGAGCAGGTGTCCACATACTTTTGGTCATGTAGTATGTGTGTTGATATATATATTACAGCTTGGCATGCAGAGGCACTGTAAGGCAATACAGCCCAGTAGGGGCGTGTCTGGGTCAATGATTCCCAAACTCCATAGACAACCCATCTACTGCAGTCAGCGAATATAAAACAATACTCTCTTTGTCTCTGTCTGGTGCAATGCATGCACCCCACAATGGGTATAAAACCTAACATTGCTTTATAAAGATCAGATTGCTCTCATTTAACATTACACAAAAATAAAAATATCATACATAACATCAATAACGCAAAATTCCTAGCTATGTTTACAGACATTTCAGTCATTATGGTTCATTCTTAACCATGTAGGCTGTGCCACAAATAAACTCTACATGAGCATATTTTTCAATTCAGCGGTAAAAAAAAATCAGCAGGTGTGTGTGAGGGAGAGTGAGTTAAAGAGAAATATTGTTGTTGTGTCTTGCATAATTAGTTTTGGGGAGGGGTAATCATAGCCCCTCACTGACCTGCCAGTCCAAAAACACATGGCTGTGACCACGTGACTAATGACATCTGTGTCCAACAATAACATAATAGCCTTAAATTGACAGCTTGCATTGTCTGGGAGGTGATTAAGTATAAGGCTAAATCTACTCCCGACGTAATTGGCACAAAGAAAATATGGATTTCATTCACAGTGAAGCGCTTTGGACTTATTTTTCATAACCGGGTAATATGGGCTGTTGTGCAATTCGGAAATCAAACTGCATCGTTATGTATTGTAGGCTACCCCACGCAGCACTTGCCTGTACTCTCCCCCATTGAAAAGAGTAGCCTCCTATAATCTGCCGCTTCCCGGGCATCATTTTGGGGCAATTCTATGACACACTTAACGTTTTCAGTGATTTCCAATAAATACCAGGGCAATGTCGTTTAAATTAGGCTACATCATTGTTTTGCAGTTTGGGGATGTAATGTGACTGTGGCATAGACTACTTAATAAACCAGGCTACGGAGCAACATCAAATCGCATATCAGATCAAAATGAAAATAAGACTCTATAAGAATAAATATGCATATTTTTATCACTACATTTATCATACCCTACTGATGAGTATTTAACTTAGTTGATGTCCTATTTAATGTAAAACACCCCATGTGACATTTCAATATTTTAAATGAGATAACATTAGGCATCAATCAGTAGCCTACACATTAGCGAATGTGTCAATTGTATCATTGATAATTTCATTCCATGCTGGTTCTATGCTTTGCATACAAAACTCAGCATGACTTGGAGGCTGCGGATGAATAGAAAGTTGGACAGGGACCTTACCTGATAACCGCTGTATCACCCTGGCGGATAGTAATGTTGTCGGTCGCTCGCTGCATATCCACACTTCGGACGGGGAACCCTGTAGGAATAAGACACAGGAGTCTGAAAAAAGAAGCCTGCAATTGCCTCCAACACGGTCTCCTTCCGACCAGCATTTCGAACTGGGCGCGCAGAGATCCCAGAGAAAGTGTTTGGACTTATAAAAGGGAATTGAAGTGGCGCTCCGACCCTTGGCAATAACCTACTCCACGACAAAGTGTGACCAGTGGTTTCTATGATGTTGAGGAAGATAAATACGCGTTGAAACAACGAAAGCAAAATGGCTTGGAGGAAAACATATATTCCGTAAACCCTCTCTGAAAGCCCTGTATTCCACTGTGCTTTCAGCTCCCGCGTAAAGGCTGCGATAGACAGGCAGCAGAGTTCTTTAGAGGTGGGGAGGAAATTCAGTCCTCTCCAGTCACCAGCGCCTCTCACTCTAGAGCTCTCTCTACCCGATTACCCCACCCCCGCTTATACATCGCACTGCTGCCCCCTTCACGAGAGTCTGATGCGCCTTTTTTGGTTGTCACGACAACAGCACCAGCTGAGGTCCCTTTCTACTAGACACAACTGCGGTCGGCAGCTGAGAGGAGAGGAAAGTCATTGGCTATGTGTCTAAGTAAATGCCTCGCTTGTTGTTCTAGGTCCACAGTTAAGACTACATGCCAACATGGTCATGACGTAACCCAAATAAATTAGAAGGAACATTTAGTTAATTAAATCATATTTATGGGCTTACAGGTTCACATTTTAATTGGTTGATATAATATATATTTATATAAAATATGTGCGGCAGGCTTTTCAGCTGTAAAAACCCACAGTATTGAATGCATTGTGCTGGCTTTCCCTCATACATATAAATAGAATGATAATTATATTATAATTCTGTCATTCTATTTCTATGATCCCATATAGCCTATTTCAGGTATTTCAAGATGACTGTAGGGCCACCAGTATAGCCCAGCTATGGAGCTTAATTGCTCAACACTGAAGACCTTGTCGAGCGGTATGCAGTATAGCCAGGTAAGGTAAGGTGACAAGGTGCACAACATCCTTGCTTGTCTAATGTCACCTCAATTCACCTCTGGAGGTTACCATCCTACTGCTGACACCAACAGAACTGTGCCATATAGGGGTCTGAATGCCAAACGGCTTCTTAACATCTTCTACCCCCCCAAGCCATAAGACTCCTAAACAGCTAATTAAAGGGCTACCCCCAGACCCCTCTTTTACGCTGCAGCTATGTTTATTATCTATGCATTGTCACTTTAACTCTACCTACATGTACATATTACCTTAATTACCTCGACTAACCGGTGCCCCCGCACATTGACTCTATACCAGTACCCCCTGTTTATACAGTAGCTTCACTGTTGCGTTTTACTGCCTCTGTTTAATTATTTGTTACTTTTCTTTTCTAGTTTTTACTTATCTGTTTTTTTTACTTAACACTTTTTTTTCTTCTTAAACTTCTTTAAAGCATTAAGGGCTTGTAAAGTAAGCATTTCACTGTAAGGACTTGATATAGCTTATGTTAGATTTTTTGTTGTCTCAAAATATTATTTACGTGTTCTATTTAGTAAGCTAATATATTTCTTAAAAGGCTACAGGAACATATTCAACAGTGAACAGTGAATACACTCATCACATTTAGCTTGGATAAAGTCACTTAAGATGAAAGAGCTGATGGGTAGAGTTGTTTATTGTTTATAGGGTCATGCCCAATCTGTCATCATAAAACTGTGTCTAGACACATTGGCTTTGATTTTGACAAGGATGGTAATTATAATCACTTTGGCTGTCACTGGAGCAAGGGCAAGAGATGCAAGGGCATGCCTTCAACTTCATCAGAAATGTAAATGTGCCAACCCCAATGTGCCAACCAATAAGTTTTTTTTTCTTTCTTGCTAATCAGGAAACAGATTTAATAGGCTGTGTCCTTATGTTCAATCACTCCACAGTTTAATTAATTGTTAAGTGAAATCATACAGTATTGCACAATTGATCACAGTGGGAAAAAGAGTCAAAAGCATCAGCATTCACTGCATGGCGTCTTCATCTGCGACATTGAACCTGGGTTTATATCCTGAATAAACACCACTATTTGTTATTATGATTAATGATCAAATGTAATCCTTTGTTGACTGCCAATGTAGCCTACAGCAGGGATCATCAACTAGATTCAGCCGTCTGACAATTTTTTTTTTTCTTGAGCGGATGGTCAGGGAGCCGGAACGTAATTATAAATCATTTGTAGACTGCAAATTGACCGCAAGAAGGCCAAACAGATTTCCCAAATTAAAATCAATTGGAGCTGATTTGCTGGTGTTTTTACAGTATTTTATGTCCAATTTTAAAAAAAAAATGCAATAAAAAATTACTCAGAACTTGGGGGGCCAAATAAAATCACACGCGGGCCAAATTCAGCCTGCGGGCCAAATTCAGCCTGCAGGCCACCGATTGGGGAACCCTGGCCTACAGGAACCGTCTGTGGTTCAAATAAATTGTAAAGTATGGCACTAAAACACACTTGGCTTCTCAGTTTTATCATCAGCAGCATGGTGCAATGAGGCTTCAGTGTGAGATTAGTCCAGAATGGAACTGCATCTGTGAGAGATTGGAGCATATGAGCATAATTAATATGGGACAGTTCATGGAAGTGCTAATATTAGTGCATTAGAGGGAGCACTAAAATGCTTTCCGCTGTGGATCATCCTCATGCTCCTTAGAACAAAATGTCAAACTCCATCTTCCATTTTGAAAAGTAACTGAGAAGTTTTTACCATTTTAGAGACATAATAGTTTGCACACTGCCAAGCTCTATGCATACTAAGGCCCATTGATTTTAAGTATGGATAAACTCTTCTATTCAAATGCTGGGCCAGATTAATTAAGCATGTGAATAAGGCTACAACATTAAAGTAGATCAATAACACATTAATATTAAGATAATTAATGAAACATTAAAGTGACAATCATTTTTGTGATTCACTCACTGTTGACTTTCATGTTCTAGCTTTGCTCTTGTACTCCTCGGAAAATGATTGATACATATTTTGTACCAGTGCAAAACATTTAACTTAACTTAACCTGGTCCTAAATATACCATTTAAACATTATGCTCATTGTCATAGGCCTTCCACTGATACATGGCCAAGATCATTTATAGCTACACCCCCTCTCTCTTCCTCCTTCAGTCTGTACATTATCCTACTGCAGTACAGTTACGTGACTGAGCACCAAGAACACAGAGAAGACAGGGAGAGAAAACGCCCCTCCTCCCTTTCTTTCCTCCTTATTTACCCACCATACCGTCAACATATGATATGGTTACTGTTCACCTATTGCCGAGCCTGAACAAATGGTCAGTGATACTCCACTGCTCCTGTCCGATCACCCTTCCCTCGTCCACACACTAGACTAGAGAAACCCACTCAGCCCACCCCGCTCTTCCCCACATACTGTACACTGCTGACAGAAAGAAGCCTGACAGACCTAGTACCATGCTATTGGGCAGCTCCAAGCTCAGGGGATACCAGAGGGGTATTTTGAAACACTGGAAAACCCTGTTGCATGTTGGGAACTACATGCTGTGTTATGCAAGTCACATGGTAATACAGTATTGATAGTACTAGCTAGTGAATTTGGATGTTAAAGGTACAGTATTGTCACGAATCTCGCCGAAGATGGTGCCTCTTCCTGTTCGGGCGGCGCTCGGCGGTCGTCTTCGCCGGCCTATTAGCTACCATCGATTCCCTTTCCGTTTGTTTCTGTTTATTGGGTTTAATTGGGTACACCTGTTTTGAGTTAGTGTTTGTTTGTAAGCTATTTAAGGGCACTAGGCCCGCTGGGTATTTGTGCGGGCTTGTTCTCTGTTATTTTGGTGTTGGTGTATAAGTGTATTCTCATTATTTTCCGGACAGTTTTAGTCCTGTGTATTTTGGACGGGTGGTTTCTTACGCCCTAGTGTTGGCATGTCCATGTCTCCGTTGTCGTTGGAATAAATAGATTCACGTACGATATTACCTGCTCTCTGCGTTTGACTCCTCCACCGCACCATTTGTAGAAGTCGTAACAAGTATGAAAAGTTATAAGTCCACATGCATGAAGGATAGCATTTTAGAGATTAGAAAAACAACCGTAATCCTACTCACCTATTTAGCATATTTATGCTTACTCATAACATGCAGCATTGTGAAGATTTGTCATGACTATTGCAATTTGCTCCACATGTCTGGAGAAAGCTTTGTTCCTCTGTCTTTGACCAAACTGTTATTGCCTAAGAGGAGAATGTAGTGAGAGAACACTGAGTGAGTGAACTGTATTGAGAGAACATTGAATGAGATTCAAATGTAGAACCTGAAATGAGGTGCACCAATATTTTTAACGGTTGTCTTCCTCCTCCTCTGAGGAGGAGGAGTAGGAAGGATCGGAGGACCAATGCGCAGCATGGTAAGTGTTCATGATATTTATTATAACTCAGAACACTAAAGAACAAAACAATAAAGCGACAACGAACAAAACGAAACAGTCCTGTACGGTGATAGCACAAAACAGAAAAGAATCACCCACAACTCAAAGGTGAAAACAGGCTACCAAGGTATGGTTCTCAATCAGGGACAACGATTGACAGCTGCCTCTGATTGAGAACCATACCAGGCCAAACACAGAAATCCCAAATCATTGAAAAAAAAGAACTGCCCACCCCAACTCACGCCCTGACCATACTAAAACAAAGACAAAACAAAGGAACTAAGGTCAGAACGTGACAATATGCCTGATTGAGGCCCATTTAAAGCCTGCCAAGCTGACCAAAGAGTGTCTGTTATCCCCTCATTAAACAATCCCCCTCTCCAAAATCACAAACTCATAAATATTGGAGAAGCAATTTCAGGTAAAAAAGGGTTCATCATTATTGAACTCTGCCAGGCATGATTCTTCATGAACTGTGTAGGGTAACCTGGTTATGAAAACCAATGGTTCTATGACTATTACTAAAATTTGGGTGATCAATGAGGCATTCTCACCCATGAGATCACGCTATTAACTAACGTACTATGGCCCGTGTCAAAAGGGAAAAGGGAACATTAACGAACACGCCCACCTACAGTGTGTTCTGATTAATTCCATTCTCTTTGTGGGGAAAAAAGAGTGGATGCATAATTTACCTTGACATTCCCGTCATACCCGAGCTCCTGGCAGCGAAATGCATGATATGCAGGAAAAAGGATACGGTACCCGCACTCAGCAATATATCACAGGAGGAACACATTGAATTACACCTTGGCCTGATGAGCCGTGTGTCAGCAAAACTCAAGCTGGCAGCAAAGACAAAAGAGAATGGCAATGTTGTTCTCAAAGTGGTGATTGACCTCCTTTTAGGGTTTCTGATGAGGGAGAAACCTTGTCAGGGCCTCAACTAGTACTGAATTCCAAATCAACTACCTTGGCACTACCGTAGGATATTGCTGAAAGTATCAGATTGATCAGGTTCAGGATCAGGTGTAAAATGATTGGTGGGATTTTTGGCACATTATTTACACCGATCCAATTGTTTCAGATCTACAGGAATGCGTAGGAAGTATGGGCTAGGAATACATTTGGAAATCAGCAAAAGTGTGGTTTGCTGTTAGTGTAAATCTCTGCCTATTTGGTGACGTTTCCTCTGTCATCAAATGCTGTCCAGTGAGTCATGAGATCTTTATGCTGACGTCAGTGCTGATAATGTCCAAACTGATATTCAAATGCACGGCGAGCAAGTTTGTTTTCATTCCCAGCCATATAGATTGATTACAAGCCAAGCCAGATAAAATAAATAATCATATTGTGTGTGCAGTGTTTGGATCCAAAACATCAGTCACACCAATGTGTTCTCTGGTAACAGACATTCCTTAAATATTTGGCTTGGCAAAAGCTATCATGGTTCCACCACAAATAGATTGTGTCACACATGGAATAAACAACAAAAAAAACAACTTGGTCGACATACAGTTGAAGTCAGAATTTTACATACACATAGGTTGGAGTCATTAAAACTATTTTTTTTCAACCACAAATTTCTTGTCAACAAACTATAGTTTTGGCAAGTCGGTTAGGACATCTACTTTGTGCATGACACAAGTCATTTTTCCAACGAATGTTTACAGACAAAGTCACTTATAATTCACTGTTTTACAATTCCAGTGGGTCAGATGTTTACATACACTAAGTTGGCTGTGCCTTTAAACAGCTTGGAAAATTCCAGAAAATGATGTCATGGCTTTAGAAGCTTCTGATAGGCTAATTGACATCATTTGAGTCAATTGGAGCTGTATCTGTGGATCTATTTCAAGGCCTACCTTCAAACTCAGTGCCTCTGCATGACATCATGGGAAAATCAAAATAAATCACCTCAGAAAAAAAATGGTAGACCTCCACAAGTCTGGATCATCCTTGGGAGCAATTTCCAAATCGCTGAAGGTACCACGTTCATCTGTACAAACAATAGTACGCAAGTATAAACACCATGGGACCACGCAGCCGTCATATCGCTCAGGAAGGAGAAGCGTTCTGTCTCCGAGAGATGAATGTACTTTGGTGCAAAAAGTGGAAATCAATCCCAGAACAACAGCAAAGGACCTTGTGAAGATGCTGGAGGAAACAGGTACAAAATAATCTATATCCACAGTAAAAGGAGTCCTATATCGACATAACCTCAAAGGCCGCTCAACAATGAAGAAGCCACTGCTCCAAAACCGCCATAAAAAAGCTAGACTATGGTTTGCAACTGCACATCTGGACAAAGATCGTACTTTTTGGAGAAATGTCCTCTGGTCTGATGAAACAAAAATAGAACTGTTTGGCCATAATGACCATTGTTATGTTTGGAGGAAAAAGGGGGAGACTTTCAAGCCGAAGAACACCATCCGACCGTGAAGCACGGGGGTGGAAGCATCATGTTACTTTGCTGCAGGAGGGATTGGTGCACTTTACAAAATAGATGGCATCATGAGTTAGGAAAATTGTGGATATTTTGAAGCAACATCTCAAGACATCAGTCAGGAAGTTAAAGCTTGGTCGCAAATGGGTCTTCCAAATGGACAATGGCCCCAAGCATACTTCCAAAGTTGTGGCAAAATGGCTTAAAGACAACAAAGTCAAGGTATTGACATGGCCATCACAAAGCCCTGACCTCAATCCTATAGAAAATGTGTGGGCAGAACTGAAAAAGCGTGTGCGAGCAAGGAGGCCTGTAAACCTGACTCAGTTACACCAGCTCTGTCAGGAGGAATGGGCCAAAATTCACCCATCTTATTGTGGGAAGCTTGTGGAAGGCCACCCGAAACGTTTGACCCAAGTTAAACAATTTAAAGGCAATGCTACCAAATACTAATTCAGTGTATGTAAACTTCTGACCTACTGGGAATGTGATGAAAGAAATACAATCTGAAATAAATCATTCTCTCTACTATTATTCTGACATTTCACATTCTTAAAATGAAGTGGTGATCCTAACTGACGTAAAACAGGGAATTTCTACTCCGATTAAATGTCAGGAATTGTGAAAAACAGAGGTTAAATGTATTTGGCTAAGGCGTATGTAATCTTCTGACTTCAACTGTAGCTAGGCGGCCAAAGATATTTACCTTCATAAGGTTGATCACAATGCGAAAACACAACTCAGAAGTGAATGCTACAGTAATAAGCATATGCTTTCATTTTTGTTTTCACACAAGATGTTTTTCTCCAAGCCCTTTATTCCGTGCAGAAAATCCATGCTACAATCTTACACAAGGTTAAAATCCTCAGACATTATGTACGGTTTGTGAGGTGAACAGGGACTAAGGTGTGAAAACACTCCGCATTCTCTGATATATGAACATACAGATGACTAGATCGGTGCATATGGTACAATTGCTGAAATGATAACTCACATGCAACCGAGAGCCAAATCCACAGTGCACAACATTCTCCAAGACCAGGCCAAAAGACTTGTGAATTACTGTTCCAACAATGTATTCTGTGATCAAATGGAATCAAAAACATCTGATATGGGTCAATCTCCATGCAAATGGGGATCCTGACATTACGGTCGATGGTTGGAGAAGGTAATTCTGAAGGCGAGACGGTGGGAGTTTGACCTTTCTCAGAGTCTTAGCTTTATGTATCCCGCCGGAGATGATCGCCTCACGTACTGTAGCAGCAACATTATCTTCTCCAAAGAGTTAATATCCAACCCTCAGGTCATTCTTTTGCTATTCATTTCACAAACAGGCTGTCCACATAGAGGCGTACCAAATAGATGGAGCCATAGAAAAATATTGTATTGAATGCGAAAGCACAAGGAGAAAAGCAACTGAACACTGAGGTGTCGACGAAGGCGTTGACATACTGTACAGTGCACATACTATCATACAGGTTTCGCTGATTGTTTATGTTTTGTATACTGCAAATAGCTATTACTTGTTAGACTCAATGCCACAAACAGCCAATGCAGACACTATGTGCTAACACTAGACTCACCGAGTTTCAGTACAGACATTAAGATAAACATTGCGACCAAATCAAGCTATACAAATCTGAGCACCCACTGTACCTGGCACTATCTACCTCATAGTATATCTTATACACCCTATTTTGGCAGCTTGGATATCCGTTACGATCAACAACGATTGTTCATTTTACTGTTTCGACCACTTTTAATGTATCCGTTTGTTACGTTTTTTGCCTCTATTTAATGTTCAGCTTCGTGAGTTGTTGGTGCTTTCAGTTCTTACTTTTCTATGTGGCCTCTTCCACTATATGGGCATGGGAATAGTGGATGACTTGAAGGCAAATCTATGAAACCACAACAAAAACATACCACCGCATGAGACTTGAAGGTTTCACAGGAAAATGGGTTTATTTTGTTTTTGTTTTGATTGTTGATCTGCAAAAGGTCAATCTGGTGGAAAACAAATCCCTCGGGATGTACATTTGAATTTAGGCCAAGCACATGTCCTCCAAAAGGATACCTTCTTGTAGGGATCTGCTGACAAACATCAGGCTAGGTAGTATCATGTATCAATCCTTATGTAGCCCCAGGGAAACATTTTGAATGATGCTCTGATGCTTAACTCCTGGTCAACATTCCCGTTTACAGGCTGGTTGAGGATCTAGTCCTAGGGGTGATCTTTTAGCACCTGCTTAGAATTATAGATGAACATGTTCATCATGCGTGACCACACAGAAGTGCATTAAAATGCAGATTATGAATTGTTGTATTTTAATGAGAGGGAAACATTGTACCATTATTCAGCTACTAAGTCACTTTAATGGATGTAAACATTAGTTTGATGGGCTAATGCATTGATTATTACATATGCGTGGTGAAAATGGAACACTGGCTGAGTTAAATGCTCAAAATCAAGCAAATATCACTATGGTTAGAGTGGCTGTTAGTGAGAGCCAAGGGGGATTTAATCCATGAATGAACAGTAAAGATGGGTTAAACCACACATGAGAATTGGTTTCCCAGCTCTATGACCACAAATATGAAGACCTTTAAAGCCACACTGTAACGTGGGCCACCAACACATTTAACAAAGGAGTAAATTAATGACAACAAACAACTGCACATTGCATATACACAGATCACACAGCAAAGCAAACAACATGCGCACTCATTCTCATGAAAACAGTAGAAAGTCAGTAGAAAGTGGACTCTTCCAGCCCCAGATGAATTATGCAGTGCTTCTCCATATAAATGGATAGAGTCCCTTAATAAAGACTGAACTTCCTGGGATCTCTGGAGACAGAAGCCCCAAAGACCTATCTCCAGGTCCCCAGCCAAAATCTGCATTATTAAAAATGTTCTAATTAGTATACCATATAAAAGTACAGAGCACGAATTGTACAGAGCACGAACTGCCATCCCCACCCATTTCTTTACACATGGAACGTTTGCTTTAACTTGTTATATTTTTCACGTTCGAATCGAACCCATGAAACAAACGTTGTTGCAGTGCGAAGGAGACATCAGCAGCATAATTTGAGGGGACCAGGGAGGAGAACTCCCTAATAGCCAATGAGTACACACACAGTCTTAAGAAATGTACACCCCCTGTCACTGTGTCAGCTAATAAGAGGAAATTGAATTAATTTGAATTATCATAGCATTCAATTATCATACAGCCATTACGCCAAGAGTGGAATCTACTATTGTTCCTTACGATAGATCAACACATCTAAGCTTATGGTACAGCTAATGCTAGGAGGAGACAGTAGTATCTTCCACCCATTTGCTATATGTTAGACTCTAGACTGATCCATTTTCATCTACACCACCTCTATGCACAGACACCCGTAGTAACTACAATACTGTATGCTAATCCAATAGTTTACTCATAGATTGTTTACCGCTGGAGTAGCTGGATGGATTATGTGACTCTTGACCTAAGGAGAACCTGCAGCCCTTCCTACAGCGCTAATTGCTCTGTCTGTCCTCAGCCAGAGCTGGGTGCTTCTGTTCTGCTCCCTGTTGGAAATGGACCGGTGCGTGATGGAAGGAGGGACGGGAAGGGAAGGTCAGAAGGGAGCGGAGGTGACCTATAATCCATCACCGTGTTATTACTCAGGCCTCATGCATAATGACCCAGAGCAAGGCGCGCTGACACCAGCCAGCGGTGAGTCCTGGGGTGCACAGCGCAGTCAGAGCAGCTCCTCCATCTGCTGTAGCTGCACCATGCGAGCTCAGCCAAGGGCAAGGACACCTCAGTTTGCACTGTGGTATCATTACTATTTCACAGGTCCTACAACTACCACTCAGCACTCTCATAGGGTTGCCACTGCTCCGCCTTGTAGAATCACAGGGTTGTAGCCGTCTCATGGAAGAACTACGTATGTCCCACAGAATATTTTCATCACGGTTACATAACGCTGAGGTGTCTCAGACCTTCTACAACTACAGTGGCTGGCTTTCAGACATCAACTCCGTCTTGAAGAACCACTATCCCTCATGAGCCTCACAGCATCTGTCTTACAGAGTCAGTCTCACTCTGTCCATTTTTCTCTCTCTCGATTTACCTCGAACAATCAGTCTCAGAGCAGTCTCAAATCAACTTGCAGAATCGCTGTCTCACTGTCCTAAAATCCCTGTCAGTCTTAGGGAGGAGGAGCTCTGGTCTGTCTTACATGATCGCAATCTCCTAGAGTGGTGGTCTGTAACAGCTGGGCCTAAACCCGCTCTCACTTTATCACAATCTTATTGGAGTCACTGCAACACTGTCGGGTTGAGACCACTTTGCTGTCTGAAAGCATCATACTAGCAACAAAATTCCTCTGTCTCACATATCACCACCTTGACGCATTATTTCCGGCTTTAAAATGGATTTCCATCAATATTGTATGACACCATCATGTTCAGTGTTACATTTTATGTGCTTTGTGCAGGGGAGAGAGGAGCTTGCGTTTTGTTTCCGCTGGCAAACAAATTATGAATAAAAAACCTTTGTCACATGAAGGCAATTAAGTTATTTAAATTACAAAGCAATGCATTGTTGGCGACAGAAGCTATTTCAAAAAACAAAGAAGATTTACTTAGAAATAACCAGGGGTGAATGTACAGCATGAATGAATAATGGAGATTGTGATGGCAAATGTATAGAATCGGGACAAGAAGAGGGAAGGAAAAGGATAAGGGGAGTTTGTCTAAAAGCAATACAATTATTTGCAAGTCCTAAAACAACCAGAAACCGGTATTTCTAAGAAACAAATAACGTAGTAATAAAAGTAATAGGTACACGCCCACATTCAAATCAGGAAAAAGATTATGAATGAGCTGGACATCTCCTAAAATGATTTACACTACAAGTCAAAAGTTTGGACACACCTACTCATTTCCAGGGTTTTTCTTTATCTTTTAAAACTATTTTCTACATTGTAGAATAATAGTGAAGACATCAAAACTATGAAATAACACGTGGAATCATGTAGTAACCAAAAAAGTGTTAAACAAATCAAAATATATTTTATATATATAAGTAGCCACCCTTTGCCTCGATGACAGCTTTGCACACTCTTGGCATTCCCTCAACCAGCTTCACCTGGAATGCTTTTCCAAGAGTCTTGAAGGAGTTCCCACATGCCGAGCACCTGTTGGCTGCTTTTCCTTCACTCTCCGGTCCAAGTCATTTTAAACCATCTCAATTGGGTTGAGGTCAGATGATTGTGAAGTCATCTGATGCAGCACTCCATCACTCTCCTTCTTGGTCAAATAGCCCTTACACAGCCATTCATTCCTATGGAGGACTGCTCCTACTGGAGAGTGCCAATATGGCCGACCGGTGGATTCAAAGCCTCTCAATGGCCAGTACATAGCATTAGCAATCCAGGCTTTATATACATCCTTGCTCTCTTAAGGGTATCTGTCTGGAACCAACAATCTTCAGAGAACTCTCCATGCACGCAAAGCAAAATATTTAAGAAGTCCAAGTAGAGTTCCGCAACGTCCCCACGTGGGGCATCCATGGATTGTTTTGTAGTTCATAAAGCTTCCAGGGATGGTCGCCAGTCTGAACACTAGGAGTGGTGTTCACACATTCAGTTTATAGTCCTGGAACCAGGAAGAGTTGAGGCCTCTCGGGTGAGGGAAAGGTTCCAGGGCTCATAACGTATTCCATCGTCTGTGTGAAGACTGTGTGGTCCTACAGATACCAAACAACATACATTTCCTTGGAGCGTAATACCTGTTAATTGTCAGGAAAATATACAGTATCATACCTAAAATACAAGGTCTTATTATACACAAATCTCAACACTTGTAACCATGTCATTTTCAGTCCGTTTACATTGTTTCCTTGAGAAAATAAGAGTTTTTGAGGCACTTTGTGTGCAGTTAGTTGCTTTCCAATGGAGAAGCTCCTTGACTGAGCCACAGTCATCCTCAGTATTTATCGGGACCCAGCTGAGTCTGTCTCAAGTCTGAGTGCGATTTGCTTCAAACCTGCCGCCCTTGTTGCTGATAGGAGAAGCTTTGAAGTAGATAGGAGGCGTGAGAGAAGGCAAAGGCGGAAGGGAGCCTGCTTGTACCCTTCTGGCCCTCTCTCTTTGTGCTCTCTGGCCGGTAAAATGGGGTTTGGTGTGTATTCCCTTTGTCCTTGTCGTCTGGCGTAGATATGTTGGTGCATCACTGCTCTACAGATCCTTACAGTAGCTAGGTCTGTTTGAAATAATTGAAATAATAATAATCATAATACAACCATAGTCAGCCCTCAATTAAATCCGTTTTCAAATGTGAAAATATCCTCTGAGATAGTATTTAATGTTTCAGAGTTTTCACAGAGGACTAATTACAAAGTTAACGGGCTCAAAGGCAGGGGAGGATTGTTAGGTGTTCTCTATTCCCTTATTTCAGAGAGACAACCGTGCCTATCCAATTTCTGAGCCTCTCATTTGAAGTCGAAAAAAATGAAAGAACAAAAACAAAGGCTCAAAGAAAGTCAGTCACAGCACACAGGCCATTAGAAGAGCGCCATCAGCTGCATCAACGAAAGCATACTCAATTGAGTCAATATCTGCGCTTATCAACACATGGTCGCTAGAATATTGAAGTGTAATACTACAAATCTACCGCAAAAGTATGTTTAAATGAAATATTGACTCCAGAAATGGCATAGTATAGACCCTTTCTAATAAATCAAAACTTTTAGGATTGCCGTCTAATGAAACACCTTGAAAAATAAAAGCAACAGGATACAATACTGGTGGATCCTTGTAAAATAAAGGTGCTCTTTGGTTAAGAAAAAACCCAAGGAGGACCTATAAGCATTCTTCATTAAGTTAAAATGCCTTTTTGTTATGTTGCCATGTTCAGTAGAACAAAATCAAAAAATATCAGACGGGATAAGTTTTTGGCCTGGTCTTCGTCAATAACGATACAATGACACAAAATGCAACATGTCTATGTTCATGGTGATTGGATGCACCATAAATGGTAGTTCTATCTTTGGGGATGGTACATTTTATTTTAGGTAATGAAAGGATCATATTACCCCAAAAGCAGTGCCATGTGACAATGACAGACTGGTAAAACAGGATCGCCATACAATGTAACCAAACACCTTATGTAGTAAGTTTCACTCAGAACGGCCACTTTTGAATAACAAATCTTTTGTAACTGTTTTAGAAACAAAACTCTCCATGAGCCCTTGTCTTGAGGTAATGACACTTAAAAGCATTCAACCGCGAGTAGACTAATCACAGCACGGATTCATGACACCCTAAAACTTGGCCTATTTAAAAAGTTCTCCCAGATGAGTCTTGCTTTCTCGTTTCCAAAAAATTACAACCAGCACTTTAATAATCACAAACGTCACACATTTCTATTTCCATTTTTTCTATTGCGTGAAACACTGCTTTGGCTTTTATGAAAATCTGTTACACATTGTTAAAGAAAATATATTAACATGACGTGAAAATACTGGCTTTCATATTTTAAAGGGATAAGGATCAGCCTGTTATCAAATATAAATGACACCTTTGTCTATTTTTATATCAGGGACATTTTATACAACTCCCAGAGGTGTCTCATACTTCTTGAGCACCGATATTGTGTATGCAAATACTGTATGTCTAAAAAGCACTGAAAAAGATCAAGACACTGAACTGTTCAGTGCAGATACAGTACTTTTTGTTTTCTTATGAGAAACAAGTCTTGTCACTCTATGCCTCTTCTTTTTTTTTTTTTACTGAAGCACATCTTCCTTTATTTGGTGAAGGGGAGCCATCAACAACTAGAATATCATTTTGTTACCCCATTGGAGATGGAATTTCTTATTTTTGCTCTACTACCAACCCTCAAATGTGTGGGATATTCATGATTTTTTGAGTCGTATTCACAGTTCTCCCACCGTTGTCAGAAATGTCAAATATAACTTACTTGTTGCCTCTGTCTTGGTGGAGGTGCATCATCAGATGTAGGGGGATGCCTGACACGAGTTGTCAGAGCTGTAAGTCCTCTGGCTATACTGATTAATACGACTGACATGGGGGTAGAATTTCATTACAACGTTAGCCTTACATCTACCATAAATTACTGGACAATTTCAGAGTAATAATACACTGTCTGAATGCTTAAAACAAGTAATTTACATAAAAATGGCCTCACATGAAAAGTTTAGACCTCTCCATCACACGACTAGGAACACTTATCAGCACCATCTCCAATTACCCAAGAGTCTGCCTACCTCAAAGCATGTTATTTACAGTCACATCCACCCTTCGCTTCCCTTGCCATTATACAGACAAAATAAAAATAGCATGATACAACATACTAAGCAACCTCAATTGAATCCTACATTCTATTCTCAGCTCCACCCATGGCCAATGAAGGGGGTTTGTGTACTATCATACTGAATACATTTCCAATAACTGATGCACCTGCCTAAAAACCTGTGTAGGGAAGGGAAAGGGGATACCTAGTCAGTTGCACAACTGAATGATTCCACCAAAATGTGTTTTCCTCATTGAACTAAACCCCTCTGAATCAGAGAGGTGCGCGGGCTGCCTCAATCAACATCCACGGCGCCTTGCTCAAAGACAAAATGGCAGATTTTTCCAACTTGCCGATTCAGTGATTCAAACCAGCGACCTTTCAGTTACTGGCCTAATGCCCTTAACCGCTAGGATTGCAAAGGGAGGGTATGTTACTGGAAACTTTCAAAGATTACCAGTAAACTACCAGAATTTTGGTATCTTTCAAGGATTTTATGTAATCTATCACAAGACATCTAGTGGCCCTTTTGGGTAATTCAGATTGTCACAGATGTTCTAATCTCTGGCCATCTGTTGCCTTATCAAGTGTTAAATAAAAACAAAGCTGTAAAAAAAACTCCTAAATATAAACCATAGTGAATACCATTTGTGTTTAATATGAGGGTTTCAGCATGAAATATCCTTTACAAACTTATTTAAAAAAATATGTCAATATGTATTTGTTGTGAAAAAAAAGTCAATAGTTGGAAGAGTTGCAGAGTTAATTGAAAATAACGGCATTGTTGATTTATATGCTTTGTTCATTAATTAGGCTATTTTCTGTTGAACCATATGGTCTATTTCCTAGAAACTCATGGACAATATGGACACATAATAAATGAATACTATACATTTAAACAATTTTGTAAAAGTTTTTCAAGTATACATTCCCAAAGTTAGATCAACCATAGATTTCCTGTTAATTACCCAAATTAATGAAGATTCCGGTAACTTTGCTAAATTACCAGTAGCTTTGCAACCCTAAACACAACACAAGAGGAGAGAGGGGACAAAATGAGAACAACAAGAGTGAAGTCCAGGTGAAAAAGGGGAATGAAATGACAAGGAACAGAAGGCACTGAAACCTGGGATAGAGATGGCAATCAGTGAGAATGAAGAGAGGAGAGAGAGAGAGCAGAGGGTAGTGAGAGAGAAACATAAGAGGGAGGCAAACAAATGAGAGCGGGAGGAAAATGAGAACATGAGCGATGTGTGAAGAGGAGGAGAGAAAGATGAGACAAAAACAGATGAAGAGTCCAGATATTAGGTAAGGTCAGGACTTGTAGAGACTGTGATGAAGCTGACCCTTATAAATTGTTTAGCGCGTTCACGTTTCCCCATATATGTAGTAATTCGTTTCTCCTAAATGTACAGCCCATAATGACAAAGCAAAAACACATTTTTTAATTTTTTGTTGCATATTTATTACGAATAAAAGACAGAAATACCTTATTTACATAAGTATTCGGACCCTTTTCTACGAGACTCGAAATTGAGCTCAGGTGCATCCTGTTTCCATTGATCATCCTTGAGATGTTTCTACAACTTGATTGGAGCCCACCTGTGGTAAATTCAATTGATTGGACATGATTTGGAAAGGCACACACACACACGTCTATATAAAGTCCCAAAGTTGACAGTGCACGTCAGAGCAAAAACCAAGCCATGAGGTCGAAGGAATTGTCCGTAGAGCTCCGAGACAGGATTGTGTCGAGGCACAGGTCTGGGGAAGGGTACCAAAACATTTCTGCCGCATTGAAGGTCCCCAAGAACACAGTGGCCTCCATCATTCTTAAATTGAAAAAGTTTGGAACCACCAAGACTCTTCCTAGAGCTTGAAGTTGAAAAATTGAAGTTTTGAATTGATAAGATATCTCGCAAGAGGTTCTTGATAGTTTAATTGCTTGTAAAGTTGTTTTTCTTCTACTAAGGGTTCGCTGGTACATCGCTCATATTTTATTAATTCCCCTCTATCATCAAATTATTCTGAAAAGTTATACAATTCATTGAAGTTGTTTTCACGCAAAAAATAATCATCAATGCCATGCAACAAGCAATTTCTTAGCAGTCTTAACCATGTCAGCAAAAGTTGTATTTTTCAAGTCATATCAAAATGCAATGTTCAAAGATATATTCAGAATATAGCTTGAATTTCACAATATTATAGTGTTCTAAGGGTAGAGACATAGGCTGACAATCAGAAAGTTGCAAAATCATTATTACTGGAATTTTTCTAATATCTCATAACTGACCCAAGCATGTGAGTTTCATGTGCATCTGAAGTAAGAATTCTACCAAATTATAGTATGGCCACTCTCACTCTCTCGTTTGCCTCTCATCTGTAGATTACCATTATTCAAATGTTCTCATTCATTGCCTGTCACTCCCATTTCTAAATATCTATGTGATATCACCCTCCAGTATGCTGCAAGCGTGGCTACCCATCCAGCTCTCATTGTAAACTCAGGACACTTACCCTCTGGAATGGACCAGATGGAGACAAACCACATCTGGCTACTACACCCAGTGTGGATACCCAGGGGAGGAAGCAGGAGTCACAGGGGGCATGGTGGAGCATGGGAACACAGATCACCCTAACGAGGACCAGGGGGGTTGTTTTCTCCTCCACCTCGACAGTCTGTCAGACTCTGACATGGTAATCCATCCTTGCCGGTAACCTGAAGCTCTGGTTCAGCTCTGGTTATTCAGGAGACAAATCAAGAGGCAGTGGAGCGGGCATGTTGGAGGGCACAGGCCTGTCTCCCCGCTAGACTCTTCACAGCTGCTTCTGACGATTCCTCCACTTCACAATGTTAGTTAAGAGGCGAGGGAGTTTTTCTATATCGCCTGTGATTAGGCTATATGAAGATTCAACTACACTGAGATGTGGTCACTTGATTTCCTCCACATTTTGACCAATGTGAATTTCCCTCTGTGGTTTGACAACTTCAACAAACTCTACCTCACGCTGACCAACCACAATCTTGTGTTTTAGTTCTGATATTTTTCTAACATAATTCACTATGGTATATGGCCTTGCTATCCAAGGTACTTTAATAGCACGCCCTCTGAAGTACTAAGATCAGGCAGACATTACAAAGACCATGAAAAGACTCGGATATCCTGGCACGGCATGTATGTAAATGTGATCCATCCTCAAAATAATGACTTGTTATTTTACACAATCCCAAAAATGTAAGTCATTGGAAGTGCTTTGTATGGAAAACAAATGCCACTTGGCAAACACAAAGACTTTCCAATGAAACTGATTTTTAGAGTTCTCCCCAAGGTGCTCTCAGACTAAGTTGAAAGGAAGGTATGAATGTATAGCATCAATATTTGGCTTAAAATTATTATCTTTAGTCTGCTTCTTAAAATGTGATTGTAAATACAGTACCAGTCCAAAGTTTGGACAGACCTACTCATTCAAGGGTTTTTCTTTATTTTTTTTACTATTTTCTACATTGTAGAATAATAGTGAACACATCAACACTTTGAAATAACACATATGGAATCATGTAGTAACAAAAAAGTGTTAAACAAATAAATTTATTTTATATTTGATATTCTTCCAAGTAGCCACCCTTTGCCTTGATGACAGCTTGGCACACTCTTGGCATTCTCTCACCCAGCATCATGAGGTAGTCAACTGAAATGCATGTTTGGAAAGTTTTCTTCAGGTGCATTGTTCTGAGGAGACTGTGTGAATCAAGCCTTCATGGTCAAATTGCTGCAAAGAAACCACTTCTAAAGGACACCAATAAGAAGAGACTTGCTTGGGCCAAGATTTCCAAATGTTACATTTTTGGTTCCAAACGCTGTGTCTTTGTGAGACGCAGAGTAGATGAATGGGTGCTCCCTGCATGCATGGTTCCCACCGTGAAGCATGGAGCAGGAGGTGTGATGGTGTGGGGGGTGCTTTGCTGGTGACACTGTCTGTGATTTACTTAGAATTCAAGGCATACTTAACCAGCATGGCTACCACAGCATTCTGCAATGATACGCAATACCATCTGGTTTACGCTTAGTGGGACTATCATTTTTTTTTCAACAGGACAATGAACCAAAACACACCTCCAGGCTGTGTAAGGGCTATTTGACCAAGGAGAGTGATGGAGGGCTGCATCAGATGACCTGGCCTCCACAATCACCGGACTTCAACCCAATTGAGATGGTTTAAAATGAGTTGGCCCGCAGAGTGAATACAAATAAAAAGCAGCCAACAAGTGCTCAGCATATGTGGGAACTCCTTCAAGACTGCAGGAAAAGCATTCCAGGTGAAGCTGGTTGAGAGAATGCCAAGAGTGTGCAAAGCTGTCATCAATGCAAAGGGTGGCTACTTTGAAGAATCTCAAATATAAAATATATTTAGATTTGATTAACACTTTTTTTGGTGACTACATGATTCCATATGTGTTATTTCATAGTTTTGATGTCTTTACTATTATTCTACAATGTAGAAAATTGTAAAAATAAAGAAAAACCCGGGAATGTGTAGGTGTGTCCAAACTTTTGACTGGTATTGTATATCTTACACTGTCGAAATGTTGGTTATTAGGTTATTAAATTATTGCATCTGAGCACCTGTCTCCTTTTCTTTTTCAAGTGTACAGTGCCTTTGGAAAGTATTCAGACACCTTGACTTGTTACACATTTTGTTACGTTACAGGCTTATTCTAAAATGGATTTAAAAAATCTACACACAATACTCCATAATGACAAAGGGAAAACAGGTGATTTGGAAAGGCACACACCTGTCTATATAAGGTCCCACAGTTGGCAGTGCATGTCAGAGAAAAAACCAAGCCATCAGGTCGAATGAATTGTCTGTAGAGCTCTGAGACAAGATTTTGTCGAGGGACAGATCTGGGGAAGGGTACCAAATTTTTTTTTGCAACATTGCAGGTCCCCAAGAAAACAGTGGTCTCTATCATTCTTAAATGGAAGTAGTTTGGAACCACCAAGAGTCGTCCTCGAGCTAGCCGCCCAGCCAATCTGGGCAATCGGGGGAGAAGGGTCTTGGTCAGGGAGGTGACCAAGGACCAGATGATCACTCTGACAGAGCTCTAGAGTTCCGCTGTGGAGATGGGAGAAACTTCCAGAAGGACAACCATCTCTGCAGCACTCCGTCAATCAGGCCTTTAAGGTAGAGTGACCAGATGGAAGCCACTCCTCAGTAAAAGGCACATGACAGCCCACTTGGAGTTTTCCGAAAGGCACCTAACAACTCTCAGACCATGCGAAACAAGATTCTCTGGACTGATGAAACCATGATTGAACTCTTTAGCCTGAATGCCAAGCGTCACATCTGGAGGAAACCTGGTACCATTCCTACGATGAAGTATGATGGTGGCAGCATTATGCTGTGGGGATGTTTTTCAGCGGCAGGGACTGGGAGACTAGTCAGGCAAAGATGACCAGAGCAAAATACAGAGAGATCCTTGATGAAAACCTGTTCCAAAGTGCTCAGCACCTCAGACTGGGGTCAAGGTTCACCTTCCAAAAGGACAACGACCCTAAGCACATAGCCAAGACGACGCAGGAGTGGCTTTGAGAGAAGAATCTAAATGTCCCTAAGTGGCCCAGCCAGAGCCCGGACTTGAAACCGATTGAACATCTCTGGAGAGACCTGAAAATAGCTGTGCAGCAACACTCCCCATCCAACCTGACAAAGCTTGAGAGGATCTGCAGAGAAGAATGGGAGAAACTCCCCAAATACAGGTGTGCCAAGCTTGTAGCTTCATACCCAAGAAGACTCAAGGCTGTAATCGCTGCCAATGGTGCTTCAACAAAGTACTGAGTAAAGGGTCTGAATACTTATGTAAATGTGATATTTCCTTTTTTTTAACCTGTTTTTGCTTTGTCATTATGGGGTATTGTGTGTGTATATTGATGAGGAAAAAAACAATTTAATACATTTTAGAATAAGGCTGTAACCTAACAAAAGTCAGGGGTCTGAATACTTTCCGAAGGCACTATACAGTATGTCCTTAATAAAAGTGGCTATAAATATGCAATACTACATTTTCATTCTGATCAAAACCCTCATATTACCTCAGACTTTCCGCTCTCCCATTGGATGAGTCAAATCAAACATGATGATGTATCATTGGCCAGTCCATTTATCATGATATTCTCCAGTCACACCAGAACCCTCAGAGTTGGTTCACATCAAGGAGAATTACACAATCTGCAAAGGCTTCAATAGGGTAGGGGTCAAGAAGACTTACGGCTGTAATTGCTGCCGAAGGTGCTTCAACAAAGTACAGAGTAAATTATCTGACTACTTACTTATGTAAATGTGATATTTCAGTTTTTTATATTTAGTAAATTAGCAAACATTTCTAAAAGCTATTTTTGCCTTTGTCATTTTGGGGAATGGTGTGTGTGTATATTGCTGAGGGGGGAAACCGATTTAATCTACTTTAGAATAAGGCTGTAACCTAACAAAATTTGGAAAAAGTCAAGGGGTCTGAATACTTTCCGTAAGCACTGTACAGTAGTGGCCAAAAGTTTTGAGAATTACACAAATAATAATTTTCACAAAGTCTGCTACCTCAGATGGTATGATGGCAATTTGCATATACTCCAGAATGTTATGAAGAGTGATCAGATGAATTGCAAATAATTGCAAAGTCCCTCTTTGCCATGCAAATGAACTGAATCCCAAGAAAACATTTCCACAGCATTTCAGCCCTGCCACAAAAGGACCAGCTGACATCATGTCAGTGATTCTCTCTTTAACACAGGTGTGAGTGTTGACGAGGACAAGGCTGGAGATCATTCTGTCATGCTGATTGAGTTGAATAACAGACTGGAAGCTTCAAAAGGAGGGCGGGGCTCTTCCTCTGTTAACCATGATTACCTGCAAGGAAACACTAGCTATCATCATTGCTTTGCACAAAAAGTGCTTCACCGGCAAGGATATTGCTGCCAGTAAGATTGCACCTAAATCAACCATTTATCGGATCATCAAGAACATCAAGGAGGGTGGTTCAATTGTTGTGAAGAAGGCTTCAGGGCACCCAAGAAAGTCCAGCAAGCGCCAGAACCGTCTCCTAAAGTTGATTCAGCTGCGGGATCGGGGCACCACCAGTACAGAGCTTGCTCAGGAATGGCAGCAGGCAGGTGTGAGTGCATCTGCACACACAGTGAGGCAATGACTTTTGGAGGATGGCCTGGTGTCAAGAAGGGCAGCAAAGAAGCAACTTCTCTCCAGGAAAATCATCAGGAACAAACTGATATTCTGCAAAAGGTACAGGGATTGGACTGCTGAGGACTGGGGTAAAGTCATTTTCTCTGATGAATCCCCTTTCCGATTGTTTGGAGCATCCGGAAAAAAGCTTGTTCGGAGAAGAAAAGGTGAGCGCTGCCATCAGCTGTGTCATGCCACCAGTAAAGCATCCTAAGACCATTCATGTGTGGGGTTGCTTCTCAGCCAAGGGAGTGGGCTCACTCACAATTTCCCTAAGAACACAGCCATGAATAAAGAATGGTACCAACACATCCTCCGAGAGCAACTTCTCCCAGCCATCCAGGAACAGTTTGGTGACGAACAATGCCTTTTCCAGCATGATGGAGCACCTTTCCATAAGGCAAAACTGATAACTAAGTTGCTCGGGGAACAAAACATAGATATTTTGGGTCCATAGCCAGGAATCACCCCAGACCTTAATCCCATTGAGAACTTGTTGTCATTCCTCAAGAGGCGGGTGGACAAACAAAAATGCACAAATTCTGACAAACTCCAAGCATTGAGTATGGAAGAATGGGCTGCCATCAGTCAGGATGTGGCCCAGAAGTTAATTGACAGCATGCCAGGGTGGATTGCAGAGGTCTTGAAAAAGAAGGGTCAACACTGCAAATATTGACTCTTTGCATCAACTTCATGTAATTGTCAATGAAAGCCTTTGACACTTATGAAATGCTTGTAATTATTCTTCAGTATTCCATAGTAACATCTGACAAAAATACCTAAAGACACAGAAGCAGCAAACGTTGTGGAAATGAACATTTGTGTCATTCTCAAAACGTTTGGCCACGACTGTACATATACCCTAACAAAGTATCTTATTTCCTCCAACAGAACCTCCAACATGGAAGCTGAGCTTTATGATGTTGCTTATTTGATGCTTTGTCAATGAAACACTGAGCATAAACAAGCCAAGGAATTAGAATGACCTGAGAGAATGTAGTTTATGAACAAAGAGAGAGAGAGAGAGTCCCAATAAAAAGCCACCCCAAAGTCACTCAACATCTTCCGCATCGTAATACCAACTGAAAAGGTTTCCGACACACACGTTCCAACGTCATATGATCTCGCCAATCGGACAAAAAGAGATCCCTAGTACAATAGTTACTAACCTAGAGTTCAGGGTGGATTCATTTCAAAATTTGGGTACAATTGCTTTAAATGTCTGCTAGGCATATTCCTGTACATTGGTGGTATTATTCCAGGTCAGAGGATCAATACGGTATGCTCTGGTGCGAAATAGGGCTAAGTCATAATTCACTGTCATGAAGCATACTGTAAGTGATCCCATTTTAAAAGCAGGTAATGAGGTTACAGCGGGACTACATCCTAATGTTTTAATTGTCACAGCAGTGTCAGCGCTATAAGTATGGATGAGTAGATTGAAAAATAATGAGTACATTGCCCAAACTTCACTGAAGAGGCTCCAGGCTATTATATTCAAAAGCTCCCCGCTAATCTTTGCAGAAATCTCATTAATTTAAGTGCAGTCTTGCACAACAAATACAGGCAAAGCATGCAAAGCGTTTCATGAATAATCACCACATGTGTTGCAGGGCCCAATACTGTACTTCTTGACTGTATGAATTATGTTTTTTTTTCCTCCAAGTATATGTCCTACACCGGTTTATTAGGATTCCATCATACAAAATGGTGAACAAATGTTCAGTGCTCCTAAATGAGACACTGTATGCAGAAATGGTAAGACATGTGAAGTAACAAAACAACCCACTTGAACTTTGCAAAGCAGAATATATTTGTTTGTGTTGGGATCTGTGTTATGCAGGTAAAACACAACTTAAGTGTTCTATGGGGCACTTTGGGAAGCTATTACATTGGACTTCTGATAATAGACACTGTTCTATTGCTGTGTCTGTGGAATAACAGTGTAACAAGTTGTCTAATGTCATACGAGCGGCCACAATTCCATATTTCTCCATTCAACTACAGTGGGACAAAAAAGTATTTAGTCAGCCACCAATTGTGCAAATTCTCCCACTTAAAAAGATGAGAGAGGCCTGTAATTTTCATCATAGGTACACTTTGACAGACAAAATGGATAAAAATGGATAAAATAAAAAAAATCCAGAAAATGACATTGTAGGATTTTTATGAATTTATTTGCAAATTATGGTGGAAAATAAGTATTTGGTCAATAACAAAAGTTGATCTCAATACTTTGTTATATACCCTTTGTTGGCAATGACAGAGGTCAAACGTTTTCTGTAAGTCTTCACAAGGTTTTTACACACTGTTGGTGGTATTTTGGCCCATTCCTCCATGCAGATCTCCTCTAGAGCAGTGATGTTTTGGAGCTGTTGCTGGGCAACACGGACTTTCAACTCCCTCCAAAGATTTTCTATGGGGTTGAGATCTGGAGACTGGCTAGGCCACTCCAGGACCTTGAAATGCCTCTTACGAAGCCACTCCTTCATTGCCCGGGCGGTGTGTTTGGGATCATTGAAAGACCCAGCCACGTTTCATCTTCAATGCCCTTGCTGATGGAAGGAGGTTTTCACTCAAAATCTCACGATACATTGCCCCATCCATTCTTTCCTTTACACGGATCAGTCGTCCTGGTCCCTTTGCAGAAAAACAGCCCCAAAGCATGGTGCTTCCATCCCCATGCTTCACAGTAGGTATGGTGTTCTTTGGATGCAACTCAGCATTCTTTGTCCTCCAAACACGACGAGTTGAGTTCTTACCAAAAAGTTATATTTTGGTTTCATCTGACCATATGACATTCTCCCAATCTTCTTCTGGATCATCCAAATGCTCTCTAGCAAACTTCAGACGGGCCTGGACATGTACTGGCTTAAGCAGGGGGACACGTCTGGCACTGCAGGATTTGAGTCCCCGGCGGCGTAGTGTGTTACTGATGGTAGGCTTTGTTACTTTGGTCCCAGCTCTCTTCAGGTCATTCACTAGGTCCCCCCGTGTGGTTCTGGGATTTTTGCTCACCGTTCTTGTGATCATTTTGACCACACGGGGTGAGATCTTGCGTGGAGCCCCAGATCGAGGGAGATTATCAGTGGTCTTGTATGTCTTCCATTTCCTAATAATTGCTCCCACAGTTGATTCTTCAAACCAAGCTGCTTACCTATTGCAGATTCAGTCTTCCCAGCCTGGTGCAGGTCTACAATTTTGTTTCTGGTGTCCTTTGACAGCTCTTTGGTCTTGGCCATAGTGAAGTTTGGAGTGTGACTGTTTGAGGTTGTGGACAGGTGTCTTTTATACTGATAACAAGTTCAAACAGGTGCCATTAATACAGGTAACGTGTGGAGGACAGAGGAGCCTCTTAAAGAAGAAGTTACGGGTCTGTGAGAGCCAGAAATCTTGCTTGTTTGTAGGAGACCAAATACTTATTTTCCACCATAATTTTCAAATATATTTTTTTTCTCATTTTGTCCATCATAGTTGAAGTATACCTATGATGAAAATTACAGGCCTCTCATCTTTTTAAGTGGGAGAACTTGCACAATTGGTGGCTGACTAAATACTTTTTTGCCCAACTGTACATACCATACATTTTGAAGACAGATTTACATAGTTATGGTTTGTCAGAGTGTCTTGGCTACACAATTCAGTACAGTACATACTTTAAAAAACAAACATTGTTTTTTGTCATTTTGTATTGCATTGACTTTTAAAGACTCAATACTGAATGTGGCACCTTAAGGCTAATCATATCAAATCACTCAATTTGAAATGTAACCAAATCATCCAATCGTGGTAAAAAATAAATAAAAATACATACAAATCTGGATGAAGATCAGATGTTGTCCTTTTCTTCTTTATAGTGAAAAATAAAGAGAAATAAAGCACAAAGAGCATTAGCAGCAAATGTTTCAGCTCATGCTATTGTATCATGTGGCTTCCCATGACGGCTTTTATCTGCAGCTGTACTGTTGCCTAGAGGTGCAATTCACTTGGACTAATTAGCATGCATCCAGTTACCTTAATGGGGGCAGAGATTGTACTGTACTTAACCAGTGAGGCCAGATTTCCTCAACTACTTCCAACGCAGGCAGGGTGAAAGTGGAGAAAGAACAAAGATAAGACATACTCTCTAGGTCTATGCCCAAACAGTTCGAGCTTCTAATAAATAAAAAAAATCTCCCCAGAAATAAGTCTCTCACTGTTGCCGCCTGTTATAGACCCCCTTCAGCTCCCAGCTGTGCCCTAGACACCATATGTGAATTGATTGCCCCCCATCTATCTTCAGAGTTCGTTCTGTTTGGTGACTAAAACTGGGATATGCTTAACACTCCGGCCATCCTACAATCTAAGCTAGATGCCCTCAATCTCACACAAATCAAGGAACCCATCAGGTACAACCCTAAATCTGTAAACATGGGCACCCTCATAGACATTATCCTGACAAACTTTCCCTCCAAATACACCTCTGCTGTTTTCAAATAGGAACTCAGTGATCACTGCCTCATTGCCTGTATTCGCGGTGGGTCCGCGGTCAAACGACCACCCCTCATCACTGTCAAATGCTCCCTAAAACACTTCTGCGAGCAGGCCTTTCTAATCGACCTTGCCGGGCTTCCTGGAAGGATGTTGACCTCATCCCGTCAGTTGAGAATGCCTGGTTGTTCTTTAAAAGTAATTTCCTCACCACCTTAAATAAGCATGCCCCTTTCAAAAAATGTATAATTAAGAACAGATATAGCCCTTGGTTCACTCCAGCCCTGACTGCCCATGACCAGCACAAAAACATCCTGTGGCGTACTGCACAAGCATCGAATAGTCCCCACGATATGCAACTTTTCAGGGAAGTCAGGAACCAATACCCACAGTCAGTTAGGAAAGCAAAGGCTATCTTTTTCAAACAGAAATTTGCATCCTGTAGCTCTAACTCCAAAATGTTCTGGGACACTGTAAAGTCCATGGAGAATAAGAGCACCTCCTCCCAGCTGCCCACTGCACTGAGGCTAGGAAACATTGTCACCACCGATAAATCCACGATAATAGAGAATTTCAATAAGCATTTCTCTACGGCTGACCATGCTTTCCTCCTGGCTACCCCAACTCCGGCCAACAGCTCCACACCCCTCACAGCTACTTGCCCAAGTCTCCCCATCTTCTCCTTCACCCAAATCCAGATAGCAGATGTTCTGAAAGAGTTGCAAAATCTGGACCCGTGCAAATCAGCTGGGCTAGACAATCTGGACCTTATCCTTCTAAAATGATCCGCCACCATTGTTGCAACCTCTATTACTAGTCTGTTCAACCTCTATTTCGTATCGTCCGAGATTCCCAAAGTTTGGAAAGCTGCCGCTGTCATCCCCCTCTTCAAAGAGGGAGACACTCCAGACCCAAACTGTTACAGACCTATTTCCATCCTGCCATGCCTTTTCTAAAGTCTTTGAAAGCCAAGTTAACAAACAGATCACTGAACATTTCGAATCCAACATACTTTCTCCGCTGTGCAATCTGGTTTTCGAGCTGGTCACGGGTGCACCTCAGTCATGCTCAAGGTACTAAACGATATCACAACCGCCATCGATAAAAGACAGTACTGTGCAGCCGTCTTCATCGACCTGGCCAAGGCTTTCGACTATGTCAATCACCGTATTCTTATCGGCAGACTCAACAGCCTTGGCTTCTTCTCAAATGACTGCCTCGCCTGGTTCACCAACTACTTCTCAGATAGAGTTCAGTGTGTCAAATCGGAGGGCCTTTTGTCCGGACCTCTGGCAGTCTCTATGGGGGTACCACAGGGTTCAATTTTCGGGCCGACTCTTTCCTCTGTATATATCAATGATGTCGCTTTTGCTGCGGGTGATTCCTTGATCCAGCTCTATGCAGACGACACCATTCTGTATACATCTGGCCCTTCTTTGGACACTGGGTTAACAAACCTCCAAACGAGCTTCAATGCCATACAACACTCCTTCCGTGGCCTCCAATTGCTCTTAAAACGCTAGCAAAACTAAATGCATGCTCTTCAACCGATTGCTGACCGCACCTGCCCGCCTGACTAGCATCACTACTCTGGACGGATCTGACTTAGAATATGTGGACAACTACAAATACCTGGGTGTCTGGCTAGACTGTAAACTCTCCTTCCATACTCATACTAAGCATCTCCAATCCAAAATGAAATCTAGAATCGGCTTCTTATTTCGCAACAAAGCCTCCTTCACTCAAGCTGCCAAACATACCCTCGTAAAACTGACTATCCTTCCGATCCTTGACTTCGGCAATGTCATTTACAAAATAGCCTCCAACACTCTACTCAGCAAACTGGATGCAGTCTATCACAGTGCCATCCGATTTATCACCAAAGCCCCATATACCACCCACCACTGCGACCTGTATGCTCTCGACGGCTGGCCCTCGCTACATATTCGTCGCCAAACTCACTGGCTCCAGGTCATCTATAAGTCTTTGCTAGGTCAAGCTCCGCCTTATCTCAGCTCACTGGTCACCATAACAACACACACCTGTAGCATGCGCTCCAGCAGGTATATCTTACTGGTCATCCTCAAAGCCTACACCCACTTTGGCTGCCTTTCCTTCCAGTTCTCTGCTGCCAATGATTGGAACGAATTGCAAAAATAGCTGAAGTTGGAGACTTATCTCCCTCACTAACTTTAAGCATCAGCTATCTGAGCAGCATTCCGATCGCTACAGCTGTACATAGTCCATCTTTAAATAGCCCACCCAACTACCTACCCCATCCCCATATTGTTTTTATTTACTTTTTTGCTCTTTTGCACACCAGTATTTCTATTTGCACATCATCTGCACATCTAGCAATTCAGTGTTAATTCTCTAAATTGTAATTACTTTGCTACTATGGCCTATGTATTGCCTTACTTCCTTACTCCATTTGCACACACTGTATATTGATTTTTCTATTGTGTTATTGACTGTACTTTTGTTGATCCTATGTGTAACTCTGTGTTTTTTGTCGCACTGCTTTGCTTTATCTTGACCAGGTCGCAGTTGTAAATGAGAACTTGTTCTCAACTGGCCTACCTGGTTAAATAAAGGTTAAATAAAATACAAAATAAAAAAGGCATAAATATACCTCTTGTTCCAATGTGTCTAACTTTAAAATGTTATTTTACTAAATCCCTCTCCTGGCATGTTTGTATGTCGGCTAAATAAAAATGTAATACATTTGTAATTGTCTCATTCTGAATTCATGGCCCTAATTTATGGGATAACAGTAGAAATTGTGCATAACATGAATATTAGTCAATGTCTAGCATTACAATTGTATTTCACATAGTACACACAGAAACTAAATGAGCAAAAAAAGGTTAAATTCCCAATTAATCTTTTTAGGCCACAAATGCTCAACAATGGTAGTAGAGAATTGGAAGGGCAAATTTGGACAAATGTATGGTTATGTTCAATATATTTAAATATACTTTACTCACTGCTTAGGTGCAAGTGGGCTATTATTGATTGTAGTGATAGACAGAGTAGGCCTACTTGTGATTTTGCCTGGCTGGTTATAATCTCTCATATCATTATCCAGGGAAACTCTGTAACCAGCTTATAATAAGAGGAGATATTACGGTAGAAACTGCATTCATACCCCAAATACATGACTTGAAGCCTTGATATGATGAAGCTTAGCAGCACCTGCTTTGTGAACTGTGTCAAAAGTTAAGATGCAATGAAACTAGGCTAGCAATAAATTAATATGGAGCAACATCCCTGGCTATTGTTGATCAAAAACAACATTGCTTTCTGACGATAACTCTTTGATTTCAGATTTGCATGTATTTCAGACTCTCTTCATGCTTCCAATTGGCCACCCTCCCATTTGATACACTCCAATTCTGGTTTCACATGCAGACCTCTGAGTTCGAGAGCCGCATCTCATTTATTAATGTCCGCCCATGAGATCTAGGCTTGGCTGGCAGCTGGTCAGTGCATCGCCAGTTTGCTGAATGCCAGACTTTCTGGGCTTCTTTCTCCCCCCCTCTTAAAAAGTTAGTATCTGAAAAGGCAGCATCAGTGCTACAGTAGGACTACGCTTTTTGCATTTGAAAGTGGCGGAACTGTGCTTTGGAAGGGCCTGGGGACACGCAGAGCTCAGATTGACATCCACACTTCTCTCCCCGCTGGATTAGCCAGCTCTATATTAGCATGACCCGGGGAGCTGCACCTTGCATTGAAGAGTGCTCCTGTTTTTTAGGACACCACTTCGGAACCCCCTGGAGGACAGTATTTGAGGGGGGAAAGTCTCTCACAATGTTCTTAAAATGTCAAATGTATACAGGTAGAGGAAAGACCTTGTAATTTCCCTGACATGCTAGTTTGAGTGTGTGTATGTCTGTGTATGCGTGTGTGTGTGTCTGTGTATGAGTGTGTGTATGTCTGTGTATGCGTGTGTGTGTGTCTGTGTATGAGTGTGTGTATGTCTGTGTATGCGTGTGTGTGTGAGTGTGTGTATGTCTGTGTATGCGTGTGTGTGTGAGTGTGTGTATGTCTGTGTATGCGTGTGTGTGTGAGTGTGTCCAATAAACTGCCCCATAAACTGCAGATTTGACAATTGTCCAACAGGTCATTTAGTCATGTTCTTTGGATCAGATAATGATAGAAATTGTGTAAGTCATGCTGTCAATAAATGATTTACCAGAGTAGCACTCTCTTTGAAGGACTTGTATTCATGCATTTATGGTAAGGAGTCAGGTGCCTGCCTGTGTGTAAAGCATACATGTGTTTTACAAATGTATTTATGAATGCATGTACACTGAGTATACCAAACATTGTGAACACCTTAGTAATATTGAGTTGCACCCCCTTTTGCCTTCAGAAAATCCTCAATTTGCCAGGGCATGGACTCTACAAGTTGGCAAAAGTGTGTTGATTCCAATGCTTCCCACAGTTGTGTCAAGTTCTCTGGATGTCCTTTGGGTGGTGGACCATTCTTGATACACACGGGAAACTGTTGAGCGTGAAAAATCTAGCAGCGTTGCAGTTCTTGACACAAACCAGTGTGCCTGGCCCCTACTATCCCGTTCAAAGGCACTAACATTTTTTTGTCTTGCCCATTCACCCTCTGAATAGCACACATACACAATCCATGTCTCAATTGTCTCAAGGCTTAAAAATCATTATTTAACCTGTCTCCTCCCCTTCATCCACACTGACTGAAGTGCATATAAAAAGTGACATCAATAAGGGGTCATAGCTTTCACCTGGATTCACCTGGTCAGTCTGTCGTGGAAAGATAAGTGTTCTTAATGTTTTGAGGTGAAATGCAGCATTATAAACACATTCCTAATGGATTATAGAGAGATGATTAACAGAAAATGTTGCCTATGTATGAAACATTTAGTTTGTATTGGTTTAGCAACATGCTCCGGGAGTCAATTTGATGCTCACAACATACTCCGAGCCATCAGCTAACTGATAGCTGGTTCCTCTGAGAGACAGTTGACCCTTAGATTTCAGGAAGGTGATGTCACAGTGCAAGACAGTGGGTTAACTAGTTTGCCTCCGCTTGATCAGCGATGTCTTAGAGCAGGTATTCTCAAACTGGGGTACGCCAAATCATTTTTATTTTACATTTTTTCACATTTTCAAACAGTCCATTTATACTTTCCAATGGGGCTATACATTTGGGTGAGTTTTTTTTCTCTCGCATGAGTAGCCTCGTTTCACTGTCAAAAATAAATTATACCATCTAGTGTTCAGCAAAATAACAACACAATGTCAAATACAGGTAGCCTAGTCAAATAATTAACATCCAATCACATTAACCACATTACTCTCTCGTGGGAATTCCACTAACGGTCTATGTAGCCAAATGTAGCTGCTGCTCATGTTGGCATCTGTACTGATGGCGCAAAAGCTATGACAGGGTAACGCGCGTGCAAGCAGTTGTTCCCGACAACACTTGAGTACATTGCAGCATTCACCGAGAGGCTCTAGCTGCCAAGGGAATGCCTGACAGCTTGAAAGATATTTTGGACACTACAGGGAAAATGGTTAACTTCGTTAAAGCAAGGTCCTTGTACTCTTGTGTATTTTCTGCACTATGCAATGTTATGGGCAGCGACCATGTAACGCTTTCATAACGTACAGAAGTGTGCTGGTTATCAAGGGGCAAAGTATTGACACGTTTTTAAAAATTGAGAGACAAACTTAAAGTTTTTTTTACTGACCAAAATTTTCACTTTTCTGATCGGAGATTCTCTTCAAAACAATCCAACATTGCAGAGTTATGTGCATCCTTTCAAGCACACCCTTCTCATTGACCTGTGCTGAGTTATTCACAATTTTAGATGAACAAATAAGGTTTTATATGTAAGATGGTTAAATAAAGAGCAAAATTATTGATTATTATTATATTATTACTTGTACCCTGATCCTATAAGAGCTCTTTGTCACTTCCCACGAGCCAGGTTGTGACAAACTCACACTCATTCTTATGTTTAATAAATGTATTGTATAGTGTGTGTGTGTGTGGCAGGTTTACAATGATGGCAAAAAACAACATTTGAGAGTGTGCTGACCCTGGTGCTAGAGGGGGTACGCAGCTGGAGGTTGAATGTTTGAAGGGGTACGGGACTATAAAAAGGACCTTATGGGACAGGCAACACAGTGGCTTCAAAGTCGACAGATTTGTTTAGATCTTCCAGAAACAAATGTGTGGCTTGGTTGAATCTGAGTGACAGCTCAGTTGTCTCCTGAGACACACAGTATCTCTATATTTGACATCCCTAATGAACCGGTGTCCTATGATGACATCCCTAAGTTTCCAACTTGCAGTGTTGTGATTGTACTGATTGACAGAGCCAGACTCGGCTACGCAAGCCCACTCCTCGCAGTCTCCATCTTTAACGAGTCTGCCTTGATTAGGGCTCCATGGGACATCAGTCTCTCAGTGGTCTAGATATGATGTATCAGACAGTGACACTTCAATGGGGAAACTAGATGAATAATCGTGGCTAATTATTTCCCATCCCTGGCTGTGTGGCTGTGTGGCGTCTTCCTCCTGGCCGTCGAGGAAGTCGAGAAGTGACTATCACTATCGCAATATTCTCACGGTGTACAGATATTGCAAGAGCAGTGTGCGAGGGTATGACTCGAAGCACTTCTCTGATGGATTCTGGGAAGCTATAGAGCCTACTGTAAGCCAGTCATTAACAATCTCTTCAATAGCATCACAATCATTTGACCGTGGGGATCAATCCATAAGACTCAGTTATGTTGAAAGTCTTGGTCATCCCAAAAGTTAAGTTCTAATGACTATACAATAACAAATAGAAAAACGATGACTCTGCCCGTCTAACCAACTTATGCACGGCCCATGCCAGAGTCACTACCTTGAATGTCATTTCAAGGGACTTTGTACCTCTGAGTGTTGCCTAAAGGGACCGTTTCACCGGGTTTGAAGTGAAATAGTGTTTATTATTGGATGCATTAGAGGTGTCCCACCACTCCCATTGATTTACACACAAAAAAGCTAATTCTAAGTGTGGATAAGCCTGGCATATTTGGTGGCTGACACACTATAGATTACTTACCCAGTATCAATACAATACAATCAATACAATAAGAGCTATCCCTTTAAACTTGTAAAAATGGGGGTTTTGAAAAGTGCCATGAAAACCAAATGAAATCTAATTGAATGTTAAACTTCCCCATTGTGCTCTGTCTAACAAGGCCAACTAGGATGTAAAATATATAAGTATATCCTCAAGGATGTGGGCTCTTTTCAACGCATTCATCGAATAAACCTTTGATTTATCATTTATCATCAATTTGAAAATAAAGTTTTGAGCACAGGCAAAGCTGATTAGAATAGCCACCAGTGTGTGATTTTCTACCAGCGTTGTAGGCCAGAAGACTCCATAGAAATGAATCAGAGAGCAAAACATGTGATCTGGTCTGACACAGTATAACCCCTGATCCAATCCCCCAGTCAGTCAAAAACAGTGCTCCCTTTGATCTTGAACACTTTGAACATTCTGTCGGCCTTACACTTTTATGTGAAAAAACCTCTAGGAGGAGGCCGCTGAGATGAAATGCTTATGCAACATGCCACCAGTGCGTTCGTTCAACTTTCCTTTCTTTTTTTATTTTTTTTTTATACATTTAGTCGAAAGGAAGGAAGTTGAGGAGGGGTGGTGTTGGGAATTGTGAAAGTGGAGCGAAGAGAAGACAACATGCATATGCAGAGTATGTCCTAAAGCATGCCCACTGGACTTGCTGTTCCTTGACTATGCATATGCTTTTACTGGGAACAATACAGTGCTGATGATAACACAGCCAGCCCATGTTCCAGTGCATAATCTCAGCCTTACAGCTGATGCCAAGCCTGCCTGCAGAATGTCAAAAACAGACATGAGCGTTTGTACTCACAGCTAGATCATTAGTAGGCTGCTTTCATGTTGGCTGTTAAACAGTCAGAAGCGCCACAGTCAGAAGAAGCATGTATTCTTGTTTGTGCACAATGTAAAATACAAACACTCACATATTGTAGGAAGAGGGATTATATGGCGACTTTTATAGGACTAGTAAAAATACATTTTGGGTCGGCTCAAGTAATGACAATGAAACACAATTCATTTGGATTTTTTTCTCTCCAAGTCTTCAAAGGGACTCATGCATGTGAATGAATGAATGCATTGTTTTCAGTCTTTCAGGATTTATTTAGAGTTTTCCTCCCATCCTTTCACCTCTCCGTATTTGTAGATCCGTTGTTTAAGTAATATACAGTACCAGTCAAAAGTTTGGACACACCTACTCATTCTAGGGGTTTTCTTTATTTTTACTATTCTCTACATTGTGGAATAATAGTGAAGACATCAAAACTATGAAATAACACATATGGAATCATAAACAAATCTAAATATATTTGAGATTCTTCAAAGTAGCCACCCTTTGCCTTGATGACAGCTTTGCACTCTCTTGGCATTCTCTCAACCAGCTTCACCTGGATTTTTAAAATATTTTTAAAATTTAACCTTTACTTAACTAGGCAAGTCAGTTAAGAACACATTTTTATTTACAATGACGGCCTACACCGGCCAAACCCGGACAGCGCTGGGCCAATTGTACACCGCCCTATGGGACTCCCCAATGAATTCCAGGTGACTACAATACCTCATGAAGCTGGTTGAGAGAATGCCAAGAGTGTGCAAAGCTGTCATCAAGACAAAGGGTGGCTACTTTGAAGAATCTCAAATATATTTTGATTTGTTTAAACTTATTACATAGTTTTGACGTCTTCACATAAAGAAAAAGCCTGGGATGAGTAGGTGTGTCCAAACTTTTGACTGGTACTGTATGTCAAACCCATCAACTCCGAATTGTCCTTATGCACCTGTCTGTTTTTTCCCCCTCTACACCTGTCTGTTTTTAGTTTCCATATACTTTCTGTAATCAAATCAGCATTACAGCACTGTTCAGCCACATCGGGACTTTGGGTGGTACTCTATCAAACACCAGTCGATATACTGATTGAATGGCAGATTGATTAGAGGCAAAAACAAGTCAGGCCCCATTTGTGGTTACTGAGAGCAGCATAGTTAATGCTGTGTGGGAAAGCTATAACCTGGCTAGATAAATAATAAGAACAGGAAAAAGTGTGCATACTCAATAATATATGCGTGAATAGCCTACCAGACATTCACAACAACATCACTTTTTTTTTTACGGCTAAAGGGCAAACATGATGCATTTGTCCACATGGAAATAATGTCGGGATCAATTGCTGTAAACACTTTTAATCAAATATGTTTTCACCGATGTCAACAAATATTAATACTAAAATGAATTAGATGAATTAATCCCATACTTGTTCACAATGTATCATCAAGTAGTGCAACACAATATCTGCAGTGTAAAGAACATTATACAGTATCACTATCCGCCATGTCTTTATTTGTAATCAGAGTTGTACAGTAGCTTCATTTTGGAGTGCACAAAGGTCTTTGGATTGCAATTCAGTGAGCTCCCAGTGCTAAGCCCCACACCACAACACAAATGATTCAATTATTTTTTCTACAACCAGTGCTGTCTCCAACTGACAATAGCTGAATCATCAGGAAATGCCTGTAAAGGACCCATCCTCATTAGGTCTAAAGACTATAATGTATCCATAGATAGCGCGAACAGAGGGATAAAGCAACACCATGTACAATGCATGAAGCTCATTCCTCTGCTCTACAAACCCCTCGCTCAATGAGTTGTTGTTCTTTAACCTTGTAGCTAATGAATGGACATACATCTCTAACACTTGGGGCTTGAATTTAATAGCGCTACGTGTTATAGAAATGACAACAACCTAGTATTTAGCGGCAATGTCACAGGTTGCTGAATAACATTAACAATTTTCATAACTTGATTTCATTACACTGCTCACCCTTTCTTGACCTGTGAAAACATAGCTGCTCTGAAACATTACTGCCAATCCTGTTTTCAAGATGAACTGTTCAATAACATATCAAGTGCAGTATCAAAATTGCAGTGGTATCGTCCTACTGTAATATAATATAAGGCAGTGGATGTTCAGTAATAGTCTCTTAGAGAGGGGGTGGTTCAAATTAAAGCTGGCTGGATAATTCTAATGTCATTGATAATGAAATTATCTCAGATTTGCTATTTGGCCATGGCACTCCTGTGAATTGAGATGCACGGATTGTTTTTCGCCATGCAGTGACATCAATCATTATTTTGCTCTAGTGGACAGCGGTGCCCTTGCCCTATCCATATGTCTGTGTGTTTGTTGGTCAGTATCTCCCCATGGTATTGCTTTCCAACTTCCCCAGATGTTTTTCAGCTTGTGTTTGCTCGTCCTGTTTATTGTGCTGCACGACACACCATCAGCATTAAAACCCCATCTGGCTTCTTAGGCACCAGGAGGAGAGATAGCAGGGATTCTTTAACATGTCTTTGAAGATATAGGTCTCACTGTTACTGTAGATCGTCTTTTTGATATTTTTACATCCTCCTCTTGAGCTTGGTAAGTGAACGAGGTTGAGTGTGAATTTGAAACAAACCTGTGGATTCTGCAATGTGTGTGTCTATGGATGTGCTTGTCTGTGCTATTTTTCGTCCTATAGCTGTTCTCTATATTATTTGGAAATCGTGAACCAACATGTTTTCAGTACTTTTATTTCCTTGAATGATCAAAGCTTGTTTTCTAATGCCCTCGTCTCTCTGCAGCAGAAATATAGTGAGCAATATTTTTGGAACATCAAATCACAATAAAATCGCAGTGTCGAATCGCAATACATACAGAATCGTGAGAATCGCAATGCTTATAGAATCGTGAGAATCACAATGCTTATAGAATTGTGAGAATTGCAACACATATCGAGTCGGAACCTAAGTATCATGATAATACCGTATCGTGACGTCCCTGGCAATTCTCAGCCCTAATGGTCACGTGTGTGTTAGGCAATACATACAGCAAGCAGAACCTTTAATGCCACTGTTGAGTCCATACCAACGTCACTGAGCCACACAACTGAACTAACCAGGCCTTTCTGAGAAAATGCAGTCTTTCCCATCATAGCAATGTCCTGGATGTAGCATCCAATCCCCCCCCAGTCATTGTACAGACACAAGCCCCAAAAGCATCATCTCTAGACAGACGCAGAAACTCTAGCTCTCTAGCACTGGATCCCATATAATGATGTGAGGATGTTGTGTGAGAGAGAAAAGGCAGTGTGTAAAGGGAAGATGAAAGAGAAGAGAGGCTATATAGAACACACTGGAAGAGAGCTCAGAGAAAACAGAGAAGAGGAGAGAGGTCTATCCTTGGGCGATAAGAAAAAGTGCAAGAGGAGGAAGAGAGTGAGTAAAAGTGGAGAAAAGAGAAGAAAGGCTGTTCGTGTTAAATGCCGTAGAATATCCTTTGTGGAACCTGGCACTTCAAAATTTGAAACAGTAAAATTGCTTGGAAAGAGGCACATAATTAAAGAAAAAAGCCATCCCAAATGAGTCTTGTGCCTCATTTTTTCTAAACAGGTATTTTGGTACAGTAGCTTGTTTTCTGCACATAATGGAAAACAACCCTTTATGCCTTTACCTTTCTAATGCCAATCATTTCCTGCTACTCAATTTACGTCCTTTGAGCAAGTGAGGTCATTCTGAAGTAAAAGGTTGGCAGACCATGGTGCCACTCTCCCCCGGCCCCAGCTGAGTCCTATTCCCAGATTTAGGACTCAAAACCCTCCTATCCAATTCTGATGGCAGCGAATATATTTTGCCTAATGCCTGATGTTTCTCCTCGCTGATAGTGTTCTGCATTTGATGTCAGTGGGTGTAAATCTTTTTGCACAGGAGATAGCAGCAGACAAAGGAGACAGCTGCCAGTCTGAGCCCCTTCCTGCCGAGTGCTAGTCTCAAACAGAGAGCAGCCAGCTCTCTTCTACTCCAAACCTCCCTTTGTTCAAAGCAGGGAATGCAAGGAGAGACGGATGCTATCATACTATTGCAGGCACACTCCCTTACTGGCTAATCAGGTACCCAAAGAACAAGCGAGGAGGGGGCATGAGAGCCTCCCCCCAAGAAGACATAATTGTAAATATTTCACTCTTCATGGAAAGTTGGGAAATGTTGTCATATTGGCTCTGCAGCCTGCTGGGTTAGGAACAACGGCAGTGAGTGATGGGTGATACATGTGAAGACTAATCCGTTTATCCGGCGTGGTGCATGTCATAGGATTCCATTAAGGTTTCATTGTGTCCCCATAACATCCTGTGGTAAAGAGTTCTACTGTAATGGAATGCATTGCATGTCAGGTGATAATGGTTCAGTAGCTTGAGAACAACTGACCCTTAGCTAAGCCCCTCCCCAAAATTTGGGGCAACTAAACTGTCGCTAACCAAGCTTGTGTCCAACACATTCGGACAAGCTCTAGTGTCAAACACATGAAAACCAATGAGGGCAATGGCAAAAAGAGTTTTTATTTAAACGCAAAATAAGTTAACAGTGCACCAGGGGTACTTGTGATTGTGATTCCTGAAATGCAGAGCCTACTGATGGAGTTTATTTGAGCAATTCAACCTTCGGTGGTTAGCGGAAAGTGAATTGTTACTCAATGTACAGTATATGAACAACAGGGACCTCACGTTACTTACCTGTAATTATGGTACATTGTAATGATACATAATTACGCTGCTTTCAATTCAGTTACATGGTAATTGCATGGTTAAATGGTAGGATGGCTTTAACCCACTTATTTGTTTGCTAATTGCCTATGCTTTGCATACAAGCGTAAGTTGTGTTTTCCATGGCCAACATGTTTCAAAAACATTTAGATAACATCATATGCTGTTAAATATATATTAGCAGAAAGTATCCCTTCAAACGCAAATCATTAATATTTTCCTCTGCTCCGGCACTGAGGGATTTAGTTAGCACTGACCTTGACCACCACTGTAAATTGAGAACATTTGCATTTAATTTCCAAGACACCTCAAACTTCTTTGCAAACGCATGAGGATTTCTGGATTATATTAAAGAGTTGGAAAAGATTAAAAGCCTACTTTATCACAAATCCACGCTCCCAATTATCCCCCTCAAAGGTTTGACCTAACCCTGACACATTTGATTAACCTTGGGTATTTAAACTATGTTTTATGTTACCTTGGTATCTAAGGTCCCTTGTTATTGGGCCGTATTTCCGCTTAGACCGATTTGTTTTATAGGCAGCTTAAATTGATTGTTGTGGTCACATTTAAAGGGCAGTGCTTAATTCAGCAATTCCTCTACAAACCTTGAAGGGTGAATTTGCCCTGTTTACGTTACTAGGCTTTTATTAGAGTGAATTGTGTAATGAAATTAATCCTACCCAAGCTATGGGGCCAATTACATGAAATTTAAACGTGGCCTCCAAAGTGAGTAGGCAATAGCAGGCAGCCTTGGCTTAGCCAGCATAGGTCATAGGCCTAAAGCATAGCGAGTGAGGTATTGGCACATTCATTTCCTTCTTGTTGCATTATTGATCTAACCAGGAGTGGGAGAGCCATGGACATACTACAGGCTGAGCCAGGTACATGCTACCCATACTGTATATTGACTGTTTCTTACATAGTGCTTAAAGGGGCAGTGCAGTTAAAAATGATATATATATATATATATATATATATATATATATATACCCTACCATTCAAAGGTTTGGGGTCACTTAGAAATGTCCTTGTTTTTGAAAGAAAAGCACATTTTTTGTCCATTAAAATAACATCAAATTGATCAGAAATACAGTGTAGACATTGTTAATGTTGTAAATGACTATGGTAGCTGGAAACAGCTGATTTTTAATGGAATATCTACATAGGCATACAGAGGCTCATTATCAGCAACCATCACTCCTGTGTTCCAATGGACCTTTATTTAACTAGGCAAGTCAGTTAAGAACAAATTCTTATTTTCAATGACGGCCTAGGAACAGTGGGTTAACTGCCTGTTCAGGGGCAGAACGACAGATTTGTACCTTGTCAGCTCAGGGGTTTGAACTAGCAACCTTCCGGTTACTAGTCCACCGCTCTAACCACTAGGCTACCCTGTGTTAGCTAATCCATGTTTATCATTTTAAAAGGCTAATTGATCATTAGAAAATCCTTTGGCAATTATGTTAGCACAGCTGAAAACTGTTGCTTCTTTAGAAGCAATACAACTGGCTTTCATCAGACGAGTTGAGTATCTGGAGCATCAGCATTTGTGGGTTTGATTACAGGCTCAAAATAGTTAGTCTATTCTTGTTCTAAGAAATGTAGGCTATTCCATGCGAGAAATATCCAAGAAACTGAAGATCTCGTACAACGCTGTGTACTACTCCCTTCATAGAACAGAACAAACTGTCTCTAACCAGAATAGAAAGAGGAGAGGAGGTCCCGGTGCACAACTGAGCAAGAGGACAAGTACAGTACATTAGAGTGTCAAGTTTGAGAAACAGGCGCCTCACAAGTCCTCAACTGGCAGCTTCATTAAATAGTACCCGCAAAACACCAGACTCAATGTCAACAGTGAAGAGGCAACTCCAAGATGCTGGCCTTCTAGGCAGAGTTGAAGAAAAAAAGCCATATCTCAGGCTGGCCAATAAAAATAAAAGATTAAGATGGGGAAAAGAACACAGACACTGGACAGAGGAACTCTTCCTAGAATGCCAGCAAATCTGCCGTTTCCAGGTACAATAGTCACTTACAACATTAACAATGTCTACACTGCATTTCTGATCAATTTGATGTTATTTTAATGGACAATTCTTTACATTTTCTTTAAAAAATAAGGACATTTCTAGTTGACCCCAAACTTTTGAACGGTAGTGCATATACAGTTGAAGTCGGAAGTTTACAAACACTTAGGTTGGAGTCATTAAAACTAATTTTTCAACCACTCCACAAATTTCTTGTTAACAAACTATAGCGTTGGCAAGTCGGTTAGGACATCTACTTTGTGCATGAAAAGTAATTCTTCAAACAATTGTTTACAGACAGATTATTTTACTTATCATTCACTGTATCACAATTCTAGTGGGTCAGAAGTTTACATACACTAAGTGGACTGTGCCTAAAGCCTCTAGTGACTCCCCATCCCGCATGCGGGAGCGTAATCATCGCCTGACACTAATTAGCATTAGACATAAATATCCCTAGAAAATATTCCTATTCATGAAAATCACAAATGAAATATATTGAGACACAGTTTGGCCTTTTGTTAATCACCCTGTCATCTCAGATTTTCAAAATATGCTTTACAGCCAAAACTAGACAAGCATTTGTGTAAGTTTATCTATAGCCTAGCATAGCATTTTGTCCAGCTAGCAGCAGGTAACTTGGTCACGGAAATCAGAAAAGCAATCAAATTAAATCGTTTACCTTTGATGAGCTTCGGATGGTTTCACTCACGAGACACCCAGTTAGATAGCAAATGTTCATTTTTTCCAAAAATATTATTTTTGTAGGCAAAATAGCTCCGTTTGTTCTTCACGTTTGGCTGAGAAATCGCCCGGAAATTGCAGTCACGAAAACGGCTAAATGTATTCCAAATTAGCTCCATAATATAGACAGAAACATGGCAAACGTTGTTTATAATCAATCCTCAAGGTGTTTTTCAAATATCTATTCGATAATATATCAATCGGGACAATTAGTTTTTCAGTAGGACCGATTGGAGTAATGGCTACCTCTGTATTTTACGCGAGAATCTCTCTGGCAGCATCAGGTGACCACTTGCGCAATGTAGCCGCTTACGGGTATTCTTCAACATAAATGCGTAAAACTACGTCACAATGCTGTAGACACCTTCGGGAATACGGAGAAAGAATAATCTGGTTGATAGCCCATTCACTGCTCAATAGGGACTCATTGGAACGCAGCGCTTTCAAAACATGGGGCACTTCCGGATTGGATTTTTCTCAGGCTTTCGCCTGCAACATCAGTTCTGTACTCACAGACAATATTTTTACAGTTTTGGAAACTTTAGAGTGTTTTCTATCCTAAGCTGTCAATTATATGCATATTCTAGCATCTTGTCCTGACAAAATATCCCGTTTACTACGGGAACGGTTTTTTTTCTCCAAAAATGAAAATACTGCCCCCTAGTCACAGCAGGTTTTAAACGGCTTGGAAAATTCCAGAAAATTTGAGTCAACTCAGTGCCTCTTTGCTTGACATCATGAGAAAATCAAAAGAAATCGGCCAAGACCTCCGAAAAGAAATTGTAGACCTCCACAAGTCTGGTTCATCTTTGAGAGCAATTTCCAAACGTCTGAAGGTACCACGTTCATCTGTACAAACAATGGTACGCAAGTATAAACACCATGGGACCACGCAGCCGTCATACCGCTCAGCTAGGAGATACGTTCTGTCTCCTAGAGATGAACATACTTTGGTGCGAAAAGTGCAAATCAATCTCAGAACAACAGCAAAGGACCGTGTGAAGACGCTGGAGGAAACTTCACAGTAAAAAGAGTTCTATATCGACATAACCTCTAAGGCCGCTCAGCAAGGAAGAAGCCACTGCTCCAATACCGGCATAAAAAAGCCAGACTATGGTTTGCAACTGCACATGGGGACAAAGATCATACTATTTGGAGAAATGTCCTCTGGTCTGATGAAACAGAACTGTTTGCCATAATGACCATCGTTATGTTTGGAGGAAAAAGGGGGAGGCTTGCAAGCCGAAGAACACCATCCCAACCATGAAGCACGGGGGTGGCAGCATCATGTTGTTGGGGTGCTTTGCTGCAGGAGGCACTGGAGCACTTCACAAAATAGATGGCATCATGAGTTAGGAAAATTATGTGGATATATTGAAGCAACATCTCAAGACATCAGTCAGGATGTTAAAGCTTGGTCGTAAATGGGTCTTCCAAATAGACAATGACCCCAAGCATACTTTCAATGTTGTCGCAAAATGGTGTAAGGACAACAAAGTCAAGGTATTGACATGGCCATCACAAAGCCCTGACCTCAATCCTATAGCAAATTTGTGGGCAGAACTGAAAAAGCGTGTGCGAGCAAGGAGGCCTACATCCTGACTCAGTTACACCAGCTCTGTCAGGAGGAATGGACCAAAATTCACCCAACATATTGTGGGAAGCTTGTGGAAGGCTACCTGAAACGTTTGACCCAAGTTATACAATATAAAGTCAATGCTACCAAATACTAATTGAGTGTATGTAAACTTCTGACCCACTGGGAATGTGATGAAAGAAATAAAAGCTGAAATAAATAATTCTCTCAACTATTATTCTGACATTTCACATTCTTAAAATGAAGTGGCGATCCTAACTGACCTAAGCCCGGGAATGTTTACTAGGATTACATTTCAGGAATTGTGAAAAACTGAGTTTAGATGTATTTGGCTAAGGTGTATGTAAACTTCAACTGTATACATAGTTTTTCTTCAGATATTTCAGGTTGAATTAACACTCTGAAATTGTGAAATGATAATGCCCTTTTTGTGTAAGAGCTATTTGGAGAGAACAAAATGGAATTTCAGCCTGTTCGTTCGGCTGCAAATTTGGCCAGCCACATAACGTCACCTGGTGATCTGATTATAATAGACCAATTAACATTCATTTATTATCATATTCCCGTCCTAGTTTTGGTGTTGGTGCTGCCCAAATGCAGCAGTGAATAATCAGTCTGATTTGGCTTTGATTTCTTTTTCATAATCAACTGTCAGAGAAGTTCAATCGAACCTCCAGCACAGCACACTTTGCCCAGGACTACATTGTAAATAAGGCTAGGTACACATGTATAATTCCCAGCAGCTCCATCAAGCGTTGCATGGAACTTGAAATCGTCAGCAGCAGCAACCATTCATGAAGTGTCTGTCTATAGTTCTTTTTCTATTATAAGTAAAGGACATGCTATTCATGGGTTATATGCTTTATCACAATATTGTTTTGAATGTTGAATTGAGGACTGATGCCTGAATGAACGTTCTACTTGCTGCTCAATGGCATTCAATAAGCCGCCATCTGCTGATGGAGGTTTAGTCAAAAGCGCATTATAGTGACTTGGGAAAATTATGACATTTCTAAAACCTTATGTCAACATTGTGATGTTTTAAGATCTACTTTAGATGGAGTATAACTTTGGCTAGCTAGCTAAGATTGAGGGACAGGACTGGATTTTAGCTAGCTACGGTTAGCATTGCTAGCTAGCTATTTTTGACTAACTTTTAGAGCTATGGCAATTGCCATCCCTCTGAAGTATATTTGACGAAATGATAATGATGGCAAAATTGTTTCCTACTTTAGCAATGTCATCGTATTTTCAGGACACTATAGCATCTCCTTAGATAATGTTAGCTAGATTGCTAGCTATTAAAGTCTGTCAGGTAACTAATAGTAGTAGCCTGTTGACAGTATTTGTCATTAGTTGTTAGACTTAAAACAAATTGGCTTGTGATTGGATAGTAGCTAGTAGCCTGGCAGCCAGAAGAGAGAGGGTTGTTATTATGATTAGTGATGCACCAATATGACATTTTCGGCCGATACTGATATCCGATGTTGTCCATGCCAAATAAACCGATACCGATAACCGACAAATATTTTTAGAGGCCTTTTAAGCATTCTAGTGCAGTTAAAAAGTTAACACACACACATGGACGCAGCGGTCTAAGGCACTGCATCTCAGTGAAAGAGGCGTCACTACAGTCCCTAGTTCGAATCCAGGCTGTATCACAACCGGAAATTGGGATAATTGGGAGTAATTGGGAGTCCCATAGGGCAGCGCACAACTGGCCCAGCATCGTCTGGGTTTGGCCGGGGTAGGCCGTCATTGTAAATAAGAATTTGTTCTTAACTGACTTGCCTAGTTAAGGTTACATACACACACACACCACACTGACCAAAAAGTTATTTTGTTGGCATTTACGTATGTTCCCATTACCAGTAAAACATAATCAAAACCTATTTCTTTCACTTACTTGCTGTGCTGTGCTGTTTCATTGTTAATTTGTTCAGTCGTTTCATTCTCAACCAGGATTTCTGTGGAACGCCGTTTGGGTCTTTGCATGTCAAGTAACACTATTTGACGTGTCAAATAAGATTGTTGACCAATCAGGACATGAATATGACTGCACAACACATAATAATTTAACGCATTAATTTATTTTTTTACGTAGTTATTACACATTGATTACACTATCACTCATATTTCATATGTCACAACGATTCATCGGTACCTATGCTAGTAAAGTTGCCTCGCGCACCTACAGTGGTGGTCATAAAAAAGTTAGCTAGCTCATGGATGCAAACAATGTTCTTCCCCGAAAACATAGCAAAATGACATATGTTTCAGTAGCTACAGTTAGCTAGCTAGGTGTCATTATCTAAAATAACCCTAATTTATAAGACAGTTCTTATTTGATTAATGGTGGTCGGACCCATCTATGTGAAGCTAGCCACAATAAGGATTAGCCACAATAGTTTCAAAATAAAAGTATGGCATTGACAATGATGCAAATGAATACAAATAAACTCCACAAAAATGGTTGTTAAGACACTAACAGCTTACAGACGGTAGGCAATTAAGGTCACAGCTATGAAAACTTAGGACACTGAAGAGGCCTTTCTACTGACTCTGAAAAACACCAAAAGAAAGACGCCCAGGGTCCCTGCTCATCTGTGTGAACGTGCCTTAGGCATGCTGCAAGGAGGCATGAGGACTGCAGATGTGGCCAGGGCAAAAAATTGCAATGTCTGTACTGTCATACGCCTAAGACAGCGCTACAGGGAAACAGGACAGACAGCTGATCATCCTCGCAGTGGCAGACCACGTGTAACAACACCTGCACAGGATCGGTACATCCGAACATCACACCTGCGGGACAGGTACAGGATGGCAACAACTGCCTGAGTTACACCAGTAACGCACAATCACTCCATCAGTGCTCAGACTGTCCGCAATAGGCTGAGAGAGGCTGGACTGAGGGCTTGCAGGCCTGTTGTAAGGCAGGTCCTCACCAGACATTACCGGCAACAACGTCACCTATGGGCACAAACCGTTGGGAAGAAATATCTTGGGTATTGAGTAGACTGTTACCACATTTCATTGATCCCCAATCCTTAGGTAAAGCTGTACAGTGCAATATGAATGTCAATACACACAATTGGCTGACTGGGGAGGTGATTTCACACAGTCACAGTCCCGCAATAAGAGCTACAATGCTAATTTGTATAAACTCTTCACAGTCGTGTTCTGTGGGTGTACACCGCAGACTGATATCCCATTTCATTGCTTCACATTCCAACCTTGTTTAACATTATCTACTCTAAATATAGCACCAATTGTAACCTTCTGCATCACTTTCAAAGAGGTACTTTTATTTTGAAGGCAAACTGCAAATTCCACTATTGTGCCTAATCCTTATTGTGGCTAGCTTCACAACACATACCCCGGTCAGGTCGAACCTCACTAGCTAGATGAAGCTATCTGGCTGCTTATAACGTTAGCGTTGGGCAACAGGGCTAAGTAGCTGGCTAGCTATTTATTTTCATGAACTGGAGTTCAATTTCAATAGGCGAACAACAAATGGCTACCTAGCAAATACTTACAAGGATTCCTAAATCATTGCTAAGAATAGTGAAAATTACTGGAGTTTCTACTGGTCATTGTTTTCAGGCTGGTTGTATTGGTGCTACCTAGTTACCAAGCTAAAGCTAGCTTGCTACCTCAGAAATTGCAGTCAAACATATAATGCTTTTATTACCAACGGGGTGTTTGCTTGTTTGCAGTGGCTTGCACGTGCAAATACTCTTTCAAATGACTGTTCGATCCACACACCAGACATTGTGGGCTAGGTTAGGAATGCTGTGTTGCACGTGTAGCGCAACATCTTACGTGGCGTCATTACGTCATGCACCTACGTTATATAGGCATGCATGACAGCTTTGACATCGGTTTTGAACATCGGCGTTAAACTAGACATCGGGTTGATAGCAATGTTGGCATTTTTAGCTAATAGCTTTTTTAGATTCCGGTATGTCCACCGATATATATATATCGTGCATCCATAATTATTATTATTATTATTATTAGCTGACTAGTTATCTCATTAGTTGTATGCACAGACAGAAGGGGTAACCCAGACACGTCACAGGGGTTATAAAGCTGAAGCATCCATTTAGAATGTTTTCACCACCACCAAATATGGCAGTGAGAGGAAGTCCAGTCGCGGGTAGTGGGAGAAGACGGAACTAGGTGAAACTGGGCCGCAAATTCTATCATCGATGAAACATCTCAATAAAGGTTTCTGTTCCCAAAACTACAATCTGTTACGAACACAGCGTACTAAGTTTTATAGATTTGACGCTTTGCCAAAGTTTTTAAAAATTGCAAGATCGAATTGAGTTTGTTCTCACATGCACTTCAGAGGCGGCATTCCCTGCTACAACGCTCCAATAGGATATCGCTAGCTCATGCTTCTCTTTACCCACCTCCTTGCTTGCTCTGCCCATTGTGTTTCATTTGCTCCCACTTTAAATGACATAGATGAACTTTCTTGTGTTAGTTATACATACAGTATCTTTGATGTATGTTTTTCTGTGATATGCTTCCTAAATAATAGTAAGCCTTCTGGCTGGAATGCAAGAATGAATGATAACCATTATGCTAGATCAAATTAATTATGAAAGCTCAGGCTGGAGGTCTAGCTGGTTTGACTTGGCTACAGGCAGATATGATAATATTATTATAATATTCTAATTATTATTTATTAATATTATATTATGATTATTATTTCAGTTATAGACTTATTATTTATTAATATTATATTATGACTATTATTTCAGTTATAGACTATCAGATATTACGTTATGTTACATTTTCTCAAATGTGACTGTGAAAACCTTAGGATTATAAAATGGAACTTTGTCACCTTGCCAACAGGCTGATAACTTGTAGCTACACAATTCCCTTCCATTCATGATCCCATTTCTGATGTGCTAAAGGGTCATCACTGAGAAAGGCCTGCAGGATGAGGAGGACCATGAGGTCATGGACTTTCTGGAGGAAGATGCTTTTGATGAGAAGCTACTTGAAGACCAGGATGAAGAGTATGAGACAGACAGACAGACAGACACACACACACACACACACACACACACACACACACACACACACACACACATAGATGAACATCCACTGGCAGAAAAGCAGCTGGACTGGTTAACCCTTCTAGGTTTATGCTGGAGGTGGCTGCTGTACATACCAATCTGGTGGTGCGATAGTCTGGTCCCAGATCCCTCTAGTCTGGTCTGGCTAATGCCTAATGTATGATAGTTGTCATGATATGTTAAACATAGGAGTTGGCTATACATAAGAGTTGGCTATGTAGCACAAACAGATCAAAGAACAAGCTGACATTTGGCTGATTGTCAGAACAGAAAAAATGACACTTCAATGTACTTGAGGACTACTCTAGAAATTGCTGGCTTTGTTACAGGAAAGATAGAAAAGAGAATATGACGTGGTTTGCTTGTGCGACACCTGAATACAAGGGCAAGCGATTGTGTATGATGTTATGCTTATGATAGTCTAATCAAATCAAATGTTATTAGTCACATGTGCCGAATACAACAGGTGTAGGAGACCTTAAAGTGAAATGCTTACTTACGAGCCCCTAACCAACAATGCAGTTGAAAAAAAATACGGATATGAAATCAAAGTAACAAGTAATTAAAGAGGAGCAGTAAAATAACAATAGCGAGACTATATACAGGGGGTACCGGTACAGAGTTAATATGAGGGGGCACCGGTTAGTTGAGGTAATCTGTGCATATAGGTAGAGTTTTAAAGTGACTAGGCATAGATGATAACAACAGAGAGTAGCAGCGGTGTAAAAGAGCAAATAGTCTGGGTAGCCATTTTATTAGGTGTTCAGGAGTCTTATGGCTTGGGGGTAGAAGCTGTTTAGAAGCCTCTTGGACCTAGACTTGGCGCTCTGGTACCGCTTGCCGTGCGGTAGCAGAGAGAACAGTCTATGACTAGTGTGGCTGGAGTCTTTGACAATTTTTATGGCCTTCCTTTGACACCGCCTGGTATGGAGGTCCTAGATGGCAGGAAGCTTGGCCCCAGTGATGTAATGTGCAGTTCGCACTACCCACAGCCTCTGACTGTGGTGGTATGTAAATAGCTACAAAAAATACAGATGAAAACTCTGTAGGTAGATAGTGTTGTCTACAGCTTATCATGAGATACTCTACCTCAGGCGAGCAATAGCTTGAGACTTCCTTACATATCATGCACCAGCTGTTATTTACAAAAATACATAGTCCGCCGCCCTTTGTCTTACCAGACGCCGCTGTTCTATCCTGCCAGTACAGCGCATAACCAGCCAGCTGTATGTTGATAGTGTCGTCGTTCAGCCACGACTCCGTGAAGCATAAGATATTACAGTTTTGAATGTCCTGTTGGTAGTTTAATCTTGCGCCTAGGTCATCGATTTCATTCTCCAAAGATTGCACGTTTGCTAGCAGAATGGAAGGAAGTGGGTGTTTATTCGATCACCTACGAATTCTCAGAAGGCAGCCCGCCCTTTGGCCCCTTTTTCTCCGCCTCCTCTTCACGCAAATCAGGATCTGGGCCTGTTCCTGAGAAAGCAGTATATCGTTCGCGTCGGGCTTGTCAGACTCGTTAAAGAAGAAAAAAAGGATTCTGCCAGTCCGTGGTGAGTAATCGCAGTCCTGGTGTCCAGAAGTTATTTTCGGTCATAAGAGACGGTAGCAGCAACATTATGTACAAAATAAGTAAAAAGACGTGTTATAAACAACGCAAATAAACTAACATAAAAACACAATCGGTTGGGGACACGTAAAACGTCTGCCTTCTTCTCCGGTGCCATTTTAACATCAAGTGATGTAACTTGCTCTGTGTTTTCAGGTTTGAATGAGACAATGCATTCCCCTAAACTTATTCTTTCAATAAAGTTATTGTTTTATTAATATTTATTACTTGTATATGTCTGTCCTTATCATATGTAAAGACTCAATGCTTTCTGTCATTTGGTTTGGTGCAGATATATGTTTAATTTACTATCTGGGTAAGAAAATAATTTTAGAAAAGTACCATCAGTCACTAAAACTGCTGTTATTTTGTAAAGATCAGAATAAAAGCACCTTTTACAAATAAAATCAAATGTATTTATAAAGCCCCTTTTACATCAGCCGATGTCACAAAGTGCTATACAGAAACCCAGCTTAAAACCCCAAACAGCGAGCAATGCAGATGTGGAAGCACGGTAACACGTTTCCAGATTTAATGTCATGTGCACAAGTGCAGTGAAATGCCTTTCTTGCAAGCTCTAAATCCTACAATGCAGTAATCAATGTACTGTAGTACTAAAAATAACATATGGTAGAACAAAAACACACGAGGAATTTAAATAAACAAGAACACAATGTGCAGGGATACTGGAGAGACAGGAGATATGTATAGGGGTAAGGTGACTAGGCATCAGGATATTTGATAAACAGAGTAGCAGCAGCGTAAATCAAGGTTGTGTGTACGTGTGTGTAGAGTCAGTATGAATGTGCGTGCATGTTATGTGTGTGTGAGCAAATGGTTTGTGTGTGTGAGTTTGTGTGTGTGTACCATTTTAAGACCTTAGTGATTTGGACCCCGAGGAACCTGAAGCTCTCGACTCACTCCACTGCACTTTTTGTTGTAACAACCTTTCATTGCAATTTGCTTTCTTATTTACTTTCAACAACAGAATGCAAGTGTTTACTCATTAGAAAAATGTAAGTAAGTTTTAATCTCGAGTATCATCACAAAGTCTATTTTGCTAAATGATGAAATAGACTTCGAAGATACTGAAGATTATACCATGGGCAATTGCGTCTCAGAGGCCTAACACAGCAAGTAATACTAAGTCTACTTAGTATTGCTCACTGTGTTTGGCCTCAGACGCAGAAGTCTATAGTCTGCTCTTTAGATAATCATGCCATTCTGCAATGAATAGTAGGCAGACAGGGTATAGGCCAGGATGGTCCACCACGCAAACCGGCTGATCTGGTTCTGCATCTTCTGGTGAGCAATCCAACAATGATATAACAAATGCAATTAGTTGATTACAAAACAAAGTAGCCTCCACACCTGTGGAAGTTAGTGCGTTCAGGGTCCAACTCCAGCTCCAACTGACAGGTTGAATACCATGTGCCTTTGTTGTTGTTTTTTTGAAGGGGTGAGGGGCTGGGCTCTAGACAATTCTATCAGCCAATCAGGCTGTATATGTAAATCAAATCAAATAAAATCAAATTTATTTATATAGCCCTTCGTACATTAGCTGATATCTCAAAGTGCTGTACAGAAACCCAGCCTAAAACCCCCAACAGCAAGCAATGCAGGTGTAGAAGCACGGTGGCTAGGAAAAACTCCCTAGAAAGGCCAAAACCTAGGAAGAAACCTAGAGAGGAACCAGGCTATGTGGGGTGGCCAGTCCTTTTCTGGCTGTGCCGGGTGGAGATTATAACAGAACATGGTCAAGATGTTCAAATGTTCATAATTGACCAGCATGGTCGAATAATAATAAGGCAGAACAGAATATCTAAAATATTTAATTTCATATTCAATTTTGTATCCTAATGCCGACTCGATCAGAGTGAGCATTTCAGAGCCCCAAGAAGGCTCAGGAAAATAAATTATTACACAGTGATTTATGAGACAAAGTGATGATTTGAAAATAAAATTAAAAAGACTACATGGGGGCTTTAAAATGACCAGCATTACACAAGTTCGGGCATAGCATATGCATAGTACTGGGTTAATTTAAGGCATATCCCAATCCCTCCCTTCTATTCCTCTCATATGTAGATTTTCCTGATGTTTTTTCTATATCAAATATCAGACTTTCTAAATATGTCCAGGTGAAGCAACATAAGTCCTGGTATTCTATTTCATGCTTCCCTGACTGAAACACCTTATCTCGATCTATAGATTTTGTAACATCAATAGAGGATACATTCAACACTGCCCTCTTATCTTGATTTGACTAACAAAATGACCTTCTATGCCAATACAATTGGGAAGGTGCACTTTTTGTTGTAACAGTAGTAGACTGACATTTAAGATCAAAACAGTAATGTAATCCAATTTTAGACAGCGATAAAACCTGACCACATTAAGCCTGGAGTAGTGAATGTAATTACACTGGCCTACTGTTCACACTTAGCAGATGAAACAACAAAACCACGCCAAACTACGTCTGGACAAACAGTACATCACTATAGGTTTCTGACTTTGTAAAACCCTATTAAATGCAACTCTTCAAAACCTACAGTAACCCAGTGACATGAGATAGTGTATCATCGAAAGGCAATTCAGTATGACTGTTCTCAATAATAATACAGGGATCCAGCATGTAACAAAAGTATAACTCTACACTGATTCATACAGGTCAAGACTCCACATCTCTAAAGCCCATGATTGTCATCTTCAAGGTTGTATAGGCTCTATTGCAGCATGTGAAAGCCTTTCACGCATGTGACAGAAGGAGGTGTGAATGAGTGATACACTCTGACAGAAAGCGAGAAAGAGGGGCAGCTCAAAAACGGGCCACGGTACTTTGTCAATTCGTGAGACAATCAGGGTTCCATTTTCATGGGGTTGTGCTGTGCTGGTGCCGGAACCCAGTGGAGAGAGACATACAGCTTCATGAGCACAGCTGAACTTGGGATGTTAAAAGCAGGACTCAGCAGGAGCAGAGCTGAGCCCATATTCTAATCTATCTGTCTGTCTGTCTGTCTGCCTGTCTGCCTGTCTGCCTGCCTGTCTGTCTGTCTGTCTGTCTGTCTGTCTGTCTGTCTGTCTGTCTGTCTGTCTGTCTGTCTGCCTGCCTGCCTGTCTGTCTGCCTGCCTGCCTGTCTGTCTGTCTGTCTGTCTGTCTGTCTGTCTGTCTGTCTGTCTGTCTGCCTGCCTGCCTGCCTGCCTGCCTGCCTGTCTGTCTGTCTGTCTGTCTGTCTGTCTGTCTGTCTGTCTGTCTGTCTGTCTGCCTGCCTGCCTGCCTGTCTGTCTGTCTGTCTGTCTGTCTGTCTGTCCCGACTCCCACCTCCTAAGATCTCAAAGGAAATGCAGCAGAGAAATGCTGCGATGAGAAAGCGTTTTACAGAATTTCACTCAACACCTCCATAGTAATTACCCTTTGAGACCTCCCATTTCCCACACCTTAATCAAAATCCTAAAATGGAGGGGGGGGCATTGTTGCCCATTTCTTCATGTCATTGGGATTCACATTAACTCTTAAACAGAAATAAATTGTAAGCGTTTGACTGTAATAATAATCTAAAATAGCAGGGTGAGGGGTTGAAATATTGGGCACCAGTAGACTATTCTAAGTCATGAAGATTGTTATTGTTGGCACACAACGTAGCGAGTTGACTAAATACATTTTTCTAAGCAAACGGAATTCACAAAATCATTAGTCAGAAATGCAACATAATATTTTTATGCAGTTCGCATTTTTTTCCTCATTATTTTCTAATGAATTGTTGGTTTAGGAGATTAGACAGCGAACCAGCTCTTCATATTACATTTTCTCTCTCTCAGGAGTCATTGATCCCCAGTAGATAAGCGTGATTTGGCTCTGACATAATAAAGCTCAAAACAGAACCCCCACTGTCTCACCAAGTGATACAGCCGTGTAAATCAAAGCGGATTTAAATGGGTCTAACTATTGTAGAACACTATGTTAAGAGACTTTCTCTAATGCCAAATGTGTATCAAATATGGGCCAAGATGACAATAACTCCAGCTACATAGGTTTACTGACGATAAAAAAAAATATAGTGTGAAATGCACATGTAAACCATATGTAAATGTAGGTTATTTTTGATGGGTGGCCATAGCGTGATTTTAACCCACATGGGGGATGAGTCTGTGACGTTTCCATGGCTCTGATCACACGCAGTCAATGTAGTATTGCACATGAAATAGTACAACCAAATATGGTATGATGCATGCTGTTGGTGAGACTACTCATGGCTGCATGCTGGTTACTGCCCCACCATGTGTTACCCGTATCCTCCAGATACACTCTGCTCTCCAATATTCCAATGAATAAATCATGATACAATATAATACTCTCAACATGGGCAAGTTCTGTCTTCAAACTCTTGGTTGGTTGTCTGTCTGTCTGCCCGTCTGTCTGTATGTCAAGAAAAGGCTCAAGGCCTCAAGGAACAATCAGCATCCATGCTTACCATATTGGTAACTCTGCCAGGGCTGCTCAACCTTCTGAGCATGATGATGAAGATTAAGGCTTGATTTTACTGACACATGGTTTAAACAAGCATTGCCCATGCAATATACAGCGTATCCCCGCCGAGCCAGTGAATTACGACATACTAAAACAGAGCCCTCCAAAAAAACAAAACAATAAGTAACACCTAGATTGAGGAAGATCATCTCCATGCCAATAAAACCAGAGGCTTCTTCTCCAAATGAATGAGAGCTATGCTTTAATATGGAGCTTGTTCCCATAGTTACTAGTGATTGGAGACACATTTATGTCACTTACGTGTGCAAACTTAGGGTAACAATCCTGCATGAATCTTCACTTGCTAGAATTAGCATAGAGATTGAAATCTGAGGCAGGCTAGGATCGTTCTGTTCTCAGTTCAACTTCCTCCTGACAGAGGTGTTTAATTTTCAGTTGTCCATCGTGTCTGCCTTCAAAAAGACATTGAAAATGTGGGCCTTCCTCGCTGAGGACATGCTCCTCCGTTATACTCTTTGAGTGCCATGTGGCTACAAATGTCATAGAGATTGAACTGTGTTTTGCCTGCAACTAATCTATGAAAAATAAAAAACAAGAGAAATCTGTAGAGAGCACTTTTAACAAGGACCAAAGCAAAGCAGTTGTGCTTAGGTTGTACCTCACAATCGGCGACAATTAATTCTAATTTAAGACCTATCTACCAATTTTTTTTTTACAGTGGATCTGTATCGACTCTCCCTTCTCTGAAAACCCACTGAAGTCTCACTTTCCATTTTAAACACAAAAAATAAAATGAAAATAAATGACATTTTCTTAAGAAAGCGATTTGAAAAAATAGAGAAGGATTCACATCACGTTGATGAAAACTGACAGCTCTGTATTGCGTCTGACTGCATTCGGTTGGGTCACTAGCTAGAAGACTGAAATAAGGAATATCACTCTTGAGTTTCAATCTTTCAATAAAGACAATAGCGACTAAAACAGATGAGCGCAGACAGAGAAAAAGGAGATACGAGGTAGCATTAATCCTCCCCTCCGGCCACGTTTATGCCATTTCATTTAATAAAAGGTGGCCAGTCAGGGGACACTCACAGACTCCTCTCCCATTTAGGAGAACTTGGGGGATCATCAAGGTGTTGAAGACAGTCTTTAGGGAGATGCTCAGGGGATTTATCTGGCTGTTGGTGAGCTAGGCTGGTGATTTAAGGCCTGCTACTCCCCAAACGCTAATGGAGAAAGCATCAATTCCAGAGTGGAGGGACTGAGAGGGAGGCCGATGACAGAAGGAGAAATGCATTACTCTGACTCACAAACAGTACTGACACTTCCTCTGGAAAAGACTGGCTGACTGTTAGTCATCAAGCACCCATGATTGGGAATATCAGTAATTGTCAGAGAGAGAGCGAGATAGAGAGAGAGATCGAAAGAGAGAGATATAAAAATATAACAATACCTTACTTGTAGTACTTTTATGCTTACAGTAAACATTACAATACAGTATGTATTGCTATTTCAATCATATTTGATTTGACAGTTGTGCAACGTCTCTGGTGACCCGTACTCTTGTCATCTACTCAGAGAAAGTAATATGTTTCTAGACTACATTTTTCTATTATTAAAATGTTATTTGATCATTTTAATTGGTACATTAACAAACATTAACATTTTCAGGCCCGATTTAAAAATTATTGGTTGAATAACAAACATAGAACTCAAAATGGATAGTCTATTTCTAAAAACAAAACAACTTTGACAGCACAAATAAGTTATTAAAGGTAGCTAGGAGAACAGAATGCGACTGAGCAGAATTATATCAGAGTTGGTACACTATTGCAAGCTGTTCTTATCCTACGGCCCATTAACTTCAATAATATTAAAGCCAGATCTGCAGACATTAAATTGCCTTAGCAAAATATTAAAGATGGCAGGAGTGGGCAATAGCTGTCCAGTCATCAATTACACTGTGAGGTGATTTGTCATTAAAATGGCTTTTTGGAATGGCTGGCATTGGTAATTCAATTCATGGGGTTAATAAGAGACCGTTTATATTGAATTATTACATCCGTTGTATGTTGACCTTGTTAATAAACGAGGGGCATTGCATCAGCACACACGAGTGCAGTGTCTGTGGTACTAGCACTGTATACAGTACCGTAATCATCCATGCCACATCGAGTCTCATTAGACAATCTTTATATCGACAAGGATGACAAAATAAACATGTTGCTAATTTGAACAAATGCTTGGAATAGCTAATCCAACATCGCTAATGGACTAATGGTTGTGAATGTTCATACTACACATGGCAGTGTGTGGACACAAGCTCTATATGCATCTTTTCAGAAGAGAGTGATTGGAATAACAAAAAGTAAAATGGAAAAAATGGATGGATGTCCAGTCCTCATTTACTAGCCTCTGACCCCAGGTGCCTCGCGCTTATTCCGCCTAATGAGTGAGGAGATGAAGGACGTGGAACTGATGCTAATCCACTCATCACCTGAGAAACAGAAAGAGGGAGCGGAGTCTGGCTGTGTGTGTCTCAGAGAGGCTGGTGGGCAAAGATAGAGGAGGACGGGCTCCTTGTAATGGGTGGAATGGAATGAATGGGACGGTATCAAACACATACCATTCCGCTGATTCCATTCGAGCCATTGCAATGAGCCCGTCTGAAATGCCCGCCCACCAGCCACCACTGCTCTAGCTGCTCTACTCAAATGCTGTGATATTACTGAAAGTTAGAAGGAGCTGAACTCTTTCGATAGCTGGAGAATGGACGAAAAGGGTAACAGGCAATACCAGGTGTGCACTAGCAGGAAATACCTGCAGTAAGTAAACATGTATTTCTGTGTAGCTTCACGTCGGGCTTGATTAGCTGTAGCTGAGTGAGTATCTTTTTTAGATATTAAAATGGTAAATAGTATTTGATATCTATTACAATAGATCAATAAAACAAATGATCAAATATAAATGTCATACCACCAGCCAAGTCTTCTGACACGGAGCTGCTAACCCTATTAGCACTATTTTCCCTTCATGTCTGAAAAGTCCTCAGTTCTTAACCATATCAAGGCCCTTGGTTAAGAAACCGATAGGGACGAGTCAGTTAGATGATGGACATCATTTGAGAAGTGGTGTCAGAGCTTGTTAAAAGCTTGGCCCTATCCTTGGTCTATGTACACCCAAAGGCATTTGCACTGCTATAATGAGGCCATGTGTCCAAAGCTCTTAGTTTGTAGGGAACAGGGGCTTATTCCCCAGCACCTGCAATCGGCAACATCTGCACAAATCCCTAATTCACGTCTAAACACATCTGCCCTCTTATATAAGTCAGTGTACCATGTTATATAAAATACATGTTTTATTATTAAGAGGGTTGACTCATAAGAGTACCTGCAATTCAGAAAATCGGTTAAATTATCTCTTACGATTTGGTAAATCCTTTAATTTTTTAGGATCTAACTTACAGTATTCTTTGTGTTTATTTACTGACATTACATTATTTTAATATAGTCCATGTATAATTACTCATAATTGAGTAGTATTAATTATCTCAACATCATCTTTTGCCCAGACGTTACGTCAGATTCAGTTGTAGCAACACCAGAAAAGCAATAATATTAAATTGTGCTTTGCCATGTAGCTACAGGTTTTTAAATAATGATGTTTTATTTTTTATTTAACCTTTATCTAACTAGGCAAGTCAGTTGAGAACAAATTCTTATTTACAATGACGGCCTTCCCCGGCCAAACCCGGACGACACTGTGTCTGGAACTCTATTGGAAGGATGCGACACCATTCTTCCACAAGATATTCCATAATTTAGTGTTTTGTTGATGGTGGTGGAAACGATGCCTCAGGTGCCGCTCCAGAGTCTCCCATAAGTGTTCAAATGGGTTGAGATCTAGTGACTGAGACGTCCATGGCATATGGTTTACATTGTTTTCATGTTCCTCAAACCATTCAGTGACCACTCGTGCCCTGTGGATGGGGGCATTGTCATCCTATGGGGGTATACTGTAGCCATAATAGCCAAAATAATGGTCTGCCCAGCATTTTTATACTTGATCGGTTAAATTAGCATTTTTATACTTGACCCTAAGCATGATGGGATATTAATTGCTTATTTAACTCAGGAACCCACATATGTGGATGCACCTGCTTTCAATATAATTATTTTGTCAGTTACCTGTAGAGTGCATCAAAGCAACAGCCCTGTGTTTTTGTTGATGTGTGATGTGCGTGGCTCTAGTTTTTATCCTTCCCTTCCTTTGTATAACTGTCAGAATGCATATCCTTGATATGTCTAACGGAACAACCATTCCATGTGATCTTATCCAGGGCTTGTTGCCCTCCCCTTCCTCTTGAGGGCCCTCTTGTACCCAGAGGCCATCTCGTCCGACAGTCCAGATCAAAGTTCCAGCTACTTCTCCACGTCCAGCCAACATGGCCTGAATATTTCTCTCCCATCTGAGAGAGAGAAATTCCAAATGACGAAAAGGGAATTGAAAGGAAAAAGAAAAGAGAGATTGTTCTTCCTCTGAGAAATGAGCAGCTTTTTCGCCCGGGGAGGGTGAATGGCAGCTGACAGAAATTGGACGCTTGTAGCCCCGCGTGGAGGTTGCACCAGGTCAGTCTGCCTCTCCTATCAGGCCCCATGAAAGGCAGAGGCAGATGATGTGCCAGAACAGAGAGGGCATGTAGTGCGTCCTCGACAGCGGTTGTACCCCATCACCATCTCTCTCTTCTGTAGCCAATCTGTGTGTGTACTGGCCGTTCAGGATACCAGTGAACACAGAGCCCAGGACTGAAAGGGAGTGAGAGTCTGCTCTCTGGTTTCAATCAGCTGCCAATGTTTGCCAACAGCTACAGCCCCTCCACCTCATAACAGACCAGAGGCTGAATGGGTCAATCCTATCAGGGCCTTAGCTTTGGCCTCTTTCAACAAAAAATAAAAAATAAGTCAACCTTGCGAATTATAGCTAGTATCTGAAACATATAAAGTATATCACAAAAGTGAGTACGCCCCTCGTATTTTTGTAAATATTTGAGTATATCTTTTCAAGTGACAACACTGAAGATATGACACTTTGCCACAATGTAAAGTAGTGAGTGTACAGCTTGTATAACAGTGTAAATTTGCTGTCCCTTCAAAATAACTCAACACACAGCCATTAATGTCTAAACCGCTGGAAACAAAAGTGAGTACACCCCTAAGTGAAAATGTCCAAATTGGGCCCAATTAGCCATTTTCCCTCCCCGGTGTCATGTGACTCGTTAGTGTTACAAGGTCTCAGGTGTGAATGGGGAGCAGGTGTGTTAAATTTGGTGTCATCGCTCTCACACTCCCTCATACTGACTGATCACTGGAAGTTCAACATGGCACCTCATAGCAAAGAACTCTCTGAGGATCTGAAAAAAATAATTGTTGCTCTACATTAAGATGGCCTGGGCTATAAGAAGATTGCCAAGACCCTGAAACTGAGCTGCAGCACGGTGCATCAAATTGGTCTGCATGGCTGTCGTCCCAGAAGGAAGCCTCTTCTAAAGATGATGCACAAGAAAGCCCACAAACAGTTTGCTGAAGACAAGCAGACCAAGGACATGGATTACTGGAACCATGTCCTGTGGTCTGATGAGACCAAGATAAACTTATTTGGTTCAGATGGTGTCAAGCGTGTGTGGCGGCAACCAGGTGTGGAGTACAAAGAAAAATGTGTCTTACCTACAAAGGTGTCTTGCCTACAAGCATGGTGGTGGGAGTGTCATGGTCTGGGGCTGCATGAGTGCTGCTGGAACTGGGGAGATACAGTTCATTGAGGGAACCATGAATGCCAACATGTACTGTGACATACTGAAGCAAAGCATGATCCCCTCCCTTCGGAGACTGGGCCGCAGGGCAGTATTCCAACATGATAACGACCCCAAACACACCTCCAAGACGACCACTGCCTTGTTAAAGAAGCTGAGGGTAAAGGTGATGAACTGGCCAAGCATGTCTCCAGACCTAAACCCTATTGAGCATCTGTGGGTCATCCTCAAACGGAAGGTGGAGGAGTGCAAGGTCTCTAACATCCACCAGCTCAGTGATGTCGTCATGGAGGAGTGCAAGAGGACTCCAGTGGCAACCTGTGAAGCTGTGGTGAACTCCATGCCCGAGAGGATGAAGGAGGTGCTGGAAAATTATGGTGGCCACACAAAATATTGACACTTTGGGCCCAATTTGGACATTTTCACTTAAGGGTGTACTCACTTTTGTTGCCAGCGGTTTAGACATTAATGGCTGTGTGTTGAGTTATTTTGAAGGGACAGCAAATTTACAAGCTGTACACTCACTACTTTACATTGTGGCAAAGTGTCATATCTTCAGTGTTGTCACTTGAAAAGATATACTCAAATATTTACAAAAATGTGACGGGTGTACTCACTTCTGTGAAATACTGTATATCGCAAACACTGCTGCTGAAACGGCCAACTCTAAAATGACTCCTGAGGATCACCCACCTGAGCCAGGCCTTAAGCCAAGGAATAACCAGTGGAAAACCTGAGCTCAACTGCTATAAAATACCACATTTCTGCCCTCTCCTGATCCTAGGAGATTGACCAGAGCTGTGAAGTAGAACCATAATGGTGTCCTAGTTCTTCAGCTTCACACAAAGTGTTTTCCAAAACATGAAATTAAATCGGTTTCCAAGTGTGACCAAACTTTTGAAATGTCACAGCCATGGTCACAAAGCGGCTTCATCCAGCAACTAGATTCTAGCCACAACTTTACACATCTCCTCGACTCCTCCTTATACTGTATATAGTGCGTTCGGAAAGTATTCAGACCCCTTGACTTTTTCCACATGTTACAGCCTTATTAAAAAATGTATGAAATCGTTTGTTTTCCTCATCAATCTACACATAATACCCCATAATGACAAAACAAAATCTTTTTTTTACACATAAAAAATTAAAAACAGAAATATCACATTTACATAAGTATTCAGACCCTTTACTCAGTACTTTGTAGAAGCACCTTTGGCAGTGATTACATCATTGTCTTTTTGGGTATGACGCTACAAGCTTGGCACACCTGTATTTGGGGAGTTTCTCCTCTCTTCTCCTCTCAAGCTCTGTCAGGTTGGATGGGGAGTGTTGCTGCACAGCTTTTTTCAGGTCTTTCCAGAGATGTTCGATCGGGTTCAAGTCCGGGTTCTGGCTGGGCCACTTAAGGACATTCAGAGACTTGTCTAGAAGCCACTCCTGCGTTGTCTTGGCTGTGTGCTTAGGGTACTTGTCCTGTTGGAAAGTGAACCTTTTCCCCAGCTTGAGGTCCTGAGCTCTCTGGAGCAGATTTTCATCAAGGATCTCTCTGTGGAGATTTGCTCCCTTCATCTTTGCCTCAATCCTGACTAGTCTCCCAGTCCCTGCTGCTGAAAAACATCCCCACAGCATGATGCTGCCACCACCATGCTTTACCGTAGGGACAGTGGCAGGTTTCCTCCAGACGTGTTCTTTCTTGGTTTTATCAGACCAGACAATCTTGTTCCTCATGGTCTGAGAGTCTTTAGGTGCCTTTTTGGCAAACTCCAAGTGGGCAGTCATGACTGCCCTTAAATGAGGAGTGGCTTGCATCTAGCCACTTTACCATAAATGCCTGATTGGCTGGAGTGCTGCAGAGATGGTTGTCCTTCTGGAAGGTTCTCCCATATCCACAGAGGAACTCTAGAGCTCTGTCAGAGTGACCAGCAGGTTCTTGGTCACTTACCTGACCAAGACCCTTCTCCCACGATTACTCAATTTGGCCGTGCGGCAAGTTTAGGAAGAGTCTTGGTGGTTCTAAACATCTTCCATCTAAGAATGTTGGAGGTTCTTGGGGATCTTCAATGGTGCAGACATTTTTTGGTATCCTTCCCCAGACCTGTGCCTCGACACAATCATGTCTCGGAGCTCTACGGGCAATTCCTTCGACTTCATGGCTTGGATTTTGCTCTGACATGCACTGTGGGACTTTATATAGACAGTCGTGTGCCTTTCCAAATCATGTTCAATTAATAGAATTTACCACAGGTGGACTCCAATCAAGTTGTAGAAACATCTCAAGGATGATCAATGGAAACAGGATGCACCTGAGCTCAATTTTGAGTTTCATAGCAAAGGGGCTGAATACTTATGTAAATAAGGTATTTATGTTTTTTAGATTGCTGAGGATTTATTTCATTGAATCCATTTTATAATAAGACTGTAAGGTAACAAAATGTGGAAAAAGTCAAGGGGTCTGAATATTTTCCGAAGGCACTATATTATCCCTCACCCAATCTATTCTATAAAGTATGCTTCTACCATTTAAAAAACCCTGAACACACAACACAACAAGTACACAGGTGGTACCCAGAGGCTAGCCTTGCCTTATTTCAACATAAGTCCACCCCTCTGCAAATTGCTTGTTCATGCTTGAGTCTTAAAGGAGAGGATATGCCAGGAGAGGAAAATATAAACAGTATGTAGCAGCACTGCCTGAAGCACCAGCACTGTTATTACTGATTGTCCAGAGAACAGCTTGTTAAGTCGACAGTCATCGACAGCGTCCATACCTGACACAGTGCCGTGAGGAGAACAATTTGCCCCCTGGTGTTAGATGCAGACACAGAGAGTGGCATGGCTGGTTTCTGTTGTTTGGTCTACTTAACAGCTTCTTTGAGGCTTCCTCTGGGTTCTATGATAGATACTGTAACATGAAACCTGGGATATGTTACCAGATATACGGATGTTACTGTTGCAAAAAACTGCTTAACTTGATGGCATATTTTCAATGGAAAAAATACCAGTAGTTTCTGGTAGTGGACAGTGTCTGCATCCACCACTAAATAAAGAAGTTAGGTCTATTTTTATCAAGTAATTTTAATTATGCAAATTATTATGTAAATCTTCCCTTTTAAAAAGGATGATGCAAATTAAATGCAATAATCCCCCCAAAAAGAATTGCTACTTCAGCAAAGATAGTTCACACACCAAAATACAGTTGTGGTGGTGTTATAATTAGCGAATATCAAAGTCCTATTTTGTGAAAATACAGCAATGCTACACCTTCAGTACGTGCAGATCAGGAAGAGAGAGAACACAGAGAAAAGACAGAACATCAATATTCCGTGATGACTGAATCTGTGTGGATCTTGACTAATAATTTGAAAGGAACACACACAACTCCTCTAATTTGGCTTCTTTACATACTAATTGCATAATTCATTTGGTCTGCCACTGAGGGGAGAGAGAGTTTGAGCAAGCAGTTCACGTATCTGTCAATAGTGCAGGCAAATGATCCTCTCAGTCAATTTACCCAACAGCGGATTAAAACTCTGTGTGAAGAGGGAGAAGTCTACAGTTAGAGTCCCTGAGAACCGTACACCCTTAACGCCTACTGACTGCCGTGAATTACACTGTAACTTCTGTTACAGTGAAAAATACATGAAAAACCCAAAAGTTCCACATAAAATAATCTTTATTCCTGGTAATTTGCCAATGTAACCACTCGAGGGTTAAAATGAGGAGGTTAATTTGCTACTGTACGACAGTATTGTGCTCTTTTCAGACAAAGGGAATAAGAATCCCAAAATAATCTTTGCAGCAAAACAATTGTTGAGTGTGCTCACACAGGAAGGGTGATGCCGCACACCGTTTCTTAAGGGTTCTTGTTGTTTCCTTGCCTTGTACTTCCTTAACCCTTCCTTGGCCTCCATTTGATCAAATGTCAAGTAATTGATTTCCCCTCATGCTATCTAGGCATGAACTACTAATGTCCTCCAGTTTTTCTCATCATCACTTCAGCGTGTGACAAGGACGCTCATAAAATCATGAATTATTAGACTTAAGCTGGATTAAGCTCTTTGTCATGACATTGCTGAAGGATATTTCACAAATCCAAACATGGACTGATTTGGGCATTGTATGGCATTGACCTTGGATCAGTTCTCTCTCTTTTGGTTTGGGGATGAAAAAAAGGAGAACGGATTAAATGTCCGTGTGTTAAGGTCAATCTAAACACTCACCTAGGCTACTTTGCATGTTTGTCAGAGTTTATGAGAGATGGATTGACACATTTGAAGAGGCTTAATAACAGATTAGAATTATGATATAAAGATTATTTTTTAGAATTACCCCTTAATTTCATAAACTAAGGATACGGTCTCTACTTCAAGCATTTGTGAAAATTAACAAAATAAACGGTAAACTTTGGTTTATCTACAAATGCCCAGAGCCATACTATTAATATGATGGAACATTATTTCTGTTCCAGTGCCAGAAAATACATTTGCATCCTTGCATCCTGAATATGATGGCTGAGGTCACACACGGTTTTTCACTGACATTAATTTCTCACAATCAAACAAATGCTGGAGGCTACCGAAACCTTATAATTTAAAATTAAACAGAAGCTAAAATGGTTCAAGAACAAATGACTCCAAAGGAAAGCTCAACTACCATATTATACAGTGAACAGCTGGGTACTTTTCAGTTAACTCAGTGAGAGTTTGATTTCAATGGGGTGTCAGGTCTTTCATTCTTGACTTTCAGGGACTGTAACACCTGTTATCATAGTTTAAGGAAAAACCCTCTCATGTTCTCTGATGTTTTAGCACCTCTCCAGTCCAGACATGATAGCTGACGCCAATGAGCATGCCTGTCAAGCTCAACTTAGTCATCCACTGAACCTAACATATGGTTAACTGACATCAAGATGAAGTCAGCCAACTTGATCGACATTTCTCTTTATGTGTTGAGCCTTCAAACACAAACCTCTTCCTTTCAACTTTACTTGGCGCCAACAAGATGAGCAGTGAGTTGAAAAGTACCAAGTTATCTCTGTGGGTATATGGAAGTGGGTATGTTCACTGTTACTTTGACCTATTCTGTGCCTATGTTTTAATGACCACAACTATGACTTCAAGTGAGAGCAGCTCTGATATTCTGTCCAAAAATGTTGTGTATTCTACCCCCGCTAGGAGTCTCAAGCTTGGTCCAAAATAGATACAAAGCAATGGAAATTGGAACACAAACATTCAGTATTACTTTCTGGTCATCATGCTCCAGACTTAAGTCTCAACAGAGTAGTTCACAGAAAAACAACAAGACGTATGTGGGAGCTTGAAGAATTCTCTACAGCTGAGTGATACTGTAACGTTAGTTTGTCTATTTGTCCCAATTTTGGAAATATGCTAGTGATAGTGGCACTTATCGAACTTTAACTAATTTACAGTCACTCCTTGACATCTGCTCTCTAAAGTAGCAGATGCACCGAAACCAGAGAGACAGCCATTGTGTGGTATTCTTTCAACGGCAACTGGAAACCTGTGGTTTGCAAGGATGTCATGTAATAAGTAGCTGCAAAATGTCACGTTAAACAGAGAAGCTGAGCATATGGAGGCGATAAGCCCAGTGTTTAATTCGGCTATCTGCTATTCATCAGATTTGCTTTGTCCCAATGAACAGCATACAGCTTAAGTTCTATTTTTGGAATGGCTTGCATTGCTGTTGTGTGGTGATATTTTGCTGTCGGCAGTAAACGGAGCGCCTGACAGAGCAGGCAACGTGCTATGCATACGTGATAACCACAAGAGATTATTTAGCCTTATGAATTCCATATGATAGCATAATGCTAGCAACTAGCATGGAGAAGCTCAGTATGTTGTTCAGGCATTCATCTAGGTCCAACATGTCCAACAGCAATGCACAGACTTTTTGTTGAAACAATGAAGGGTCTTCAATCATAACACCAGTGAATTGACCAGGTGCTTTCTTTATTGTTGTAGGGAGTGCACCTTGAAAGTAAATCCTTGCAGTGAACAAATTAGGTTGGCATCAGTTAAGCTCATTTAATATTTCTCTATTAATGTCCAATCTCTCTGAACTAAAAGTAACAGCAATGTTTATGAATCATCCTTAGAACATCATAATAGAGAAAGGACTACACCACGCTAGAACATCAGAATAGAGGAAGGACTACACCATGATAGAACATCAGAATAGAGGAAGGACTACACCATGATAGAACATCATAATAGAGAAAGGACCACACCATGATAGAACATCATAATAGAGAAATGACTACACCACGCTAGAACATCAGAATAGAGGAAGGACTACACCATGATAGAACATCAGAATAGAGGAAGGACTACACCATGATAGAACATCAGACTAGAGGAAGGACTACACCATGATATAACATCAGAATAGAGGAAGGACTACACCATGATAGAACATCAGAATAGAGGGAGGACTACACCACACTAGAACATCAGAATAGAGGAAGGACTACACACCACACTAGAACATCAGAATAGAGGAAGGTGTCACGCCCTGACCTGAGATATCTCTGTTTTCTTTATATTTTGGTTAGGTCAGGGTGTGACTAGGGTGGATACGCTAGTTTTTGGATTGTCTAGGGGTTTTTGTATGTCTAGAGTATTGTAGGTCTAGGTATTTGTATGTTTATGGTGGCCTGATATGGTTCCCAATCAGAGGCAGCTGTTTATCGTTGTCTCTGATTGGGGATCATATTTAGGTAGCCATTTCCCTTTGGTGTTTGTGGGTTCTTGTCTATGTGTAGTTGCCTGTCAGCACTCATTTGCATAGCTTCACGTGTCGTTTTGTTATTTTGGTTAGTTTGTTCAGTGTTCATTCTTATAATATTAAAGAATGTACGCATACAACGCTGCGCCTTGGTCCGATTCATTCGACAAACGTGACAGAAGAAACCACCATAAAGGGACCAAGCAGCGTGTTCAGGAGGAGCAGACATCATGGACATGGGACGAGATTTTGGACAGTAAAAGGACCCTGGACGCGGGAGGAAATATTGGCAGATAGCGCAGGAGGAACAGCGACGATACGAGGGGACGCAGTTAGCACGGAAGCCCGAGAGGCAGCCCCAATAAAACATTTTTGGGGGAGGGGGCACACAGTCCGGGGCCTCCAGCGACGATCCCCAGTCCGGGGTCTCCAGCGGCCTTCATTCAGTCTTCATTCTTATAATAATAAAGAATGTACTTATACCACGCTGCGCCTTGGTCCGATTCATACGACGAACGTGACAGAAGGACTACACCACGCTAGAACATCAGAATTGCGGAAAGACTACACCACACTAGAAAATCAGAATAGAGGAAGGACTTCACCACGCTAGAACATCAGAATAGAGAAAAGACTATGCTAAAAAGTACAATCTAGACATATGATCAGATTTTCTCTGCCTTACTTGGTCAAGTTGTTGTTTGTGATTAATTAGCTTTACACAGATGTATAGTGGACTACAACAGTACATTCAGGTTATCATACCAGGTTTGTTATCATTCGATTGCATGGCTTCATACAAGACGAGCAGCTCAGAAGGTGACTGTGTCCAGTGTAACAGGGACATCTGGTGGCCGCCAGGAGTCTTACAATTCAAATTTCTAAAGCTTCTGAAAGTTTCTCTCCTCAATCAACATACAAGTCACTTTGGAAAAGGATACACTGTAGATGGATGCTTGATCTGAGTCCAATTAAGAGTATAGCTCATTCTGAATGACAGTCTTATATATACTATTGTAGGGGCCAACACCTGAATCTGTCAAGTGTTACTGTCAAATAGGTAGCAAAAGACTATCCTCCAAAATGCAGGTAGGCCAAGGCTGCATAATATTCAAACGGAGAGAGTTGGCAGTTTTCCCCCACTTCATGTACGGTTTCAGTGTCCGTCAGTGTCAGGCACTCTCACTCTCCTTCCACACTCTGAACAGTGTGTTTTAATCCCAGAACATTCAGACTTGGTACCTGTGCTACTCACCGCTCTCTGAGACATCTCCAGAACGATCCAGTTACAGTGTTGCAACTTCCGACAACACAAACCCAGGAACTCGCTCGAGTCTGTTTTCAAGCGGTCTTAAGGTTGTTTAAATGTAACAGTAGCAGTAACAGACAAAAGGACCTCCTTGATTTGAATAGATTCCTATTAGTGGCACATACAACGAGGTAGTAGAATTATATTTTTTTCCTACCCCAAGTGGAAAACTGTCAAATAGGTAGCAATTTTGTTAACTTTCGGCAAAAGAGACGGTGCATTATGCCGCTATAAGCTTCCAGGAGCATGTTTTGCGTTTGCAGCCAACAAGGAATCGAGCTTTGTGGGGAGTGGAGTAGAAATACAGTCATGGTTTAATATAATATGTTCTTACAGAGGTAGTTCTGACTGCTGCAACCTTTTTTCACACTGTTTACTTACTCGAATAAGTGGCTCCCTCTCACAGATATTAATAGGGAAACGTTTCAACATGAAACATACTCTAGAATAGGCCTAACTTGACAGTGGTGTTTTATGTTAGCAAAAGGCAGCCCCTAGGCCCCAATTTAAAACAAATTACAGATAAAGGGAAACCACACGAAAGGTTAACATGTTTATGATGTATTCTAAGGATAGGTGTGGTTTTGTGACGTGAGAAGAACAGCTTGGGTGGTGTGTTGGAACTACTTTGGTTAACACCTCAGTGTGCGTGTGTGTGTGTGTGCATGCGTGCATACATGTGTTTGTTGCGAAATTAAATTTAATTAAATTAGCTCAGTGTGTGCAGTAGTTGCGTCAATCCACAGATTCATCTGCAGATGCTCTATTGGTTTAATTATTTAATCACTTGGCCAATCACCTACGTCCAAATATCAAAACATATGTTGCCAACCTATTTCTTGAGAGATGGCCATATTTGAAATGACTGTTTGCTGCCAGTGCCAGCACGGTCTGAGTGGAATTAATAAAAAAACACTATGCCTCCCCTTCTGCTAAGCGAGCCTTGGCGCTCCTGTGGTACCATACAGTACCTGCATTTAGTTTCACACATTGGGGCAATTTGAGAACGAGAGAGTCCAATTCAATGAATGAAGAGTTGTTAGTGCAGATGCAGTATTGAAGGGACATCTGTTACTCGAATAGAGATAGTCAAATGGGTACAGAGTACATAGGCAAGCAGCTTGCGAGGAATGTCGAAATGAACCCCAAAATTTAATTGGTTTGTTCAAGAGCCATACAACTGTTGGAAACCCAAATACAGTGAAACGCATGAAAACTAATCTGGTTTTATCAAAGGATAAATAAACCTCTTATTAGCTATCCAAGCGGTCACACATAATTCCTGTCAGTAATTACAACAATAATACTGTATATTCTAACTGTATATTCTAAGGCATGTGACTCTTTTTTTCTCATCTACTGTTAATTTCCAACACAAAGGGACGTGTAATTGAAAATAATCCTTTCTTTCCTATGCAAGCCTGTTTCTTTTCCCGACAACGTCAGGCCGCCTGTGAATCCTGAGAGGGCCCTTTCTTCCTGTTACTGGATGAGGCTGTGGTTGCCACGGTAACGGCATGAGAGAGACACAGGCTGCCTTGGTCGTGTGCAATTTCACAGCAGACTGATGAACGGGGGCCTAATGAGGAGAGTGTGTGCGAACTCACAACTCAGATGTGCCGCAGCAAGGTAAACCAACACAGTGGGTCCAGGTCTGTCTGTTGCCTGCCTACACACATGCACGCACACATTTATTTTTCTCCCAAATTCCTGCTGCCATAGCAATACAGTACGTGAGTTTAAATCATCCCACAAAGGTTCACATTGCAATGTGATAGGCTATGTATAACTCCATTGGGTGCTACATAAACACAACCTATTTTCACTTGGTAATGACTAGTGTGGTCATGACATTTTTTGTCATTTGTAACTAACTGCTAGAGAACTAACTGTCTAATAACCATGATGAGTTGTGATGTTTTGGTTCCTGTAGAACATGAAGGCCAGGATTCAACCCAATGCGTGTTATAGATCAGTGCACTAGACAGCCAACAATGCACCTTTAAAAAATAAAATGAAATTAAGAAATATATAAATATTAGGACGAGCAATGTCGGAGTGACATTGACTAAAATACAGTAGAAGAGAATACAGTATATACATATGAGATGAGTAAAGCAGTATGTAAACATTCTTAAAGTGACTAGTGTTCCATTATTAAAGTGGCCAGTGATTCCATGTCTATGTTTATAGGGCAGCAGCCTCTAAGGTGCAGGGTTGAGTAACTGGGTGGCAGCCGGCTAGTGATGGCTATTTAAAAATTAACAATGGCTTCCTGCCATCCAGGTCCTCTATACCAGACGGTGTCAGAGGAAGGCCATAAAAGTTGTCAAAGACTCCAGCCACCCTAGTCATAGACTGTTCTCTCTGCTACCGCACGGCAAGCAGTACTGGAGCGCCAAGTCTAGGTCCAAGAGGCTTCTAAGCAGCTTCTACCCCCAAGCCATAAGACTCCTGAACAGTTAATCAAACAGCTACCCAGACTATTTGCATTGCCCCTCCCCCCTCTCCTACTCTGCTGCTACTCTCTGTTATAATTTATGCATAGTCACTTTAACTCTACCTACATGTACATATTACCTCAGTTACTTCAAAACCGGTGCCCCCGCACATTGACTCTGTACCGGTACCCCCTGCATATAGGCCTGCTATTGTTATTTACTGCTGCTCCTTAATTATTTCTTAATCTTATCTCTTACTTTTTGGGGGGTATTTTCTAAAAACTGCATTGTTGGTTAAGGGCTTGTAAGTAAGCATTTCACTGTGCATGTTACAAATGCAATTTGATTTGATTTAAATTTGACCTTGAGTGTTGACCTTGAGATAGAAGCTATTTTTCAGTCTTTCGGTCCCAGCTTTGATGCACCTGTACTGACCTCGCTTTCTGGATGATAGCGGGGTGAACAGACCGTGGCTCGGGTGGTTGATGTACTTGGTGATCTTTTTGGCCCTCCTGTGACATCAGGTTCTGTAGGTGTCCTGGAAGGCAGGCAGTGTGCCCCAGGTGATCCTTAGGTCAGACTGCACCACCCTCTGGACAGCCCTGCGGTTGTCGTACCAGGGGGTGATAAAGCTGACAGGATGCTCTCAATTGTGCATCTGTAAGTTTGTGAGGGTCTTAGCGGCCAAGACAAATTTCTTCAGCCTCCTGAGGTTGAAGAGGCGCTGTTGCGCCTTCTTCACCACACTGTCTGTGTGGGTGGACCATTTCAAATTGTCAGTAATGTGTACGCCAAGGAACTTGAAGAGTTCCACCTTCTGCGCTGTGGTCCCATCGATATAGATAGGGGCGTGCTCTCTCTGCTGTTTCCTGAAGTCCACGATCAGCTCCTTTGCTTTGTTGACGTTGAGGGAGAGGTTTTTTTCCTAGCACCAATCCACCAGGGCCCTTATCGCCTCTCTGTAGGCTGACTATCATTGTTGTTAATCAGGCCTCCTACTGTTGTGAGGTCTGCAAACTTGATGATTGAGTTGGAGGCATAAGTGGCGATGCAGTCATGGGTGAACAGGGAGTACAGGAGGGGGGCTGAGCGAAGTGGAGGTGTTGTTTCCTACCTTCACCACCTGGGGGTGGCCTTCAGGAAGTCCAGGATGCAGTTGCACAGGGTGAGGTTCAGACCCATGGCCCAAGCTTAATGATGAGCTTGGAGGGTACTATAGTGTTGAAGGCTGAGCTATTGTCAATGAACATCATTCTGACATAGGTATTCCTCTTATGCAGATGGGATAGGGCAGTGTGCAGTGCGATGGTGATTGCATCGTCTGTGGATCTATTGGGGCGGTAAGCAAATTGAAGTGGGTCTAGCGTGTCAGGTAAGGTAGAGGTGATATGATCCTTATCTAGCCTCTCAAAGCAATTCATGATGACAGAAGTGAGTGCAACAGGGCGCTAGTCATTTAGTTGAGTTATCTTTTCTTTCTTGGGTACAAGAATAATGGTGGATATCTTGAAGCAAGTGGGGACAGCAGACTGGGACAGGGATAGATTGAATATGTGGCTAGGGATGCCGTCTGGGCTGGCAGCCTTGCCATCTTAAATGTCTTACTCACGTCGGCCACGGAGAACGAGAGCCCACAGTCCTTGGGAGCGGGCTGCTTTGGTGGCACTGAGTTATCCTCAAAGTGGGCGAAGAAGGTGTTTAGCTTGTCTGGGAGCAAGATGTCACTGTGTGTGACGTGGCTGGTTGTCCCTTTGTAATCCGTGATTGTCTGTAGACCCTGCCACATACGTCTTGTGTACTGACGTTTGTCCTGTTTGATTGCCTTACGGGGTAAAAACTACACTGTTTGTATTCGACCATATTCCCAGTCACCTTGCCATGGTTAAAAGTGGTGGTTCGCGCTTTCAGTTTTGGCGAATGCTGCCATTTATCCACGGTTTCTGGTTTGGGTAGGTTTTATAGTCACCATGGGAACAACCTCCCCTATACACATCCTGATGAATTCAGTCACAGTGTCCGTGTATATGCCAATATTATTCTCAGAGGCTACGCAGAACATAACCCAGTCTGCATGATCAAAACAATCTTGAAGCATGGATTCCGATTGGTCAGACCAGCGATGAATAGACCACAGGTACTTCCTGTTTGAGTTTCTGCCTATAGGAAGGGAGGAGCCAATTGGAGTCATGATCTAATTTGCAGAAGGAAGAACGGCGGAAGACCGTTAGGCATCTCGAAAAGTTGAGTAGCAGTGGTCTAGTGTTTTTCCTAAGCGAGTACTACAGTCAATGTGTTGATAGAACTATGGTAGTGTTTTCCTCAAATTTGCTTTGTTAAAACCCCCAGCTACAATAAATGTGGCCTCAGGATATGTGGTTTCCAGCTGGCATAAAGTCCAGTGTAGTACCTTGAGGGCCGTCGTGGTATCGGCTTGAGGGGGAATATACACGGCTTTGACTATAACCAAAGATAATTATTTTGGGAGGTAATACGGCCGGCATTTGATTGTGAGGTATTCTAGGTTGGGTGGGAAAAAAGGACATTCACATAATGAGTAGTTAATCATAAAACATACACCACCGCCTTTCTTCTTTCTGGAGAGTACTTTATTCCTGTCCGCTTGATGAACTGAGAACCCATCTGGCTGTATGTATGGGGACAGTATATCCCAAGAGAGCCATAATTCAGTGAAACAGAGTATGTTATAGTCATTGATGTCTCTCTGGAAGGAGATCCTCGGCCTGAGCTCATCTACTTTTTTATCCAGAGACTGAACATTAGCGAGTAATATACTCTGAAGCAGTGGATGGTGTGCATACCTCCTGAGTCGGAGTAGAAGTCCACTCTGAATACCTCTTCTCTGCCGGTGGCGTCTTGGAACAGCCTCTGGGATAAGTTCAATTGCCCTGGGATCCAATTCGGGAAAGTCATATTCCTGGTCGTAATGCTGGTGAGTTACCGCCACTCTGATATCCCAAAATATTTCCCGGCTGTATGCAATAACACAAAAAACGTTCTGGGCTAATAATGTAAGAAATCACACAGAAAATACTGCAAAGTTGCTTAGGAACTAGAATTAGAGCTGCCATGTCTGTCAGCTCCATCTACTTAAGTATTACTTAAGTAGTTTTTTTGGGTAGCTGTACTTTACTTTACTATTTATATATATTTTTTACTTTTACTCCACTACATTCCTAAAAAAAATGATGTACTTTTTACTCCATACATTTTCCCTGACACCCAAAAGTATTTGTTACATTTCAAATGCTTAGCAGGAAAAGGAAAACTGTCCAATTCATACACATAAAGAGAGAACATCCCTAGTCATCCCTACTGCCTCTGATCTGGTGGACTCACTAAATACAAATGTTTAATTTGTAAATGACGTTGGAGTGTACACTGGCTAAATAAAAAAAAACAAGAATATCATGCCATCTGGTTTGCTTAATATAAGGAATGTGAAATTATGTATACTTTTATTTTTGATACTTAAGTACAGTGCATTCGGAAAGTATTCAGACCCCTTCACTTATTCCACATTTTGTTACGTTACAACTTGATTCTAAAATGGATTAAATACTTTTTTTCTCTCATCAATCTACACACAATAGACCATAATGACAAAGCATTACAGTTTTTTAGACATTTTTTGCTAATTCATAATAAAAAAATGAAATATGACATTTACATAAGTAATATGGGGTACTGTGCGCATATTTTACTGTATATTTACTGTACACTGTATATTTTAGCAATTCCATTTACTTTTGATACTATTTGATAAACCAAATACTTTTACTCAAGTAGTATTTACTGGGTGACTTTTACCCAAGTATGACAATTGGGTACTTTTTCCACCACTGTAGATCGCACTGCGTATGTCAGCTCAAGCGTAAGTATGTTATAGTGCACTGCTTAATAATGCACCTTGAATTGAATCCCGGCCTATATTTTCCAAGTAATCCTATTACAGAGTGAGTGAGTCTTGTATGTGCCAATATTGGTAATTTGTTCAACATCATATTATGGTGTTTAGCGACTCTGCACTATTACAGAGACGGCTGGGGGGAGGCTTTGTGTTTGTTGATGCATACTAAATGTTTTGGCGTGCAGTTGAGCGGAGTTCGACTGTTTTTGATTCTCCCAGATCCACCCACACTTTACCATGTCACTTAGCAACTTCATAGTAACCCCGCCAGAGGAAAAATAACCTTGGTTATCTTGAGTATGTGTCAACTGATAAAACGCTTTCAAAATTCATGTAAGGCAAATGCTCAAAGGGTTACGTTTCACCTCACTAAAGTTATAAAGACAAGGACATACGGTACGTTGCAGATCTAAATTCAAACACCGTATCAGATAAATTATGAATCAAATCCAAATAGTTCTTGTCTCACTAACATTTCCACTACAGTGTTTCACAGTGCTCCTTTACATGGTCAAGTATCAGCTGTATCACTCACTATCATTATGGTAACTGACTCAGAACCCGCTCTAGACACATCCCTTGAGCGTACATACATACATCTATCTAGATTAAACATCTCCCCAAGTCATTACTAAAAGTTGCATACTGTATAATTGAGGGATGTTCTGTGTAAATTCTAGTACAATGAATCATGGGATTTCTGCACAGCAATGTCTGTTCCACTGGAGGGCAGTGCTGTCTTACTTTTCAAAAAAGGAAATAGGAAAATACACTGATTTCCCCTAATCAGTCTGAAATAACACTGAAATGTGTGTGTGTGTGCCTGTGTGTGCGCAGACATATGTCTCCATGCTATAACATAAAAATATACCACATCCTAATGCATTTACAAAATAATTTGAAAATGTTATCCTGTCTATGCTCAGACATTATGGTTGCCTCCACTTTTCAATAAGCACTTTCATAAACCAATATCATAACGGCAGTAGCAATTACTCATCATTCATTACAAGAATGAACATTTTTAACGTTCAAAGTGGTACTCAGTCTCTGCTATGTAACGTTACAGCGGGGATATTACATGGTCTGTGGCTGACCGTGGACATATTGCTCTGAGAAGTGGGTTCAGTCTGATGGCTCCGGTGATGGATAAAAAATGCACAGCGTATGTGTCATTTCAATGACTTCCTGTATCCATCCCGATCACATCCCATTTAACTAATGACATTTAATCCATACAGGCCCCTCCATAATGCAGTTGTGATCAGCGTGAATTAACCGACGCTGAAGTTGGAAATTGACGAGAAGGTGTCCTCCGCCTCCCATCTCAACCCATTGGAACACACTGGGAATGTGGAATGTTCAGCGAGGGAGCTAAAGTTCACCTTAAATCAGAGCATGGTTTATCAACTCAATAATCAGGACCTCAACAATTTCCATTAGGGTAAAGTCACTAGTTTATCTAGGGCTTTGTCCCACATGGAATCCCATTCCCTATGTAGTGCACTGGTCAAAAGTAGTGCACTACACAGGAAATAGGGTTTTTCCTATGATGTGCACTACTTTTGACCAGTGCACTATATAGGAAATGGGATTCCATTTGGGAAGCAGCCGAGATGTGGCATGCAGGCATGGACTATGACATCTACAGAGGGATGGAATTTTGGGTAAACATTGTCACATTATGGTTCATTAAGTACTGTACAGGGAGAGAAATGCTGGGTGGCAATTCACAAAGAACAGCATTGATTTCTTCATATCTATCAGTATATCTAATAAGAAATCACCCCACAATACATCACTGTTTTGTCAAATTCTCTCATGCAATGAGTCTATTCTATTATACAGTATGTTGTATGCAGTATATCTTAGACAGAGTAGGATAGGCTGCATACTCATGAGAACTAATGCATTCTCCATACTCAGTCTCTAATAGTGACGTGATGTGCTTGATATGAGATGAGATATATTCACAATCTACTAGTAACTCAGAATCGGCATGAAAATGTGGGTGACAGATTTCAGTGTGTGTCCCTCAACAGCAGAGTTAAGTTCATTCCTGATCTGTACTAGAGTCTGAACACTCAGTAAAAGCTGGACAGCTGCAAGCAGCAGATGGACACCCCCTTTAATTGCACACAACATCATTTCTACTAAATATAAAAATTCATGACAATAAAGGACATTATAGACTCTGGGTCCATGGGTATGTGGACGAACAGTGTGTATATACAGCAGCCAGGTTTTCATAGAGTTTGTTGGTCTCCATAGATCTCTCAAGTAAAATATTAAGCTGTCAACAACAACCACAAAAACAGATCAATCCCCCATCAACATGATGATACCTTAAAACTGCAACAAGAAATTAGTTATCTACAAGAATGAGGAATACACAACTCCCTGACTCCAGTCCACATGCTCAAATCAACGCCTTGCATCTGTCTGTCTGTCTAAAGGTATTCATGTGTCCTCTGTTGAAACTGAGTATTTCTGTCTGTAATAATATTCTGATTGGCTGGGCCTGGATCCCCAGTGGGTGGGCCTGGCTCTCAAGTGAGTGGGCCTATGCCCTCCCAGGCTGTGCCCCTGCCCAGTCATGTGAAATCCGTAGATTAGGGCCTAAATCATTTATTTCAACTGATGTATTTCCTTATATGAACTGTAACTCAGTAAAATCTTTGAAATTGTTGCATTTATATTTTTGTTCAGTTTATATATGATTGGATGTACAGACATGATGGGCTGTATATGGATAGAATATGTAGTATATGTGAAGGAATAGTATATGTACAGCAATAGTTAAAAATTATAGGCCTTGACTAGAATACAGTATGTGTATATGAAGTGGGAAAAACAGTGTTCCATTATTAAAGTGACCCTTGTTCCATGTCTATGTCTATAGGCAGCAGCCTCTAAGGTGCAGGGTTGAGTAACCGTGTGGTAGCCGGCTAGTGACAGTGACTAAAGTTCAGGGCAGGGTATTGGGTGGAGGCCGGCTAGTGGTGACTGTTGAACAGTCTGCCTAGAGATAGAAGCTGTTCTTCAGTCTCTCAGTCCCAGCTTTGATGCTCCTTTACTGATCTCGCCTTCTGGATGGTAGTGGGGTGAACAGGCCGTGGCTCAGGTGGCTGAGGTCCTTGATGATTTTTTTTGCCTTCTGTGACACCTGGTGCTGTAGATGTCCTGGAGGGCAGGCAGTGTACCCCAGTGATGCGTTGGATAGAACGCACCGCCCTCTGGAGAGCCCTGTGGTTACGGACTGTGCCGTTGTCGTACCAGGCGGTGATACAGCCCGACAGGATCCTGTCAATGGTGCATCTGTAAAAGTTTGAGGTTCTTTCTTCAGCTTCCTGAGGTTGAAGAGGCGCTGTTGCGCCTTCATCACACTGTCTGTGTGGGTGGACTATTTCAGATCGTCAGTGACGTGTACGCCAAGGAACTAGAAGCTTTTCACCTTCTCCACTGCGACCCCGTCGATGTGGATGGGGGCATGCTCCCTCTGCTGTCTCCTGAAGTCCAAGATCAGCTCCTTCATTTTGTTGACATTGAGGGAGAGATTATTTCCTGGCACCCCTGTGCCAGGGCCCTCACCTCCTCCCTGGAGGCTTCCTCGTCTTTGCTGGTAATCAGGCCTACATCTGTTGTGTCATCTGCAAACTTGATGATTGAGTTGGGTGAACAGGGAGTACAGGAGGCGGCTGAGCAAGCACCCTTGTGGGGCCCCTGTGTTGAGGATCAGCGTAGTGGAGGTGTTATTGCCTACCTTCACCACCTGGCGACAGCCTGTCAGGAAGTCCAGGACCCAGCTTCACAGGGCGGGGTTCAGACCCAGGCCCCCGAGCTTAATGATGAGCTTGGTTACTGTTAACATAGACAGTCAATATTCTGGTCTACCTGACGGGTGTTTAGTGTGTCTTTAACCATAATACCACTATCACTATCAATTTCACTTCCACCTAGTCCACTTCCTGTTTGCTGTGTGTTTGTGTGTGCCTGTCTTGAGTGTGGCAATAAATGTGTCTCTTACTGGTAATTTCCATCCTCTTACTGGTGGGAAAGTTGCACCTATATCTAAACCGGCACCTCTATCGGTGTCCACCACCAGTAGGTGGCACTCTTTTTCAGGTACTATGCTGTTGAAGGCTGAGCTGGAGTCAATGAACAGCATTCTTACATACATTACCGTTCAAAAGTTTGGGGTCACTTAGAAATGTCCTTGCTTTTGAAAGAAAAGCATATTTTTAGTACCCGCAAAACAGTGAAGAAGCGACTCCGGGATGCTGGCCTTCTAGGCAGAGTTCCTCTGTCCTCTGTGTTCTTTTGCCCATCTTAATCTTTTATTTTTATTGGCCAGTCTGAGATATGGCTTTTTCTTTGCAACTCTGCCTAGAAGGCCAGAATCCCGGAGTCGCCTTTTCACTGTTTTGCGGGTACTATTTAATGTCTCTATTTAATGAAGCCACCAGTTGAGGACTTGTGAGTTTCTCAAACTAGACACTCTAATGTACTTGACCTCTTGCTCAGTTGTGCACCAAGGCCTCCCACTCCTTTTTCTATTCTGGTTAGAGCCAGTTTGCGCTGGTCTGTGAAGGGAGAAGTACAGCGTTGTACGAGATCTTCAGTTTCTTGGCAATTTCCCACATGGAATAGCCTTCATTTCTCAGAACAAGAATAGACTGACGAGTACTAGAAAAAAGTATTTGTTTCTGGCCATTTTGAGCCTGTAATCGAACCCACAAATGCTGATGCTCCAGATATTCAACTAGTCTAAAGAAGGACAGTTTTACTGCTTCTTTAATCAGAACAACAATTTTCAGCTGTGCTAACATAATTGCGAAAGGGTTTTCTAATGATCAATTATCCTTTTACAATTATAAACTTGGATTAGGTAACACAACGTGCCATTGGAACACAGGAGTGATGGTTGCTGATAATGGGCCTCTGTACGCCTATGTAGATATTCCATAAAAAACATCTGCCGTTTCCAGCTACAATAGTCATTTACAACATTAACAATGTCGACACTGTATTTCTGATCAAATTGATGTTAGGACATTTATAAGTAACCCCAAACTTTTGAATGGTAGTGTAGGTATTCAGCAAATGACTGATGTCTGAACACAACAAATCTGATTTGGTCACTGTTTGGACAGTCAGTATTCCAAAATGGATTTGAAAAACAAAACTGATTTGAGCATTAAGGCTATGTGAACAAGGCTATAGTGTCCCATTGATACAAATATCTAGCTTGACAAATAGACATTGGAAGACTGAGATCGTGACAGTAGTCTCATGACACGTCGTGACCCATCTAGGTTGAATTCTTTGGAGATATATGTAAAAAAATATTGACAGCTTTTGTAAAAATATACAGGGAGACGTGGCATTTCCTATCATTGTGGCGCAGCACAGGAAATGGAAAGCAATAAACCACATATAAGGGCATCCAGCCTGTACCTGGGATTTGGTGACTCAACAGCTGCTCTACACTGCTTGATGGACTTCTTTGATAAGACTATTTTACTGTTGCATAACCAACCCTGGGAATGAAAACATGAAATTATTTTACATCCCAGAGGATCAACAGCACAGCACCCTGGGCTTCCCGTTAAGTTCTTAATGTTCAATTCAATGTATCTTAAATCTCATAATATATTGTCTGTTTCCGTTTTTTCTTTATATAGAGCTAAAGATTTGCTTGTATCCAGAAAACTCCCTGTGAACAAGTCATGTTTGTGTCATCTGTTCTGTGTGTTTTTCTTCTGCTGCATTCTTGATAGTTCTTAAAGTGTCATGTCTGTTGTCCATGGCTGCTCGATCCATGTCCATTCTCCCAGTGTGATTGCAATACACATGTCGTCTATGCATTGTCTGCGCTGTCAAGAGGCTCTATGATCCTGAGTGTGCTGCCAAGCCTACTGTACCGTCAATGAGTGTCATGGCCATGTCTGAACTGTCATGAACGGCTGGTCTCTCATCACAAGCTCAGCCTTTCTGTTCGAGATATTCTTCTATCCTCTATGGATCTAAGTATGGTGGGTGCTTGCCAAGCGAATGCATCTACTCTGTGTAGTTTGAGCTACATAGCGAGCAGGAGCAGAACACGACAAAGGCCATCCATCAAAAAGACAAACCATATGCTGTTGCTGGCAAATATACAGCCACATAAGCAACATTAAATGTAATCCATTCCCAGCGCAGTACATTCCGACTAATATGTCATGTGATGCTTTCTCGTGCTGTCATCAACTTTGGCTTGACTTTGGTGAGCTTCATTCCTGGGACTCCCATGGGATCTGGCTTTTATTGTAAAGATGGCTTTATCCATCCTATCTTTCCCCCGGACTAATGTTTTACTATTCAGACTCTAACCATGTTCAATAATTCAATCACATTAAATGATTAGGAAAGATCAATATTTCAGTGTGAAAGTGCTCATGTGAGCACAGAGTCTGATGTACTGTGTCTGAAATACAGGAAGAGCCACACACACCAACAAAGATGGAGGCATGGCTTGTTCCCAGACTCTTCCCCTCACTACCCTTCAGAGAGGAGATCAAAGACAAGAAAAAATAGGCTTGGGCGGTATACCGTATATACTGTATACCGGGGTATTTGGAAATAGCCAAGGGATGGTTTTTCAATACCGTCAATACCGTTGAAACTATGTTTTTCAATACATTGTAGTATTTGTAGCTACATTTTAAGTAAATACCTGCAGTCAACTTGTGCAGTACCTTAGGAGATAAAGCAGATCACGTTCTTAATTTTACCTGTCACATTATTTTACATCATGAAGCTTACTATAGTTCCCCAAAATAGTTGAGCCAGTCACGTGTTTGTTTGTAAATAGCACAATGACTGAAAGCGGGAGCAGCTGATTTCAGCTGTGTATTGACAGGGGTCTCGTTTTCCATTGAAAGTCAACAGTGTTTTTTATGCTTCAATAGAGTGATCAGGGACGTGCAACTATTGTTTTCCTTTTTAGAAAATACATTAGTGCAATACATTTGGCTTCATTATCATCAGATGACAACAGATGTGCAAAGCTATTTTGCTGGCAACCACACAAGTAAATGAGCTTACAAATGAAAAGACAAGGTATTTTTTTGCTAAAACGATGCACGGCAATCATTTCTAATGATCATAGAAATAATATAGCCAGCTACATTTCCTAATCTTGAATTTTACAGGAGAGGTAGAAAAAAGCTGCATATCAGTCAGAGCGCTGTCTGCTGATAGAATGCCCATGAATTCTCAGAGTGGAGAAGTGCAACTGAAGCCCAAAATTATTCTGATGCAGAGAAGAAATTATAATAAGAAGCATTTTAGATGTACGTTTACAAAACGCAGCAAGAGATTTCACACTCGTTTGAACTTTTCTTCCTAAGTGAAAAATAAAGAATTCTGAGTTAACGCAATCCCTTAGTTTAACTTGCTAGTCATCAAAGTAAGTTACTGAATAAATAAGGTGATGAATCATCATATTGTAGAAGCTTTCTGCAGGGTTTGAGCAGTCAAAGCCCATTGGGTGAGTTATGTGTACAACCACTGCCCACATGCTCCTCCCCCATCTTCTCCAAGCAAAGGAGGCAGGCCCTTTGCCCTAGCGACTCCAGACAGTCACAGCGTGCTCACATGCTGCTTCAGAGCGGACAAGCATGCATCAAAACTTTGTTCATTTGCATAATGTCTCTCATTCACATTCGCTTGTAAATGACCAAACTCACCAAAAATGACATTAGGTTGCTCCTAGCTATACACTAACGGTCAAAAGTTTTAGAACATCTACTCATTCAAGGGTTTTTCTTGATCTTACTATTTTCTACATTGTAGAATAATAGTGAAGACATCAAAACTATGAAAGAACACATAGAGTGTAATCATACAGTATGGAATCATGTAGTAACTAAAAAAGGTGTGATACTGTCACGTCCTGACCATAGAAAGCCTTTATTTTCTATGGTAGAGTAGGTCAGGGCGTGACTAGGGAGGTTAGTCTAGTTTACATTTTCTATGTGGGGTTCTAGGTTGTTTTTTCTATGTTGGAGTTTTTGGTATGATTCCCAATTAGAGGCAGCTGGCTATCGTTGTCTCTAATTGGGGATCATACTTAAGTAGCATTTTTTCCACCTGTGGGTTATGGGATATTGTTTGTGTTAGTGTGTTTGATCACTACGTTGTCACGGGTCTTTGTAAGTTTTGTTATTTTGTTTCCAGTTTCACTTTGTAATTAAAGATGTGGAACTATACTCACGCTGCGCCTTGGTCCGATCATTATTACAAACAACGTGACAGAAACAAATCCAAATATATTTGAGATTCTTCAAATAGCCACCCTTTGCCTTGATGACAGATTGCACACTCTTGGTATTCTCTCAACCAGCTCATTTAAAAAATATATATTACCTTTATTTAACAAGGTAAGTCAGTTAAGAACAAACTCATCCTGTTCCGACTCATCCCAAACCCTCTCAATATGATTGAGGTTGGGGGATTGTGGAGGCCAGGTCATCTGATGCAGTACTCCCATCACTCTCCTTTTTGGTAAAATAGCCCTTACCTAGCCTGGAGGTGTGTTGGGTCATTGGCCTGTTGAAAAACAAATGATAGTCCCACGAAGCCCAAACCAAATGGCATGGCGTATTGCTGCAAAATCAGAGACAGGGTCACAGGCAAAGCACCCCCACACCATAAGACCTCCTCCTCCATGCTTTACGGTGGAAAATACACATGCGGAGATCATCCGCTCACCCACACCGCGTCTCACAAAGACACAAGGACAAGTTACCACCGGTCTAATGTCCATTGCTCATGTTTCTTGGCCCAAGCAAGTCTCTTCTTCTTATTGGTGTCCTTTAGTAGTGGTTTCTTTGCTCTGGGTCTTCCATTCCTGTGGTGGTCCCCATGGGAGCCAGTTTCATCATACTGCTTGATGGTGTTTGTGACTGCACTTGAAGAAACTTTCAAAGTTCTTGAAATATTCCGTATTGACTGATCTTCATGTCTGAAAGTAATGATGGATTGTCATTTCTATTTGCTTATTTGAGCTGTTCTTGACATATTATGGCCAAATAGGGCTATCTTCTGTATCCCCTAAATTGTCACAACACAACTGATTGGCTCGAATGCATTAAGAATGAAAGAAATTCCACAAATTAACTTTTAAGAAGGCACACCTGTTAATTGAAATGCATTCCAGGTGACGACCTCATGAAGCTGGTTGAGAGAATGCCAAGATTGTGCGCAGCTGTCATCAAGGCAAAGGTGGCTATTTGAAATATACTTTGATTTGTTAAACACTTTTTTTTGGTTACTACATGATTCTATATGTGTTCTTTCATAGTTTTGATGTCTTCACTATTGTTCTACAATGTAGAAAATAGTAAAAAATAAAGAAAAACCCTTGAATGAGTAGGTGTTCTAAAACTTTTGACCAGTAGTGTATATGTATAACTTCATGAGCTGGATTGCCTGTCTTTGCAATTCACTGGTTTCATTTGCACTCGTTAACATATTTAGCTAGCAGCTTCCATGGACATTTGCTATTAAATCACGGAATGAAAGAAGGACAGTATGACGATACGGAAATCTGTAAACCGCCCAACCCTAAATGAAGAGAAACCACAAGGATTGACAAAATAAGATGAATGGGGGAAAGCAGGAGGCAGATGGCATGACAGAGCTGCAATTACAGGACCATGTGGGTTGTAATGGGGGCTTCATCACCCCTTAACATTTCCCTTTCGATTAGCTTGACCTGTTCTGTCCCCATGCAACAATGGCGCAAGGGCAGTCTCTCATTTAATGCCATCCCATCCGCTCGTTATTATCCATCAAACACATTGACATAAATTGCACAATCATATCACCACACACATACACACGAAATCATCATCATCTTCGTCATGATCAAAACATTTTTGTTCCCTGTGTACCAAGATTCAATGGTCCAGAATGGAGCAGGCCAACGAACAGGATTCCCTCAAAAATGACAACACCAAGACAACACCAAATGAACGATTACATACATAATTACATACATAATAATGATTACATACATTACATAATTTTATCAAATTGACACTTGATGTAAATATTCTGGAAAACTAATTCCTTATCGCTGCTAAAACTGAGCAGTCCTGTGTACAAACTATTGAGTTGATTCCTCTCCTTGGAATGAAGGTTGATAGGAACTTTCTCATGCCAAGCGTAGCTTCTATGCCAGACCTGATTCATTTGGCATAGCAAGGCTTGTCCAATTGCCAAGCCTGAAAGGCCTCACAGGACCAATGCTGATTTGGTCCCAGTCTCAATTTCACACGTGCTACTAAACATATGACTAGAAAATATCCCTGTTCACATTGACAGCTCTCAAACATCTCCTTTTCTATGTATCAGACAGTGAGTGAGTCATTGTAGAGGGGGCGTAATCACAGTTTCTTCTTAGGATACAAGGAAAGTTATTTGAAAAAAAGAAACGATTTCAATGCTCAAATATAAGTAAAGCAATAGGTTAATAGTGCTTAACAAAATCCATACGTTGGTCAGAGACAATTTATGAAAAGGCTTGAAGAAATAAACCCAGTCTCAGAGAATGAAAATACAGCACAAACAATCAAATATACAGCTCTAAAAAACATGAATTTTGTGCTTTTAATTGAAAGAGACTTCTGCACACTGGTTGCAGGCATTGCACATTTCACATCTGTCTCACATTAATGGAAAAATGAATAAGTCTGATTTAATGTTAAACACTGCACAACTAAAGTATCAATATTCCTCACAGTCCCTGATATAAATGGCATCTGTTGTGACTGTCCAGATAAAAGACCAGGCCACCTTTAGCCTATCTGTAATCTGGGCATCTGTCTGACAACAGCAGCGGATTATTGTCCTGGAATACCTGGGAGGGGATCCTCCAGCTCCAGTCCAGCCAGTGTTTCAGACCCAAAGACTGCTGAAGCACTGGCTTCCTGGGAGGAGGAGAGCAGCATTGCTGAAATGTCCTCAGGGCAACACTGTGTGAGTAATGAACACTCGCTCAGCATCATGGAGGATGGAGGAGAAACTCAGCATAACAACCCACTCTGTAGCATCCACTAAAGAAAGAGAAGAGAGAGAGGAGAGTGGGCAAGTTACATCTACCACTAAATAAATCTAGCCAACAATGCCACAGAGAGAAAGAAAAACCCACTAAAAACTGTCCTGAGACTTTTTTTTAAAAGAGCGGGAAGGAAAGAAATAGAGGGAAGGAGGGAGAGAGAGGGGAGGGAGGGGAGGGAGGGGGAGAGAGGGGAGGGAGGGGGAGAGAGGGGAGGGAGGGGAGGGAGGGAGAGAGAGGGGAGGGAGGGAGAGAGAGGGGAGAGAGGGGAGAGAGGGGAGGGAGGGGGAGAGAGGGGAGGGAGGGAGAGAGAGGGGAGGGAGGGGGAGAGAGGGGAGGGAGGGGAGGGAGGGGGAGAGAGGGGGAGAGAGGGGAGAGAGGGGAGGGAGGGGGAGAGAGGGGGAGAGAGGGGAGAGAGGGGAGGGAGGGGGAGAGAGGGGAGGGAGGGGGAGAGAGAGAGGAAAGGCATTCATAACAGACACTCTCTCCGACATCATGGGAGGAACGATTTGGTGTCTAAAATAAATAGTATGTTGCATTTGCACACTCACCATTCTCTCGCCTCCTTCCATCCAGAACTTTCCACCAGACAAACAGTGAAAAGGAAGGGGGGCAATAAACTACTTATCACACCATGTCTCTCAAATTACAGTAAACCCATTGGTGAAGTGTCTCTCTCAAATGCCAAGGTAATTTATTTCATTAGAACATCCTAAAACACCAGACTGCACTTAGCACAAGCTGACATGGTCACATAATAATTTCATGGCATAAATCCACAACGGAATGGAATGACTGTATCAAGACACTAGTCAAGTACTGAGGGATTAATGGTGAATTGTCAAGAGACATTCTCAGTGATGAAACTGACAGACTGAGGATTGTCTGATATTAATGATGAAATAAGACTGTGGCATCTCATTTGTTGCACACACACATACACACACACACACACACACACACACACACACACACACACACACACACACAATGTTGACACAGGTTTATGAACTGCGGTTCTAGCTTTGACTTCCCTTTAAGTGACCTCTGAAGTGCAGTCACCAAAGCGACAGCCGCCATTATGGTGCCCACATGAACAGAATAGCACCTGTCACCTCAAATAAAACAGCACCATAAAGAGGGGGAAGTGCTGATTAAAATTCTCCAGCTATAGAGCCCCACAGTGGAGGTGTCATAATACCCATAAAACCTAGCGGTCAAAGAGGGAAATGGTTCCAATTGTTTTTCCACCATTCATTTTTCACATGGGGGATTTGGATTTTGGAAACACTTAAAATTAGGGCTGTGTTTAGTGCAGTCATACCCTGGTGTGACATTTTGATAGCTGTGTAAATCACTCTAGGATAAGGTGACTTTTATCAATATATTCGTCTCTATCAATGGTGGAAAAACGATTGGAACCATTTCCCTGTTTGACCGCTAGGTTTTATGGGAATTATGACTCATACTGTGGTACTCTATTGTTGGTGTTGATGGATCTTGGTCTGCCTGGTCCCTGTGACTGAACACTGTAGTCGTTGAACATAGTTTTCCACCTATAAGAGCCTGTTCAATGCAACCCTGCCACTGTGATTTACTGCAAAATTAAGTCACGGTTAAATCCAACGCAGCAGGAGTCAATATAACACAATTGAACAGCGCTCTGCGCTGACAGAACAGAGCAAACTGGCTCTAACTAGAATAGAAAGAGGAGTGGGAGGCCCCAGTACACAACTGAGAAAGAGGACAAGTACATTAGAGTGTCTAGTTTGAGAAACAAACGCCTCACAAGTCCTCAACTGGCAGCTTCGTTAAATAGTACCCGCAAAACACCAGTATCAACAGTATACAACAGTAAAGAGGCGACTCCGGCATGCTTGTCATATCATTCTAAGATTGAGAGTACTTTCTCCTCAGTTTCAAAAATACTCAGAATCGGTCCATTCTTTACCTTTGATTGTACTGACCAACGTTTGAGGAGCACTGACTTGCTCTGTGAAATGGGACACGTGCAACAATCAAAGGACTATGCCATTCTCGCTCTCCTCTTGGCATCATAGTGTTGAAATAGCCTAATTTCACAAACACACTCAAATGCCATCTATACAGGATAGGCTCAATTGAAAACCTACTTACACATGTCTGATAATGTGTCTGAGGGGGTGGAAAACGTCTCAATATCCCTGTGTAAATATCTGCTTTAGTTATTTAATTTTCCATGGAGGCTCTCACTAGAGTAGCCCTCTGTCTACAGACAGCTTTAATGAGCTGTTTGAAACTAGCTGATCCATATGAATGAGATGAAGACGCAGTTGTGTTTATCAGTCATTGTGATTTCAGGCCAGGATAAAAGGGTCACTAGAAAACACACTGGGCTTACATATATTAATACATTTACATGGTACTTATGGCAGGATGAAATGATGCTGCAACCACTATGTTTGAAATATGATGGTTGTATGGTCTTCTATGTTAAGCAGTTCTCGGGAAAGACGCCATTTGAACTCAATACACATAATCGGCTTTCATGTTTATGCAGCAGAATGCACAATACTGCTATCAGAAAGATTGTAGTATGTTCCAGTGTATATCTAATTCCACATCCCCGTATCACACTATGCTATGCATAATAGCTACACTAAAACTAGAAATACCTTTATGTTTTGATAGAAACCCTAAAAGAGCAAAAATATAAATCATAGCCACTTTTCCTTTGTGTTCAAATATGTTTAGATTGCAAATATTCTGTCAGATTCTGTTGTTTACCATTTCTTGTCTACAATCAGAGTATAGTTCCTTAGGCGTGAGAGAAGATGTATTGCCACTGAGCCCGAGAGAGACAAAAAAATATCTAAGATCGGGATCTCTAGGGAGCAGAGAGGTCTTGTCTAAGTCTTGAAAAGATCTGATAAGGGGGTGCAGCTTGACCAGGTCAAAATGTTATCAATAATGGGATGGACCTCGAGATCAATTCAGTGCAACAGGAAGCTCTCTCAAGTGAGGCATAAGACGGAAATGCCTTCTTGAACATGTAAACTTTCATGTGCCTTAATAACAAACTCATTGGTGATCTGGAAAAATAAATTGCAAATGATCCTCTCATGGAGAAACAAAGGATTCTTCAAAACAAATAAAATTGTATTTGTCACATGCGCCGAATACAACTTGCGTACACTTCATTGTGAAATGCTTGCTTACGAGCCCCTCCCAACGATGCATTTTGCTACTGCAAAATGTAGTTCAATTACCAGTTACTATTACTATATATAGTTCACTACTCCCAACACTGCTTTCTCATGTTCTTATTTCTATTTCTCGTGTTTTTTTTTGTTCTACTTTACTTTATTTTATAGTATAATATTTTTACTACAGATATTGATTACTGTATTGTTGGGAAAGAGCATGCAAGAAAAACGATTCACTGTACTTGTGCACATGACAATACATCTTGAAACTTGAGATGCACTGTAACCAAGTTTCAATCCAACTGCTTCCATATGCATTTATTCCTATTGAAGAACAGGTTCACAACTAAAGCATTGGAAACAGCAAAGGTGTTGCATTACATTTCACCTGGAGTGTATCCTTGAAAGAGTAGCACAAAGATGGATGTGTCATGTCTGTGACTATCATTAAATGTGAACAATGTTATTTTATCAAATCAATTCTCTATGTGTAATTATTATTTTGTGATTAAACTAATCATGTAAACTTTAATTAACTAGGAAGTCGGGGCACCACGGGAAAATGTTTATAGAGTCTCTAGTTCCCGAATTGACTCTTCAGATATTTTTTTTATATCTTATCGATTAGTCGTTCTCATCATTAATATATTATTACCTCATCAGTCTCATATCTGAATGTCGCAAACCCTTGGATATCTGCACGAACCCTAGTCTCCATAATGAATCAGCAATATACAAATTGACTTAATTATTTATTTACTAACTAACTAAACAAATCACAGAAATACATAAACAAACAATATAATTATTGGTTACTAACACTGATAAGTCCCTAGTCGGCTAAACCGGTATGACGGCTTGGTAGACAATGGAAAGGGGTGGGGACAGATAGAGTGGGGAAGACAAAATGGATTCACTACACGCAGTTGATCATTATATTCATTGAAATGCTAATCCTTTGCACATGAACAGCCGCTCATTTGAAAATAATTGCAATGTATATACTGTATTTATGCCCAATTGTCGTTGTAGTCTTTCTTCTCTGTTGGAATCGCAAGTCCGTCTGCTGGAGAGTCAGTTCATCAGAGAGTCTGGTTAACTTTCTCAGAAGTCACAATGTCTTTCGTGGTTGTAGCTTTCTCAGTGGCTCTGGATAGTGTCTGTTGTCATGGATGCGTCAGGATATGGTCGTTGCACAGAATATATACTTCTGCGGTTGTCGGTATTCTTGTACTAGACTTACGTCATTTCCAGCTGCAGACTAGTAAGTCTACGTCTAGGATATGCTCTTATTCTGGAGTGATCGATAGTCTCAGAGTTGAACCATTTTCAGCTGTGTAGCCAACACCACACGCTGTCTGGTCTCCTGGGCCTATAGAGTGGTAGCCATTTCAATGTCGGGACGGTTGTTTGACTTCAGTTTGTAGATTCCTTAACCATTCCAACATGTAGCGACAGCTCCATATTTTCTGGTTCTATATTTTCTGGTTCTATAATGTAAATTTCATCAGGAGCCGACATAATGTCTATGCTCACGTGGGTGTGGCCACTGATTTGGTTAACTTTATACGAAAGCCCATATTTTCTCATTTAGAAGGTTAACATCACATTACATCTCTTCACAAATAGTTTCCTGTGTTTTTTATATATATTTTTTTTATTTTACCCCCTTTTCTCCCCAATTTCGTGGTATCCAATTGTTAGTCGTTACTATCTTGTCTCATCGCTACAACTCTCATTCACAATATTCACAATACGTTTCACAATATTTAGATGTAGACCCCATAATTAATGAGTATACACAACCAAAGGCACAGTAATGATTGTTTCCTGTCCTTCATGAGATCACCAAAATGAAACACACTCGTCATGACTGTCCCTTAAGTGTCCACGGACCACTCTCACATTCTCAAAAATATAAATATTGTTTAACCTTTTCACACGTACCAACACAACACACGGGTGTGATCATTCTACAGTGGTCTCTGTAGAGTATGATCAATCCGGTGTAATTAGAACGCATATTTAGAACGTCCAGGTTCAAATGACGCAACAATCAGCATTTGAGCTGGCCAAACTTTTTTTCCGAAACATTTTGCACAAACACAGTCCTTACAAAGTTATGTCCAGAATGTGAGCAGTTTATTTGTTCAGATTGTGAACATTGCATATGTTCAGACATTCACAGAAGTAGCTACAGCATAAAACAATCATCCAAACCGGAAAAATGTAGGCTACATTTATTGTAGCGCTAACTGAGGCAAGATTGACATAACACAAGCGGTCAAATTTTTATAACTATCGGCTGACAGAAAGTACAACATGAATTAGCTAACAGCAATTACTATTTATAATTAATCACATCACGGATGAGCTCACCATTGATCTAAATAATTGAGTGAAACACTTTCTAGAAATCTAAAGTAATCTGACTATGGGTAGTTTGTGCGTGCCGCCATGCTTGTGTTTTTGGCATCAACCAAAGACAATAAGAGGAGACAAGATGAGTTTGGTGTGTCGTCTACGATCATTCCTTCACCTCAATATAACATCTTTGGTCTGCAGATTATGTGACACCCAGAATGCATTGTATAATGTCAACAAACATGGCGCCACACATAGCTGGCAAATAGCGTAGGTCATTATAAGCAGTACAACCTTCAAAAAAGTATTTTACACACATCATAGGTGTCCATTACAATATATGCAATAATCGAAATGCATTATTTGTCACCAGTAATTGAAAACATGTGAGTAAAATTGTAAATACATTATGCTCCATACATACAGTGGGGAGAACAAGTATTTGATACACTGCCGATTTTGCAGTTTTTAATTTTTTTTTAATCATAGGTACACTTCAACTGTGAGAGACGGAATCTAAAACAAAAATCCAGAAAATCACATTGTATGATTATTAAGTAATTAATTTGCATTTTATTGCATGACATAAGTATTTGATCACCTAACAACCAGTAAGAATTCCAGCTCTCACAGACTTGTTAATTTTTCTTTAAGAAGCCCGCCTGTTCTCCACTCATTACCTGTATTAACTGCACCTGTTTGAACTCGTTACCTGTATAAAAGACACCTGTCCACACACTCAATCAAACAGACTCCAACCTCTCCACAATGGCCAAGACCAGAGAGCTGTGGAAGGACATCAGGGATAAAATTGTAGACCTGCACAAGGCTAGGATGGGCTACAGGACAATAGGCAAGCAGCTTGGTGAGAAGGCAACAACTGTTGGCGCAATTATTAGAAAATGGAAGAAGTTCAAGATGATGGTCAATCACCCTCGGTCTGCGGCTTTATGCAAGATCTCACCTCGTGGGGCATCAATGATCATGAGGAAGGTGAGGGATCAGCCCAGAACTACACGGCAGGACCTGGTCAATGACCCGAAGAGAGCTGGAACCACAGTCTCAAAGAAAACCATTAGTAACACACTACGCTGTCATGGATTAAAATCCTGCAGCGCACACAAGGTCCCCCTGCTCAAGCCAGCGCATGTCCAGGCCCGTCTGAAGTTTGCCAATGTCCATCTGGATGATCCAGCGAAAGAATGGGAGAAGGTCATGTGGTCTGATGAGACAAAAATAGAGCTTTTTGGTCTAAACTCCACTCGCCGTGTTTGGAGGAAGAAGAAGTATGAGTACAACCCCAAGAACACCATCCCAACCGTGAAGCATGGAGGTGGAAACATCATTCTTTGGGGATGCTTTTCTGCAAAGGGGACAGGACAACTGCACCGTATTGAGGGGAGGATGGATGGTGCCATGTATCGCGAGATCTTGGCCAACAACCTCCTTCCCTCAGTAAGAGCATTGAAGATGGGTCATGGCTGGGTCTTCCAGCATGACAACGACCCGAAACACACAGCCAGGGCAACTAAGGAGTGGCTCCGTATGAAGCATCTCAAGGTCCTGGAGTGCCTAGCCAGTCTCCAGACCTGAACCCAATAGAACATCTTTGGAGGGAGCTGAAAGTCCGTATTGCCCAGCGACAGCCCTGAAACCTGAAGGATCTGGAGAAGGTCTGTATGGCGGAGCGGGCCAAAATACCTGCTGCAGTGTGTGCAAACCTGGTCAAGAACTATAGGAAACGTATGATCTCTGTAATTGCAAACAAAGGTTTCTGTACCAAATAGTTCTGCTTTTCTGATGTATCAAATGCTTATGTCATGCAATAAAATAAAAATTAATTACTTAAAAATCGTACAATGTGATTCTCTGGATTTTTGTTTTAGATTCCGTCTCTCACAGTTGAACTGTACCTATGATAAAAATTATAGACCTCTACATGCTTTGTAAGTAGGAAAACCTGAAAAATTGGCAGTGTATCAAATATTTGTTCTCCCCACTGTATATACATACATATATACTGTATGTGCCTACAGTAGAAACAACAACACAATATACAGAAAATAAAGAACTTACTTTGATAGGAACGCACACGTCCAAAGTTATTATGTGTAAGGAAAACAACGAGGAAGGCAAAGTGTGCCCCATCCATAAAATGTTCAAACTCTTGCAATTCTATACAAAAAGGTATTTAGTCAGCCACTAATTGTGCAAGTTCTCCCACATAAAAAGATGAGAGAGCCTGTAATGTTCATCATAGGTACACTTCAACTATGACAGACAAAATGAGAAGAAAAAAAATTCAGAAAATCACATTGTAGGATTTTTAATGAATTTATTTGCAAATTATGGTGGAAAATAAGTATTTGGTCACCTACAAACAAGCAAGATTTCTGGCTCTCACAGACCTGTAACTTCTTCTTTAAGAGGCTCCTCTGTCCTCCACTCGTTACCTGTATTAATGGCACCTGTTTGAACTTGTTATCAGTATAAAAGACACCTGTCCACAACCTCAAACAGTCACACTCCAAACTCCACTATGGCCAAGACCAAAGAGCTGTCAAAGGACACCAGAAACAAAATTGTAGACCTGCACCAGGCTGGGAAGACTGAATTTGCAATAGGTAAGCAGCTTGATTTGAAGAAATCAACTGTGGGAGCAATTATTAGGAAATGGAAGACATACAAGACCACTGATAATCTCCCTTGATCTGGGGCTCCACGCAAGATCTCACCCCGTGGGGTAAAAATGATCACAAGAACGGTGAGCAAAAATCCCAGAACCACACATGACCTGCAGAGAGCTGGGACCAAAGTAACAAAGCCTACCATCAGTAACACACTACGCCGCCAGGGACTCAAATCCTGCAGTGCCAGACGTGTCCCCCTGCTTAGGCCAGTACATGTCCAGGCCCGTCTGAAGTTTGCTAGAGAGCATCTGGATGATCCAGAAGAAGATTGGGAGAATGTCATATGGTCAGATGAAACCAAAATATAACTTTTTGGTAAAAACTCAACTCGTCATGTTTGGAGGACAAAGAACGCTGAGTTGCATCCAAAGAACACCATACCTACTGTGAAGCATGGGGGTGGAAACATCATGCTTTGGGGATGTTTTTCTGCCAAGGGACCAGGACGAATGATCCGTGTAAAGGAAAGAATGAATGGGGCCATGTATCGTGAGATTTTGAGTGAAAACCTCCTTCCATCAGCAAGGGCATTGAAGATGAAACGTGGCTGGGTTTTTCAGCATGATAATGATCCCAAACACAGCGCCCGGGCAACAAAGGAGTGGCTTCGTAAGAAGCATTTCAAGGTCCTGGAGTGGTCTAGCCAGTCTCCAGATCTCAACCCCATAGAAAATCTTTGGAAGGAGTTGAAAGTCCGTGTTGCCCAGCAACAGCCCCAAAACATCACTGCTCTAGAGGAGATCTGCATGGAGGAATGGGCCAAAATACCAGCAACAGTGTGTGAAAACCTTGTGAAGACTTACAGAAAACGTTTGACCTCTGTCATTGCCAACAAAGGGTATATAACAAAGTATTGAGATAAGTATTTGGTCAATAACAAAAGTTTATTTTCCACCATAATTTGCAAATAAATTCATTAAAAAAATCCTACAATGTGATTTTCTGGATGTATTTTTCTTATTTTGTCTGTCATAGTTGAAGTGTACCTATGATGAAAATTACAAGCCTCTCTCATCTTTTTAAGTGGGAGAACTTGCACAATTGGTGGCTGACTAAATACTTTTTTGCCCCACTGTATATGCATACTTGATCTGCACAAACATGCGTGAAGAGCTTGTCTGCAACGCTGAAATGGACTACTTCTATGTGAATTAATGAGGTGGAACACACCTCAATTAAAACTGTTATTGGAAAATATAACTTGTTAAAAAATTACTTGAAATTGACTATTTGAAACATGGCCTATAGATAATCAGCAGGCAGCGCGTGTTAACTGTCCTGTTACGTAATAATCACATTTTGGAACAGTGAGTGCATTCTGACATCACGTGCATAAAACAACTCATGCTGGGGGCGACCATCAGAGATATTTGGAACTCACATGTGAAAAGGTTCATTATTCAACATTTTGAAGTCCAAGGGTCTCTCTGTGTTCCACAGTTTACATTCCAATCTCAAACACTTCAGAGCATAGAGGCGGGCGTATTTTATGACCGCCATAGAGCGGACCCACTGTAACCTGATCCTTCAGATCGTCACAGGAGCGTTATGACAAATGAGAATTCAAATGATTAATTATCTCTATTGGTTGATAGGATTTACAAGTATACTGTCCCTTATGGAGTGCTACAATCAGTGTATACCTGTTGCACTGGACGGGGGACTGACCTGTGGAGACTTGACACCTGTTTAGTGACTCACAGATGAGTAACATTGAACGGGGTCAACAAGGGGTCAGAATCCTTTTCGTGAAACACCAGGCTAAATGACATTTTCAGGGTTTGTACTTTTGCATAAAAATGTGCCATTTAGAAAATAAACTGATATTGCGCATGAGGAACAATTTAATGAAGAGACAATTGCTGTTGTATTTTTGTTGGATAACCATGGCTGTTTTCTCACTGTCTTTTACCAGATCGCTGTGCTGTGCAATGGGAAATTAGGGAACCATCTATTGCTAAAGTTTCCTGAACATTACAATTTAGATTGTTAGGTTTACTTTGGTACAGTTTCTGATGAAGAACATTATCAAAAGACAAGATGAATTATAATTATAGTACTACAATAGGTTTATAATGTCAAGGTGTGTCTAAAGGCGAAGTCAGGTGCAGGAGAGCAGAGTATGATAAATAAAGCTCACTTTATTAAAGTTCCAAAACGGGAGCACAACAAAACAAACGCACTCAAAAACACGGAACAACAAAGTAATGCGCCAAAGAACATCGTATGACATTACACACAAAACGTGATGGGAAACAAAGGGTTAAATACTATTAGATTGATTGGGGAAATGAAAACCAGGTGTGTATGAAAATCAGACAAGACAAATGGATATATGGAAAAATGGAGCGGCGAGGGCTTGAAAGCCGGTGACGTCGATCGCCGAACGCCGCCCGAACAAGGGGAGGAGCCGACTTCGGTGGAAGTCGTGACATATAAACATTGTTGTAACAAGTAGGCCTAAGTATTAGTAGTATTTGGTCAAATAAATGTTTAAGAAATCTAAATGTGCTCAGCTTGATGCCTTTTGGAAAATGTAAGAGGACAAGTTATATTCATTTCCACAGACTTGGTAAAGCAAACCAGTGTCCACCACTGGTAGATTCAAACAAACCAACATTGTAAAAATGAGGAGAACCTATTTTCTTTGGACACACAGAAGCCATCCTATTTCCCTCTACTTCATAAATGTTGTATTGGGTCTTTGCTTTGAAGCCTTTGTGGTGGTACAAGATAAGAAGTGCCCTCCTTAAAAATAAATGTAAGAGTGGTTGCCTCAGATCATACAGCGTTCAACACCAAACATGGCAAACATTGGAGGAGCGCCTTGTACCTTGAAGTGAATACCAACTCTGTATGTTGTTATATCACTAAATATGGTCTCGAATCAACATCTTCACAGGGGTGTTGTGTAGAAATATTTGATCTCGCAAGATTTATGCAATTGTAGATTTTTATGGTGACCACAGCAAGGATTTCAGACACATTTGGTAGTAAACATCGTGGAAAGGGGATTGACTTGAACCTGGGGATATTTGTGGTTTCTAATGATATGGTTATGTACAAATATGATGTATGCCATGGATATTAACTTGCAAAGTTATAATGAACACAGCTTATGGAGCATTATAGTGTGCTGTTGACGGAAACTGATCATCGTTTGTCAGATAAACGCCTCGAAATTGAAAAGGAAACACTGTCAATTTAATAACGTGAAAGAAATCAGTGAGATCCAAAATTCGGAGCAAATTGCATTCGAGCAATCTCTGCCATCTTAATTTAACATTGCCAAGTCCTTGAAATATCAACACTTCTTTTAAAATATCAGATGAGTCCTTGGAAAGGCAATATCTCTAATTATTTATCTATTTTCTTATGCATTTCAAGATGTAAAGCCTAGGTTATACTGGTTTAAAACGCTGACACATCTGATTACAAATGGAAGTAATCAACTTGTTTGTCACCTCAGACAGATTCAACCAAGGTATTTTCTTCCATGCAACAGCGCTCCAATTTTTCATTTATAATTTCGCAGAAAGAATAATGTATATTTTCAGCCAACAACCCAAGTGAGTATTTTTCTTACAGTGTGTGAGCTGGTAGAATACACACATACATACAGTAACCTTCAGAAAGTATTCAGACCCCTTCACTTTTTACAAATGTTGTTACATTACATCCTTAATCTAAAATGGATTAAATGAAAACATTTCCTCAGCAACCTACACACAATACCCCATAATGACAGAGCGAAACAATTTGTTAGACATTTTTAGAAAACAAAGACAAAACTAAATACCTTATTTATATAAGTATTCAGACCCTTTGCTATTGAGCTCAGGTGCATCCTGTTTCCATTGATCATCCATTTTTCTACAAATTGATTGGAGCCCACCTGTGGAAAATTCAATTGATTGGACATTATTTGGAAAGGCACACGCCTGTCTATAAGGTCCCACAGTTGACAGTGCATGTCGGAGCAAAAACCAAGTCATGAGGATGAAGGAATTGTCCGTAGCGCTCCAAGACAGGATTGTGTTGAGGCAAAGATCTGGGGAAGGGTACCAAATCATTTCTGTAGCAGTGAAAGTCCCCAAGAACATAGTGGCCACCATCATTCTTAAATGTCACAGGACTTCACAGGAGAGCCATTTTAATGTTTATTTTTTATCAAAATGAGTTTTTGTCAGAAATGCCTTCTGGAACATGTTAACTTTCATGTGCCTTAATAACAAACTTGTATGCCATCTGTAAATACAAATAAAATGGATAAATTACGGTCTGGACATGCAGAGAGAGGAGTACCGATTGGTCAGCCATGTAGAAGGCTTCTGTCTATTTGAGCTGGTCAGTGTTGGTAATCCTGTCGAACACGGCTTTAAAAAAATGGATTGTGTATTGGAGCTGCATAAGTGTTGCTCACCACTTTCTGGAGGATCAAGTTTTAAAATCAGTGGAATTAGAACATGATAGCTAAAGAAATGGAGAAAACACCTGTCTCCAGATTACATTTTCAAACTAAGGGCAACCGTGGCATGGCATCCGTAACAGGGAGACGCGTCCATCATGCATGATGATGTATACAGGTAAGATAGTCTAGCTTTAGCTAGCTACATTTTCAGATATTAGACATTTCTAATTTTGACAGAAAGTGGTTTCATTAGCTAAAGTTAGATGGCTGGCTCCCTAGCTGACTTTATTATTCGTATCCCAGAGCTGTTTGCTTTGCTAGCTAGAGCCTAATGTTAGTTATCTAACATTTAACCTTGTTGGTTAGCTCCCAGCATATTCATGCAGGGTAGTAACAACATGATCTGGCACTATGTTCATTGTTGTTTAACTAGCTAACGTTAGCTGGCTGGCTCGTTAGCTAACATTACGTGATGTGTGTGATCTTACAAGTTGTTAACCTAGCTAGGTTCATTGTTAGCTACATAGCTTAAGCTAAAGTGTACAACCGTTGAATATGGCCAGTGTCAGTAAATGTCTGCAAAAAATCGTAATGAAATTGTTGCCAGCAGAGCTGGTTAAGCTGTTTCCATGTTATCCATAGCAAAACAAATTATCGGCCATAGTGTCAAGTGCACGCTCTGAACGCTACGAGAGCAAAAAAGAGATGGGTGGGGCTAAAACTTAAGAGGGTGTGAACGATGCTGAATGGGTGTAGACAAAGAAGAGCTCTTCAATAGATACCAAAACATTCAAAGGCCATTTTCTCAAACGTGAGTTTACAAGTTTATCAACTTTCAAAGCTGAATTACTTTCCCATTGTTCCTCAAAAATACAGTGTATGACATACGATTTTGAAGCTCTGTGTCTCTCCTTTTATCCAATGTAAAAAACACAATTTAAAATGTTGCTACATAAGACCGAATCCAGGTTGTGAGACACAAATGGAAGAAGTTTGGAATCAACAAGACTCTTCCTAGATCAACTTTTTTGCCGCCCGGTCAAACTGAGCAATTGGGGGAGAAGGAACTTGGTCAGGGAGGTGATCAAGAACCTGAGTTCCACTGAGTTCCTCTGTGGAGGTGGGAGAACCTTCCAGAAGGACAACAATCTCTGCATCACTCCACCAATCAGGCCTTTATGGTAGAGTGGCAAGACGCAAGCCAATCCTCAGTAAAAGGCACATGACAGCCTGTTTGGAGTTTGCCAAAAGACACCTAAAGACTCTCAGACTATGAGAAACAAGAATCTCTGGACTGATGAAACCAAGATTGACCTCTTTGGCATGAATGCCAAGAGTCACATCTAGAGGAAACCTGGCACCATCCCTATGGGGAAGCACGGTGATGGCACATCATGCTGTGGGGATGTTTTTCAGTGTCAGGGACTGGGAGACTAGTCAGGATTGAGGGAAAGATGAACGGAGCAAAGTACAGATGAAAACCTGCTCCAGAGCGCTCAGGACCTCAGACTGGGGCGAAGGTTCACCTTCCAACAGAACAACAACCTTAAGCACACAGCCAAAACAATGCAGGAGTGGCTTTGGGACAAGTCTCTGAATGTTCTTGAGTGGGCCAGCCAGAGCCCGGACTTGAACCCATCGAAAATCTCTGGAGAGACCTGAAAATAGCTGTGCAGCAACGCTCCCCATCCAACCTGACATTGCATAAGAGGATCTGCAGAGAAGAATGGGAGAAACTCCCCAAATTCAGGTGTGACAAGGTGCTTCAACAAAGTACTGAGTAAAGGGTCTGAATACTTATGTAAATGTGATATTTCCTTTTGTTTTACCTGTTTTTGCTTGTCATTATGGGGTATTATGTGTGTATATTGATGAGGACAAAAACAATGTAATACATTTTAGAATAAGGCTGTAACCTAACAAAAGTCAAGGGGTCTGAATACTTTTGAAGGCACTATACAGTATTACCTTAACAAAAGTGGCTATAAATATTACATTTTGATTCTGGTCAAATCCCTCATATTACCTCAGACTTTCCCCTCTCCCATTGGATGAGTCAAATCAAACATGATGATGTATCATTGGCCAGTTCATTTATCATGATATTCTCCAGTCACACCAGAACCCTCAGAGTTGGTTCACATCAAGGAGAATTACACAATTACACAATCTGCAAAGGCTTCAATAGGTTCGAGGTCTATGAAGAGTTGTCTTTTCTCCATCATTACTTGCGACTATGGGTGCCACGTCAACTCTACAGAATAATGTGTGTTAGAGGTTAGTGATCTATTTACTAAACCTGGAGTGTTTTGCATATGCAGATCATGGCAAACAGTCTGGACTGTGAAATAGTGACGGGAAAAAGTGTTAACAGTCTAAATAAGCAGGAGAGAGTACATATCTGATTCTTGAACAAAATCCAGTTGAATGGTTCAACTGAGTGCTGGCTTCTCACTTGAGTTTGTCCTTCAAATAGACTATTCCGGTTTGGGTTTAGCGTGATTGAGAATACCAATTGAAGTTTGAAGGGTATGCACAAGCACTTCAGAACCATTTCTGCATCAAATCTGGGGACAAACACTCATCCAAAACCTCTCCAACAAAACAGACACTACCCAAGTCAATCAGAGAGGAAAACAAACCAGTTAATCTTTTACTCGTCAGACAATGGAACACACAGCCTCCAACTTTCAGTGGGTTTGGAAAGCATCACATGCTAAAACCTAGGTCTCAAACAAACACTTCTAATCAACTTGTACATTTTCAAATATTCAATATGATTCAGGGCTATAAATCATTACAGATTACAGAGGAAACAAAACCAAAGCCAACCACACTTCCCCTGGCAGAGATCCAAGTGAGTGATGTAATAGAAAAAAATCACAGCCACCTGGATCAAGCAGTTCTCACACACTCTGAACGATCAAATGTGAACCCTGTGAAAATACTAGCGTACACTCTCATACAGTAGGTGGTTAAATCAAATCAAATCAAATTTTATTGGTCACATACACATGGTTAGCAGAGGTTATTGCGATTGTAGCAAAATGCTTGCGCTTCTAGTTACGACAGTGCAGCAATATCTAACATGTAATCTAACAATTTCTCAACAACTACCTAATACACACAAATCAAAGTAAGGAATGGAATAAGAATATATACAAATAAATATATGGATGAGATCATCAAGGACAACAACCACCCGAGCCACTGCCTGTTCACCCCGCTACCATTCACAAGGCGAGGTCAGGTGCATCAAAACAAATATATATACTGTATTTTATACCATCTATTGCATCTTGCCTATGACGCTCTGTGCTATGACACAGATGTACATATAAATATATGGATGAGCGATGACCGAGCAGCATAGGCAAGATGCAATAGATGGTATAAAATACAGTATATACATATGAGATGAGTAATGCAAGATATGTAAACATTATTAAAATGGCATTGTTAAAGTGACTAGTGATCCATTTATTAAAGTGGCCAATGAATTCGAGTCTCAATGTAGGCAGCAGCCACACTGTGCTAGTGATTGCTGTTTAACAGTCTGATGGCCTTGAGATAGAAGATGTTTTTCAGTCTCTCGACCCCAGTTTTGATGTACCTGACCTCACCTTCTAAATGATAGCAGGGTGAACGGGCAGTGACTCGGGTGGTTGTTGTCCTTGATGATCTTTTTGACCTTTCTGTGACATCGGGATCTGTAGGTGTCCTGGAGGCCAGGTAGTGTGCCCCCGGTGATGTGTTGTGCAGACCGCACCACCCTCTGGAGAGCCTTGCTGTTGTGGGCGGTTGCCGTACCAGGTGGTGATACAGCCTGACAGGATGCTCTCAATTGTGCATCTGTAGAAGTTTGTTAGGGTTTTAGGTGACAAGTTAAATTTCTTCAGCCTCCTGAGGTTGAAGAGGTACTGTTGTGCCTTCTTCACCACAATGTCTGTGTGGGTGGACCATTTCAGTTTGTCCGTGATGTTTACGCCGAGGAACTTAAAACTTTCCACCTTCTCAACTGCTGTCCCGTCGATGTGGATAGGGGGGTGCTCCCTCTGCTGTTTCCTGAAGTCTACAATCATCTCCTTTGATTTGTTGACGTTGAGTTATAGCAGCAGCTCAGGTGTACTATACCGTGTGTGTCATGTAACGTGTGTCATGCTGTGAGAGCAGTTGTCCAGGGAACATTGTACTCATCATGGCAAATCTCTACGCTCAAGTGCCTTCATAGGGCACTGATCAGCGGGGAGCGAGAAAACCGCTATTGGGAGAAGTGAGGAGACCGCTTTTGTGAAGCAATGGAGAAAATCACCTTTGAGGATTGATCTCTTTGCCTGCCAAGAACACAAAGAAGTAGCTACCCTACTGAGTCCCACACACATAGTTGGCCTCTTGCTGGGTTAACCCTAAACAATCAGTGTGATGAAATACTGGCCAACAGTGAATCCTGTCCTACATAATTCAACATGCACTCTGATGGGGATGCTAAACACATGGCAGGAATGAGGTTGGGCCAAAGTAGGATGGAGGTTATTCACTTTACCACCATCGGGTTTACCATACTTATTTCAATCAATACAGAAAAACATGCAACGATCTGACTGGAATTCATAATGAAGAGCATCCATTTTCTTTTGCCAGGTGCTCTCGTTAACACCCTGAGCATGGTGCATACATCAAACACAATCTATATTGTGAGTGAAACCCCCTTTTTTTTAGCACAATTGCTTGAATATAATGAATAAATATACTGGCTATCTTTACCCTGAAACTGTAGCCACTTCCAGAATGCAGAGAAACGTCTCATCTTCGAACACAAGTTAGGTTAATCAGTCCCTCCAAGATTCTGTGATCGCATATTTCAATGCAAAATCAACCAATCAGCGCATATTATGCGAGAGCTCGCAATTTTAACCAATCACCACACCTTTAGTGCATAAAAGGGTCCAATAAAAAGTGGGTTCGTAATTTTTATCAATTACTGCACTGTTACTATGGAAAGTTTTTTCCCCCTGGCCTGTCAGCGTATTCAAGTGCGAAAATGATGGGTGATGGTTGATGGCTGACAGGCAGTACAATGAACAGAAATCAATCTCATTTGCCATCAAATATAACAGCTAAAGACCGTGCAAAACAATGACCAAATGTTTTAGGAAACAAGAGAAAGTCGACAATCAGCAGTCACTTCGAATCAGCAAAGCATATGAGAATGTCAGAACAGTTCCCACAGCAGCGGCAGATGACCCTGACTGAAGTGGTAGCAGGGAAGAATGTGGCAAGTGCTGAAAGATTCAACTTGAGTGGTGTTTCACTCAAACTTTTACTCCAGAACCTTGGCTTTAGTAGGGTGGTCGACACACTGCTCTCCCCAGTCTGACTATGGAGAGCGCTGCTCAAAGCGCTGAGTGCAATTTGTCCGTTTTGCCGTTTTAAACTCTCTGTAAAACTTAATACGAATCACAAATAATCTTTCAGGATTTTTTTGAAATGGTAATACTGTTATAAAAGTGCATATCAACCACAATACTATATTTTTATGTTTTCTGTTCTTTATCTCCCTCAAGACCCCTTGAGAAAAAAATAACAATCAAGTATTTTGAAGACAACTTGTGCAAAATAAATATCGATCCTCAATTTGAAAGTGATTGATCAGCTTTGCATCTATTTGGGGGGGGGTTCTGAGAGAGAGTGTGAGTGGGAATGGGATGTGCATCTCGTGTTGATAGCAAGCCCAAAGCCTGATGGAGAGGAGAGGTGTGAATGTGTGATTATGACAGAGCTGTTTGTTCAGAAAAAGAAACAAAAGTGAGCACTTTAGATGTTTCTAATCATTTTTGTATTATGTATTCTGCTTAAAATCATCTTAAAACTGAGCACATATGACTTTATATAGCTTTAAATGAAAGTAATGTGAAAAAAAACATAGCAAAATAAATGTATCACAGAATTTCAGAAAAGCTGCCGCAAAATGAAGCATTTTCAATTCACAATTCTTTTTAGCCAAATCCTGGAGGGACTGGTTAATAATCTATACCAGACAACCTGCAGAATACTCACACATTATGCTTTTTCCGTAAAGTTTTTTTGAAATCTGACACAGCGCTGGCATTAGGGAGAAGTCTATCTTTAATTCGGTGAATAACACTTGTAAATTTTATCAATGTTTATTATGAGTATTTCTGCAAAATCACCTTATGTTTTGGAATCAAAACATTACTGCACGTAACACGTCAATGTAAACTGAGATTTTTGGAAATAAATATGCACATTATCGAACAAAACATACATGTACTGTGTAACATGATGTCCTATGAGTGTCATCTGATGAAGATCATCAAAGGTTAGTGATTAATTTGATCTATATTTCTGCTTTTTGTGACTCCTATCTTTGGATGGAAAAATGGCTGTGTGTTTTTTTGACTTGGCTATGACCTAACATAATCATATGTTGTGCTTTCGCTGTAAAGCATTTTTTAAATTGGACACGATGGGTAGATTAACAAGATGTTTATCTTTCATTTGCTGTATTGGACTTGTTTTTTTTTTGAATTTTACCCCTTTTTCTCCCTAATTTCGTGGTATCCAATTGTTGTAGTAGCTACTATCTTGTCTCATTGCTACAACTCCCGTACGGGCTCGGGAGAGACGAAGGCTGAATGTCATGCGTCCTCCGATACACAACCCAACCAGCCGTACTGCTTCTTAACACAGCGCGCATCCAACCCGGAAGCCAGCTGCACCAATGTGTCGGAGGCTACACCGTGCACCTGGCAACCTTGGCTAGCGCGCACTGCGCCCGGCCCGCCACAGGAGTCGCTGGTGCGCGATGAGACAAGGAGATCCCTACCGACCAATCCCTCCCTAACCCGGACGACGCTAGGCCAATTGTGCGTCGCCCCACGGACCTCCCGGTCGCGGCCGGTTACGACAGAGCCTGGGCGCGAACCCAGGGACTCTGATGGCACAGCTGGCGCTGCAGTACAGCACATATTGGACTTGTTAATGTGTGAAAGTTCCATATTTAAAAAAAATATTTTTGAATTTCGCGTGCTGCCTTTTCAGCGGAATGTTGTAGAAGGGTTCCGCTAGCAGAAAGCCTGTGCTAGAAAGGTTAGGATTGGTCTGCAGCACGCTTCTGTCTATAATATGAGTTTCTCAGTATGTGTAGATAATCCTTGCTACCGCAGCTTTTTTGAAAGATATAACGTTAGCCATGGATCTGAAAAAGTGTTTCTACTGCTCTCAACAACATTTCTGCCCAGAATATAGCAGGTGCTATCGACAAAGATCAGTGGAGGAAAAAGTTGTGATGGAATACTTTTCCACACAAGGTCAGTGTGAACTGGAGTAAACGGACACAACAATGAGCCAAACAAGCTGTAGCTAGCTACTTTTAAAAAATGTTTTATTTCACCTTTATTTAACCAGGTAGGCTAGTTGAGAACAAGTTCTCATTTGCAACTGCGACCTGGCCAAGATAAAGCATAGCAGTGTGAACAGACAACACAGAGTTACACATGGAGTAAACAATTAACAAGTCAATAACACAGTAGAAAAAAAGGGGAGTCTATATACATTGTGTGCAAAAGGCATGAGGAGGTAGGCAAATAATTACAATTTTGCAGATTAACACTGGAGTGATAAATGATCAGATGGTCATGTACAGGAGGAGATGTTGGTGTGCAAAAGAGCAGAAAAGTAAATAAATAAAAACAGTATGGGGATGAGGTAGGTGAAAATGGGTGGCTATTTACCAATAGACTATGTACAGCTGCAGCGATCGGTTAGCTGCTCAGATAGCAGATGTTTGAAGTTGGTGAGGGAGGTAAAAGTCTCCAACTTCAGCGATTTTTGCAATTCGTTCCAGTCACAGGCAGCAGAGTACTGGAACGAAAGGCGGCCAAATGAGGTGTTGGCTTTAGGGATGATCAGTGAGATACACCTGCTGGAGCGCGTGCTACGGATGGGTGTTGCCATCGTGACCAGTGAACTGAGATAAGGCGGAGCTTTACCTAGCATGGACTTGTTGATGACCAGGAGCCAGTGGAAGATGACCTGGCGCCAAATGGAAAAGACATGCTGCCGTGAAGCGTTCTTCCATGTATATGAGTAAGAGTCTAGCTACATTTTAAAATATTATTCATATATTTGTCAAGAAGTCGTTTTCATTGCAAGTTAAAGCGTACTGTTAGCTAGCTAGCGAACATTGGCTTTCTGGCTAACGTTATGTGTATTTATTTTATTTATTTTATTTTTATTTTACCTTTATTTAACCAGGTAGGCAAGTTGAGAACAAGTTCTCATTTACAATTGCGACCTGGCCAAGATAAAGCAAAGCAGTTCGACAGATACAACAACACAGAGTTACACATGGAGTAAAATAAACATACAGTCAATAATAAAGTATAAACAAGTCTATATACAATGTGAGCAAATGAGGTGAGAAGGGAGGTAAAGGCAAAAAAGGCCTTGGTGGCAAGGTAAATACAATATAGCAAGTAAAACACTGGAATGGTAGTTTTGCAATGGAAGAATGTGCAAAGTAGAAATAAAAATAATGGGGTGCAAAGGAGCAAAATAAATAAATTAATTAAATACAGTTGGGAAAGAGGTAGTTGATAGGGCTAAATTATAGGTGGGCTATGTACAGGTGCAGTAATCTGTGAGCTGCTCTGACAGTTGGTGCTTAAAGCTAGTGAGGGAGATAAGTGTTTCCAGTTTCAGAGATTTTTGTAGTTCGTTCCAGTCATTGGCAGCAGAGAACTGGAAAGAGAGGCGGCCAAAGAAAGAATTGGTTTTGGGGGTGACTAGAGAGATATACCTGCTGGAGCGTGTGCTACAGGTGGGAGATGCTATGGTGACCAGCGAGCTGAGATAAGGGGGGACTTTACCTAGCAGGGTCTTGTAGATGACATGGAGCCAGTGGGTTTGGCGACGAGTATGAAGCGAGGGCCAGCCAACGAGAGCGTACAGGTCGCAATGGTGGGTAGTATATGGGGCTTTGGTGACAAAACGGATTGCACTGTGATAGACTGCATCCAATTTGTTGAGTAGGGTATTGGAGGCTATTTTGTAAATGACATCTCCAAAGTCGAGGATTGGTAGGATGGTTAGTTTTACAAGGGTATGTTTGGCAGCATGAGTGAAGGATGCTTTGTTGCGAAATAGGAAGCCAATTCTAGATTTAACTTTGGATTGGAGATGTTTGATATGGGTCTGGAAGGAGAGTTTACAGTCTAACCAGACACCTAAGTATTTGTAGTTGTCCACGTATTCTAAGTCAGAGCCGTCCAGAGTAGTGATGTTGGACAGGCGGGTAGGTGCAGGTAGCGATCGGTTGAAGAGCATGCATTTAGTTTTACTTGTATTTAAGAGCAATTGGAGGCCACGGAAGGAGAGTTGTTTGGCATTGAAGCTTGCCTGGAGGGTTGTTAACACAGTGTCCAAAGAAGGGCCGGAAGTATACAGAATGATGTGTAGAATATTATTTGTGTCTCAGAAAACCATTTGCAATGCTAGTTATAGCCTAATGTTAGCTAGCAAAAGACTCGCAAGAGAATGATTACATGACCAATCAAACATGCCAGTTGTGTCTGGGGGTGATTACAGACACCTATTGTATTTCATGAATGTGTACATGTCTACAAAACAGTGACCCATCCACTTAGCTAGATGTGGCTGGGGGGGGGGGGGGGGGGGGGGGTTATAGCATGTATTTCACATGACCCATCAATTTATACAAGAGTCTGGGTAAGCATTTTCTAGTAATTATAAAATTTTAATACAATATTTTTATCTGGACACTTTCAAAGTCAGATTTGGATATAGGCGAAGGACTAGATGAAGTGTATTTTACCTGGAGTTGTTCCTTATTGTAAAGAGATAGGTGGGGCTAAGGCTTAAGAGGGTGTGAACGATGCTGAATAGGTGTAGACAAAGAGCTCTCCAGTAGATGTACCAAAATATTCAAGGGCCATTTTCTCAAAAGTGGGGATAAGTGTTTATCATTTTTCAAAGCTGAATTACTTTCCCATTGTTCTTCAACTGCAGTGTATTATATACCATTTTGTAGCTCTGAGTCTCTACTCTCTTATCCGATGTAAAAAACACAGTTTCAAAAGTTGCTACAGAAGACCAAATCGAGATGGTGGGTCACATTTGTGCTCTGTGAGGTTTATTTATTGGACTTCAAAAGTCATTATCTTCCAGCGTTAATGGGATTTCTGGGGGGAAAAAGAGACAGGAGTAGAGAATCTCTCTTTTTGGGTTGTTTTTCAAGAAAAACATAGAACTCTTCTAGGTTGAAAGGTAGTGCCCAGATTCTTGGTGATGTTTTAAATAGAAAATTGTTATAAACATTTTATAGACCAAACACTTGAAATGACAACTGAGTGATAGAGCTCCTATCAAATAACAGACTCAGAAGAGATTAAACAATGCTTAATATTTCATGTTCTATCATACAAGTCCCCATAAACTCCCTCAAACAGCGGGATTAAACAAAGACATTCCTGTTTCAAATGCAAAGTGTGCCAAGGCACTAATCAAAGGGCACTGTGTCACGCCTGTGAAATTGACAATGTGTTGTGCTTATTACAGACCCGGAACAGGAGGGGATAAATGCTCTCCAACCGGCAGGACTGATTTACACAGAAAACAGGCTGGTGGAGCTGTATGACTAATCTGCTTCAACAATCACGCTAGTTTCTGCTATATTATACATTCAACAGTTACTGGGGTTACTGCAGACTAGTTCTACCACTAGGACTTAAAGCAGGGGTGTCAAAGTCAAATGGACGGAGGGCCAAATAAAAAAATCAGCTACAAGACGAGGGCCGGACTGTTCGAATGTTCATTGAACATTTTTTAAATGACGCATATAGTCTAGTGAACCTAATTGAACCTACTGAAAACCTAACAAATATATTACAATATGATCAGATAAATAAAGCAATATTTTCTTATGGCTCTGTCAGTAATCTTTAATTTTCAACAGACACAAAAGACAAATTTCCTTTATATAAATATCCCCATAACATGAACATTCAATGAAAGAAACCGGTATTCAAGGCACCATCAGTAGACTATATTTTCTATTTTAGCAAAAGTGGGCTAAATTTACTTCAAAGAAAAAACAATAATAGCAATTTTCTATCATCCACTCAACTGAAATATTTTTAAAATATAATTGGATTGAAATACAAAAAAATAAAGTGCAAAAATCTATTAATCAAAAACAACACTTTGTTTAAGGAGAAGTAACATGCAGTGAAAACAAATATTAAATTTTAACTTTTAAACTTGAACTGAGTAAAAACTCTAAATATGTGATTGCACAGTAATGTTCACTTGTTTGAGGTTGAGGGTGATACTTGGTGGTGTCCCATCTTTTCCACAAGTTCATCAATGTTCGGGGTAAGGCTCTGAGCTGAAGAAATCCTCAGAATTGAGTGGAGGTGTTCAGCAGTAAGTCGACTTCTGTGTGATGTTTTGTTCAGGTTCATCAAAGAAAACAGTTGTTCACACAGGTATGTGCTGCCAAACATAGACAACGTTTGAGCAGCCTGGATGCGCAGCTGGGGCATTGTGCCGGGGAGGAAACGGGCGAACTCCGCAGCACCCACTGCCGCATATTTTGCCCTCAGTGCATCATTGCATTGGAGGTCAATCAACTCCATTTGGAGGTTTGGTGGTGAGCTTTCCACGTCAACAGCAAATGGGTTACCGAGCAGTTCCAACCTGCTTTTTTGTGCTTCAAAGTCAGCAAATCGGCGTCGAAAGTCAGCGGCAAGCATACCTATTTTATCAGCCAACTGTGTGCTCGGGAACGCACTGGTAGAGAGCTTCTCTTTCATGGTCTGGCAGCTGGGAAAGTGGCTCAAATTTTCTTTCCGCATCTGCGTCTCCCACAGAGTCAGTTTGGTTTTAAATGCCTTCACTGTACTGTACATATCAGAGATGACACGATCCCGACCCTGCAGCTGCAAGTTTATTGCATTCAGATGACTCGTAATGTCACACAGAAAAGCCATTTCACACAGAAACATTTCGTCTCGGAGTTGTGTTGTGTCTTTCCCTTTGCTGTCCAAGAACAGACAAATCTCCTCACGAAGCTCGAAACATCTTTGAAGCACCTTTCCCTGGCTTAGCCATCGCACCTCTGTGTGATAAGGCAAATCACCATGCTCCGTTTCTAACTCCGTCAGAAATGCCTTGAACTGGCGGTGATTCAAACCTTTGGCTCTGATAAAGTTAACTGTGCGCGTGATGATGCTCATTACATGCTCCATTTTCAAGGCTTTACCGCACAACGCTTCCTGGTGTATGATACAATGATAAGCTGTCAGCTCACCTGTCGCGTTTTCCTCTTGCATCTTTTCCCGTATCTTCGCCACCAGTCCGCTCCTGTGTCCACACATCGCAGGTGCTCCGTCGGTTGTCAAACCCACGAGTTTTTCCCAAGGCAGCTCCATCTCATTTACACATCTTGACACCTCTTCATACAAATCATGCCCCGTAGTTGTGCCATGCATAGGACGTAAAGCCAAAAACTCCTCTGTCACGCTTAGGTTGGAGTCCACTCCGCGGATGAAAATTGACAACTGGGCAATGTCAGAAATGTCGGTGCTCTCATCCACAGCCAAGGAATATGCAATAAAATCTTTTCCCTTTTTCACAAGCTGCTCTTTTAGATTGATGGACAACTGGTCTACTCTCTCGGCAATGGTGTTTCTGCTCAGACTCACATTTAAAAAGAGTTGCCTTTTTTCTGGGCAAACTTCGTCACAAACTTTAATCATGCAGTTTTTGATGAAATCCCCCTCCGTAAATGGCCGGGCTGATTTAGCGATCTCTTCTGCCAAAATAAAACTGGCCTTGACAGTTGCGTCCGCGTGTGTGTCCGCGTGTTTCGTTTCATAATGTCGTCTCAGATTATACTCTTTCAGTACCGCCACACTTTCTCCACACAGAAGACACACAGGTTTTCCAGCTACCTTCGTGAACATATACTCCGACTCCCACCTTGTTTGAAACCCCCGGTTCTCAGTATCCACCTTCCGTTTTGCCATTTTTGATGGGTATCTGAAAGTTAATTTTACTGTGATGCTGACGACTGCTGTGCCAATAAATATTGAAATGAAGCAGCCTACTGCTCGGTGCGTCACCTTTGCATTGTGGGAAATGTAGTATTGGTGCGTGTAAAAGATCTGCGGGCTGCCGGCTTGCTGCGGGCCGGTTCTAATAATAAATCAAGATCATCCCAGGGGCCGTAAAAAACCTTCTTGCGGGCCGGATGTGGCCCGCGGGCCTTGACTCTGACATATGTGACTTAAAGGACTGTGTCCTCTACAGTCATTTGGTAACTTACAAATCAAATAAAAAATAAATTGTCATAATGAGCCGAATACAACAAGTTTAGACCTTACTGTGCAATGCTAACTTACAAGCCCTAACCAACAATGCAGTTGTAAGAAAAATAAGTGTTAAGTAAAAAAAATAGATAAATAAAAATAAATAGTAGCGAGGCTATATGGATCTATTGAGCAAGGCAGTTAACCCACTGTTCCCCGTGCGCCAAAGACGTGGATGTCGATTAAGGCAGCCCCCGGCACTTCTCTAATTCAGAGGGGTTGGGTTAAATACTGAAGACACATTTCAGTTGAAGGCATTCAGTTGTACAACTGACTAGGTATCTCCCTTTCCATTTCCCTATATACAGGTACAGAGTCAATGTGCGGGGGGGCACAGGTTAGTTGAGGTAATTGAGGTATTATGTGCATGTAAGTAGAGTTAAAGTGACTACAATCATCTCCTTTGTCTTTATCATGTTGAGGGAGAGGTTGTTATCCTGGAACCACATGGCCAGGTCTCTCCTCCCAATAAGCTGTCTCATCATTGTCGGTGATCAGGCCTACCGCTTCTTAAGACAGAGTGCATCCAACCCGGAAGCCAGCCACACCAATGTGTTGGAGGAAACACCATGCACCTGACAACCTTGGTTAGCGCGCACTGTGCCCAGCCCGCCACAGGAGTCTCTGGTGCGCGATGAGACAAGGATATCCCTACCGGCCAACCCCTCCCTAACCCGGACGACGCTAGGCCAGTTGTGCGTCGCCCCACGGACCTCCCGGTCGTGGCCGGTTACGACAGAGTCTGGGCGCCAAGCCAGAGTCTCTGGTGGCACAGCTGCCGCTGCAGTACAGCGCCCTTAACCACTGCGCCACCCGGGATGCCCTGGTGTTGGAGTCTTGCCTGGCCATGCAGTCATGGGTGAACAGGGAGTACAGGAGGGGACTGAGAATACACCCTTGAGGGGCCCCTGTGGTGAAGATCAGCGTAGCAGATGTGTTGTTACCTAGGGTTTCTGGGATAATGGTGTTGATGTGCCATGACCAGCCTTTCAAAGCATTTCATGGCCAAAGACGTGAATGCTACGGGTCGGTAGTCATTTTGGCAGGTTACCTTAGTGTTCTTGGGCACAGGGACTATGCTGGTCTGCTTGAAACATGTTGGTATTACAGAATCTGTCAGGGACATGTTGAAAATTCCAGTGAAGACACTTGCCAGTTGGTCATCGGATGCTCGGAGTACACATCCTGGTAATCCGTCTGGCCCTGCGGCCTTGTGAACGTTGACCTGTTTAAAGGTCTTACTCACATCGGCTACGGAGAGCGTGATCGCACGGTCGTCCGGAACAGCTGATGCTCTTATGGATGTTTCAGTGTTGCTTGCCTCGAAGTGAGCATAGAAGTAATTAAGCTCATCTGGTAGGCTCGTGTCACTGGGCAGCTCGAGGCTGTGCTCCCCTTTGTAGTCTGTAAAATATTGCAAGCCCTGCCACATCCGACGAGTGTCGGAGCCAGTGTAGTATGATTCAATCTGCTTTGCCTGTTTGATGGTTCGTCGGAGGGCATAGCGGGATATCTTATAAGCGTCTGGGTTAGAGTCCCGCACCTTGAAAGCGGCAGCTCTACCCTTTAGCTCAGAGCGGATCTTGCCTGTAATCTATGGCTTCTGGTTGGTGTATGTACGTATGGTCACTGTGGGGACGACGTCATCGATGCACTTATTGATGAAGCCAGTGACTGATGTGGTGTACTCCTCAAGCCATCGGAAGAATCCCGGAACATATTCCAGTCTGTGCTAGCAAAACAGTCCTGTAGCTTAGCATCTGCATCATCTGACCACTTCTTTATTGACCGAGTCACTGGTGCTTCCTGCTTTAGTTTTTGCTTGTAAGCAGGAATCAGGAGGATAGAATTATGGTCAGATTTGCGAACTAGAGGGTGAGGGAGAGCTTTGTACGCATCTCTGTGTGTAGAGTGAAGGTTGTCTAGAGTTGAACATGCTGGTAGAAATTAGGTTAAACGGATTTAAGTTTCCCTGCATTAAAGTCCCCGGCCATGAGGAGCGCCGCCTCTGGATATGCGTTTTCTCTTTTTGCTTATGGCCTTATACATCTCATTGAGTGCACACTAATTGCCAGCGTCGGTCTGTGTTGGGAAATAGACAGCTACGAAAAATATAGATGAAAACTCTCTTGGTAAATAGTGTGGTCTACAGCTTATCATGAGATACTCTACCTCAGCTGTTGTTTACAAATATACATAGACCACCACCCATTGTCTTACCGGAGGCAGCTGTTCTATCATGCTGATGTAGCGTAAACCCTGCCAGCTGTATTTTATCTGTGCCGTTGTTCAGCCACGACTCTGGGAAAAATAAGCTATTACAGTTTTTAATGTCCTGTTGGTAGGATATTCGTGATCGTAGCTAATCTATTTTGTTATCCAATGATTGTACATACGTTGGCTAATAGGACTGATGGTATAGGCAGATTACCTGCCTGAAGTAAATATTTTGCGTCCGACTCGTTAAAGAAAAAATCTTTGTCCAGTACGAGTTGAGTAATCGCTGTCCTGATATCCAGAAGCTCTTTTCAGTCATAAGAGACTGTGGCAGAAACATTGTGTACAAAATAAGTTACAAATAACGCAAAAAAACACACCCAATAGCATAATTTGTTAAGAGCCCATAAAACGGCAGCCATCTCCTACTGTAGACCCCTAATGGTATCTGATGCACTGGTTATTATGAAAAGTCCCTCTAAGGTTTTAATAAGGGTTTTCATTATTCCAAATGAAATAAACCTTCAAGATGATTGATCTCAAAGTAAAGAGAAGCTTTACAGTGCATTCGGAAAGTATTTAGACCCCTTTACTTTTTCTACATGTTGTTATGTTACAGGTTTATTCTAAAAGGTATTAAATAAAATATATTAAAGGTATTACATTTTGTTCGTAGAGCCATTCTAAAATGGATTCAATTGTTCGTAGAGCTCCGAGACAGGATTGTCTTGAGGCACAGACCTGGGGAAGGGTACCAAAACATTTCTGCAGCATTGAAGGTGCCCAGGAACACAGTGGCCTCCACCATTCTTAAATGGAATACATTTGGAAACACCAAGATCTTCCTAGAGCTTGCCGCCCAGCCAAACTGAGCAATCGGGTGAGAAGGGCCAAGAACCCGATGGTCACTCTGACAGAGCTCCAGTGTTCCTCTGTGGAGATGGGACAACCTTCCAGAAGGACAACCATTTCTGCAGCACTCCACCAATCAGGTCGTTATGGTAAAGTGACCAGATGGAAGCCACTCCTCAGTAAAAGGCACATGACAGGCCGCTTGGAGTTAGCCAAAAGGCACCTAAAGGACTCTCATTCCAAGAGAAACAAGATTCTCTGGTCTGATGAAATCAAGATTGAACTCTTTGGCCTGAATGTGAAGCGTCACGTCTGGAAGAAACCAGTCACCATCCCTACGGTGAAACATGGCTCAGGACCTCAGACGGAGGCAAAGCTTCACATTCCAACAGAGCTTGAGAGGATCTGCAGAGAAGTGTGGGAGAAACTCCCCAAATACAGATGTTCCAAGCGTGTAGCGTCATACCCAAGAAGACTCGAGGCTGTAATCGCTGCTGTCGTGTCTTTGGCTATGCCGGATTAAGTGATATGACATGCTATTCAATAAAATAATTTATCCGTAATTAATATTACCTGATTGAGCTAATCATGTAAATGTAATTAACTAGAGAGTCGGGGCACCATGAAATAATATTTATAGAGCTGTTATCTTTCGAATATACTCTTAATAAAGACCTAGCGGGAAGACCGAGGAAAAAAGTGCAAAGCTGTGCTATCATAAATATTACCGCCCATTTGGAAAAGGAAAATGCAATAAATATTTACTCTGAGCAGCGCTTCAGTAGGTTGGTGGTAGATGGAAGGCCGTGTTGCCAAACCGAGTCCTTTGTCCTTTGAAGAATGTCTCTGCTGGTAAATTGGATACGTTGCAGTAACGTCGTTGCTGCTGTTGCTAAGTCAACGGCTAGGAGGTATAATTTCTGTAGTGAATAAGAGTTCAAAGTTCATACCATTCGCAACCAAAGCTCACGCTGATGTTGGCTTCGTTCTGTAGTTATTATCTGAACCATTCTGACATCGGACCGTCGTCCTCACATCCTCGGAACAGGAGGTTACATTGTCGTCAATGCTTTATATAGGAAGGGAGAGGAGGGCGTGTTTGAAAAGTTTTATAGCCCATGTCCCTTCACAGGGGCGGGCCACTGATTGAGCATAGCCCTAACCTTATGAAAACCCAAATCTCACATTTCATCCCATCACGAATAATTTCATATTCAAACATTTAAATTTAACAACAATTCCATGAATTGTTCCAATTCCAATTCCTGATGTGTAGACTTTACACTGTAGAGTTTATGTCATCTTATCATTGACGAGAATGTCTCAGATGACAACCGAACTGACATCATATTCATTAAGTACCACCGCATATGTTCAATTGGTCGGATTACCAGAATATAGTTCATTTCCTCCCACCTTCTGATGTTCCCAGAATCTCTATGTTAACCAAGGTGTTTGCAAATGTAACATCAGTAGGGTAGAGAGAGGAAAAAGGGGGGAAGAGGTGTTTATGAATGTCATAAACCTACCCCCCAGGCCAACGTCATGACACTGCCGAAGGTGCTTCAACAAAGTAAAGGTTCTGAATAAGTATGTAAATGTACATTTTGCTAAATGATGAAAAAAACAAACATTTTTTTCTAAGGCTGTAACGTATTAAAACGTGGAAAAAGTGAAGGGGTCTTAATGCTTTCCAAATGCACTGTACATTAATGAAGGCATATCTCATATTGATTAATCGTACAGATTGTGAACACAAGTAGAAAAACGTCAATGCCCTAGCCCAAGTGCCAACTGTTCAAGACATGTTCACTCATACGAGGGTACATTGTATTAGACAGAAGAAACAAACTGGCAATCCTTTAATAAACCGTGGTTTCACTGTTCAACTGTCAGAGAAATGTTCCCTCTCTTCCAGCCATCCCACCAATCACATCCTATTGAGAGAGAAGAGACACACAAGTCATCTTATAGTGAGGCAGGTCACACACACACACGTCTGTATCTTGGAGCCCCACAATAGCTGACCAAAATCTTTGCAACGGTCTGACATCACTTAGTAGTGTCCATTACAGGAATCTATCTATCACCTCCACTTTTTGTACTTGGCTCCATTTTGGCTAGCTGAAATGTATGCTTGACTGTGAGGCTATTCTGTATTACAGGTTCTAGAGGGCATTGTAGGAATCAAGTCACAAGAAGAATGTCACCTGTGCATCAGCAGTCATTATATCACAAGCTCTTCTATTTTGAGGACCAGCTCACTGTCATAGCCATTACCAGTGACTATTATGAAGGATACAGTGGCTTTGGAACTACCGTGAATCTCAATATAGCAGAGAGATTGTGAGTTTTCTGGATATGAAATATTCCACGTACCCTTGAGCAAAAGACCACATATTGATATCATAAACTCCAGCATGTGCATCTTCCTTTGGAGCGTTTTATTAATCATTCTCATGGATGAACTCCTAACAATGCGATTTTATATCTACTGCTGGGCATGAGCCGTAAGGCCTGTTAATAATGGAAGGGTATTGTTTGGTACTATGAGGGAGTGTAACTGATTTGGCATCAGCCATGTTTCCTGTTGGAGAAAGGCAATCATGGTGGATTTAGGGGAGTTTTCTGTCCAAACACTAATGTTCCTCTCTGGGTGGAAGGGAGCAGTGAAACATGACACTACACTACATGATGACTCTGGGAGAACAGAGAGTGTGTCTAGTGTAACCAGCTCTATTCTGCTTCTGGTGATGGCCAGATAACAAAGCATGACATTAACCTTTTCCTGACACTAGACTTTTTATCTCATAAGTTTTGTTCTGTATACCTTTACCCTTATCTCTCTCTTTTCAACTTCAAGTGTACCTTGGATTTGGAGGTGTCAGACGACATCTGCGTTTCCCTTAGATCTCCATCGATGCAAAAAGCTGTGAGCGTCTCTTCTTTAGAAGCGCTCTTGATTGACAGATTGTTGACCCACTTTTCCCATGGGAAGCTCAGCATGCAAAGGTGGATGTGGCAGACATAACAAGCATAGCCTAATTTTAAAACCTGCTTCACAGATCTGAGATTAAGCCTTGGCTGTCTTTGGGCAAAGAGATAATGTGTACTTTCACACTTTAACTGATAATCTGATTCAACACTGCTCTAAATTCTACCCAAACATCAAACTTTATTTGCCTTTGTTAGCGAGATTAATGGATTTTTATCTCTTACCGATATATAGGGCCTTGGAAAGCTATTCTCTTCAATAGAGAAAAAAATAATGTTTGTATCATCCCATCTCCAAGGCTTTTTGATCTAATCCTCCTGCCAATTGCAAACAAAATATAATAGTTTTTCTCATAGTGAAAAAAATGTGACACTCACACAGTAATAATGTTGTTGTCATTTCCTGTCTGTCATGTCAAGAATTCCTCTACCTATTGAAGTCACTTACCAGAGGAGTTCAGTGTTCCTTTCGCTGAATCTGTCTGGCTAATATTATATAATATTTTATGACAAAGCCCCTGTAGAGGCTGTTCCTTACATCTGAAGACAACAATGGAAGTACTTTCAGAGGGCTGTCTAAACTGATGTAGTAGCTATTGAGAAAAAGCAGATAAGGTGCGTCCGTCATTGGAGCCGGGCTGACCCGGAGCTGCCGTTTCTCTCTCTGCTCTCTGGGCCTAGCAGTTCTGGCTTTGTGACAGCTCTCCTCTCCTTCTGCCATGATAAGCCAGAGTGCCATGAGATCCTCCTCAGCCCTGTGTGATAAACAAGTCCTCAGAGAGCCCTAGACTGGGCCCCAGTCATTCTACATTCACTCTAATGTCTATTTGATGTGATGCCTCCAAACTGCAACCCATACAGGCTGAGTATGGAGTGCAGCAGGGGTGTCCACTGTGGCTAGATAAGATAATATACCACGACCAGATTATGAATGATAACTGTAGCTGTACGAGCATGAATGATATCATATCAGCAGACAGTAATGCTTCAAAAGGCCTACATCACTCCTTGATTCCTTGAACAGGGTGTAGGGTTGGATTCGCACAATCATACCCCTTAAAGCATATAAATACTGTACGGCAGTCATTGCTACACGTGACAGGAATGAATATTAATCCATCCCATGTTAAATAACAAGCCTTAAGTGTCTGAACTTCCATGATATCATATTCTATCGCATACGAAAGATAAACTGAAACCCCAAGTGGAACTCGGGGACTTCAGTTGGGTTTTAGCTGTAAATGTTTCAGATAGAACGTCTGGAAAGTGCAGCTGAATGTAGCTGGTTGTCATAACAACACCTCTGTCCCTGCAGTGCCCTTAGATCTTGATCAATAAAATGTCACAATAAGGTGCTGAGTATTAGATTTGCCAACTGGGGGGCAAGGAGACCCGCAGCTCTGCAAAAACCATTGACAACTGCGTGCCCTTTTCAAGGGATTGTTAAATAAATGTAAATGATTTGGTTGAAATATCATTACCTCTCGAAGAGCATAGAGGGCTTGTAGTTGCGTCACAAATCACCTATCAATCGCACCAGGTGCCATGTTGGAAGACCAGTCACTCTGGTGAAAGTCCTCCAATCGTCCACACGGTTGGCTGCGTTATGCTACCACCGGAAACTTCAGGAAAGTGCCCCTTATTTGATTTTTCTAAGGACACAGAAAACTGAGGCAGTGGGAGAACCTATTCAAATAAGTAAATATGTTGAGAAAATTATCAAAATTAATATATTATTAGCTAGCTAGCTTGCTACAGAAACTTAGTGTGCAAGCTAACTCAAATGAGCTGCTAATGTAATGTTCGCTAGTTAGCTAGCTAGTTAGTTATCTTGATGTATTTATCTTTGTAACTCTAAATTCATTTGTAGCTAACTAAGAGCAATGGAACAGGGTGAAAGGATTAGCTAGCACTTCCAGCAGTCAGAGAAGGGAGAGCAGCCTACTCTGGATAGGGCAGGGACATTTGTCTGAGAACATTTTGAAAAGAGTCTCCAGTTCCAGTCCTTAGCGACAAAAACTGAGGACAGAGACATATAGCAATATAATATGCAGTGTTGTTATAGCCTAGTGGTTAACGCGTTAGGCCAGTAACCGAAAGGTTGCTAGATCAAATCCCTGAGCTGATAAGGTAAAAATCTGTCGTTCTGCCCCTGAACAAGGCAGTTAGCTGTTCCTAGGCTGTCATTGTAATTAAGAATTCGTTCTTAACTAACTTGCCTGGTTAAATAAAAATTGAGCGTGATGTTTTCTGTCCTCAGATACAGAGAGGTGTGAAACCCTGTCTGCAGATGAAGAGGTCCCAAGAGAATAAGGGATACCATGGATTATATGTGTACCTATGTTAGCAAATGTTGTAAACAAAACAGCAGTTTAAAATTCACACAATGTATAAACCTATTACAACTGGAGCAGACCAACCCTGCTGGGTGTGCACACGTTTGTTCCAACCCAGCACTAACACACCTGATTCAATGTATCAAAACAAATTAGTTAATAGTCAAGTGCACTATTGCTGGGCTGGAACAGAAGTCTGCTCACCCAGTAGATCAGGGATCAGTGGAATGAGGTTGGCCAGCTCTGGGATTGACTTTTTTGTTCTTCTGAAATTCTGCTTTAGTAACTACAGCCTACTTGTTTCTAAAATGTCAAACCTTTCCATGAGTTAGCTTACATGTACACTTTGAAATGATATGAAATAGTGTTGATTGTTAACTTGACTATTATTCAAGATGAACTAGTCATGATGTTGAATAATCACAGATCACAATCGTGCAATAAAAAGGAGAATGGAATCTGTCTCTTATTTGTCTGTGTTTCTCTATTGTATTCTCCAATGAACATTACCTGTTTGTTCAGTCATAAGTTCTACAATTAGTTTTATTTGATTGTCACACTTTTTTCAGGATATCAGCCATGTGAACCCATTTTGTAGCTGATAATGGCATGTAACGCCAATGCAGCCATAGGCCTACAGCAGTGGTTCCCAACTCCAGTCCTTGAGTACCCCCAACAGCACACATTTTTGTTATAGCCCCGGACAAACACAACTGATTAGTTAACAAGTTGAATCAGGTGCGTTTGTCCAGGGCTATAATAAAACTGTACTGTTGGGGGTATTTGAGGACTGTATTTTGGGAACCACTGGCCTACAGTATGATGGCATTAGCCTTAAGGGCATTTGCAATGCACCCCTTGATATTGTGCATCTGATGCAAGAAAAGCTTAACTCGTACATTGTTTACATATTGTTCAGCTATTTGTTCTCCCCCAAAAACGATACCAGTAGACAATGTATATGAGGCTAATCATTATACTCGATTTTGCACATGCCTTTTTTATCAGATGGGATTTAAGCAACTAAACCTGCATTTCTAATCAATGGTTCTTGTAATGAGGTTGTAATAGGCCTTATATTTCTCAGAGGAATGAACAATAGAACAGAACAGTTTGCTCAGTTCATGACCTGCGCATCATAACTATAGGGGTGGTGGTAGCACAACCGCCTTCCCAGGCTTTAGCAATTCTATTAGCTATTATATTTGTGGAATTGTTATGTGCTGAAAATCCAAGGAAATCAGACAGAAGTTTACAGAGGAGCATTGAAATATTCAATCCACTGCATGACCAATAATAACCAATGCATGGTGGGTTTGCCATGTTCTACTTATACAGATGTGGTTCTCTGTAGCTCAGTCGGTAGAGCATGGTGCTTGTAACACCAGGATGGTGGGTTTGATTCCCAGGACCACCAGTACGTAAAATGTATACACACATGACTGTAAGTCACTTTGGAAAAAAATGTCTGGTAAATGGCATATAATGTTGTTATAATACAGACAAATGTACAGGCCCTCATTGACCGTTGGTTAACACACTGAGTAACATTGAGAGTGCTTAATTGAATTAGCATTTGCTTAATAGGAGAGGAGATTGAGGGGGAAGATACTTCAACGCGTTCAAATCTAAGAAGAATAGCCTAAGTGTTTAAATCACAAGATGAACACGATCCTCAAGGGTACAGATAAGACTAGCGGTAGTCCGTTTCTAACTGCTTATCATCCTAGTTAGTCAGCTGGAACGCTTCCCTGCTACAGCCACAACGCATCACAGGGACTACAACCCAACAGCAACTACAGCTCAGTGTTAACAGGGTGAGCTATGGGGCCATTGATCCTACTCTAGGGCCATAGCGCGCACGCACGCACACACACAGGAGTCTCAAAGAACAGTGAGTGGGCTATAAGGCCATCAAACACCAGCACATGAAAACAGAAGTGCAGTTAATTCATTCTAAGACTCAATCATGGACACTTACTGACAGCTGTGGCTGCTTTGTGTGATGTATTGTTGTCTCTACCTTCTTGCTGTGTGTGCTGTTGTCTGTGCCCAATAATGTTTGTACCATGTCTTGTGCTGCTGCTATGTTGTGTTGCTACCATGCTGTGTTGTCGCCTTGCTATTTTGTTGTCTTAGGTTTCTCTTAATGTATTGTTGTGTTGTCTCTCTTGTTGTGATGTGTGTTTTGTCCTATAGTTATATTGTATTTATTTAAATCCCAGACCCTCTTCCCCGCAGGAGGCCTTTTGGCCGCCATTGTAAATAAGAATTTGTTCTTAACTGACTTGCCTAGTTAAATAAAGGTTCCATATATTTTTTTATTTTACTTAATTCTACTAGAGGGTAATAAAAAGAGCATACAACCGATGAACAACTGGGTCATCATATACACAAAAACAAGTGAAACTACACCTGATGTGGGCCTACATCCCTCACATCCTCCCTGCTGCTATCGGCATAAGCATACCTCTGCAGGCAAACACAAATAAATGACAAGAAACCTATTGAGGGGTGAATAATGCTAATCAAGTCGAGGTGTTTTGTGTTGGTGTGTGACAGCACAGAGGAGGCATAATGCTGTGATTACATCTGCTCTCCAACCCTATTGATGGCAGATACACAGGTACAACTGTAGCCACAGGCAACACATACAGGAAAGAGTGGATCTTAACAGAGAGGAGCATGGAGGTTCAAATCAGGAAACGTGTCTCAGCAAGGATGTTACGACCGACAGTAACTCACTATCAACGTTCACCTTTTGATGGATAGGAAGCCATTGAGAGTTTTAAAGAGGCTTCCGCCCCTAAACGACAGAAAAGCCATTCCTCACTGTCTTCTCCTTGAAGGTTGTTAGCAGCACTGACTTACCTGAAAGAAAAGACAAAGAAAAGGAAGTGACATTAGGTGGTGAAGATCACACAGTCATACATTATTAGTGTGATTTGAACCAAATTGTTCAGCATCATGTTTTCCATTTATTTTAAACAGGAGAACAATATGAGAGATGCATTAGCTTTGCACCTGTCCATAAACTGTCTAATTACTTTTGACAAATTCTCTCTCACTTGGTAGTGAAAGGTGACACATACAGTACAGTATATGTCCTTGACAACAGCTCTCCATTTGTGGCATAATTAGTTTCAGATATCACTGTTAAACCTATATTCCCTCAGAGAACATGAATTATCTGTCAAATCACCTTCTGGCCTTGAGTGCAATAAAAAATATTTTTGATTATTATTGCAAAAAGCAACAAGGATCTCAAAACTGAGTTGACATCCTATTTGAAGAGGAAATGTATCCAGGCTGGTGTATGACAGTTAAAATACAGCTAAGAAGACAAGTCTGCTGTTTAGGACACTATAAAAGGTATATTTTAGTAACTTTTATGTTTTTCCTAGGACACTTGAGGTGAAAACGCGTTGGCATATTAAACTTGATTTGAATCTTGTCAGATATTACATAATGTCAGACACTTCCTATTATACCTCATAGAAAGAGCAGACTGAGCATTAATTTCATAGTTCATATTCCAAATCGCCTTTCTCTACAGGGTGAGGGATACTTTGTCAGTTTAGAGACAGACCCATTAGCTTCCTTGAGAGGCCACATGCACTGTTAATCAAAATGTCATCGGCCCATACATTCTCTTTTATATACCTATGTATCATGCAGGTGAAAGCACTGTATTTGTAATTTTGCCAAACCTGATAATAGAAGAACGATGCTAAGCGTCAAGACCGACAACGTCAAAATACATTAAATGACTCCGTAAACAATTGTTCTAATGAATCCTACGAGTTAAAAAGTCATCCTAACCTGAAACCTATTCATGTTTAGAATCTACAATTTTACTCAGTAATTGACCAGAAGCCGTTAAATGACAGTGTATTCAGGCAAAGCTCAGTTTGCCAGACATAACTAAAGTGTAATGTAAATGTATGTACAAATCTGCTTTGATAATAGTTTCCATCAGATTCATTTAACAAAGAGATCCATTGGGTGCTATGTTGAGCTTAAGAGCAAGTACGGACAGCTCGGTACCACATTTGATTGAAGGGGTACATGAAGATATTAGCCAGAGAAACTACAGTTTCAGCAGAACATTACTTCTGCCAGTCATAAACGGTCAGTGCTGCCACGTAAAAAGAGGCTAGTAGTCCCATTTGCATTTAGAGTGAAGCTCTGGCAACGTTTCATTGGCCAACAAAACTCCTGACTTCTTTGACTAAGGGGTCATGCATCAGTCCGGTTTCGGTGGAGTGACATGAGGTCAGCATCGTAAAACTAAATTGCTGTCAAGCACGTCAACAGAACTGCCATGGATGAAAGAATGTTCACCTCCTGCTCTCAAAGGTAATTACACATACTTAATGGCTAAATCTTGAAAAGGTGAAAGTTTTTCAGCGAGAGCGAGACAGGGTTAAGAGAGGTTGAGTGACACATCTCTGACAACTGTGTGCATCAGTTTGAAAAAAATAAAAAACAAGGTATTTTTTGTTGTTCTGTGAGTTATTCAGTCCAGTCTTTATATGTCATGGTAATCAAATGGATAACTCCCAAAATAGCTGTAATTTGTGTAAATCTGTTGCTATAATGAATCGTATTGAACAGGGGTTGGAACCAGTTCAGGGAACAGAACCGAAAACAGGGAAAATAACTAATCAAAACCAGGACCGAATGTGATCGATACTACTCTGGAACAGAAAAGTTATTTTAAAGGCAAAGCCCTCAATATCATTCCAGTGTCTGCCTGCCAGCTGACAATCTTTGCCAATGTGTGTGCATGTAGGCTACCTGCCCCTCCCCTTCCGAAGCGTAGTCTACTAGCCTACTGCTGACGTTAATTAGGGAGAGAGATTTTTAATGAGTAAATGGATTAACTTTCTAAACGCTAGTTGAGGATAATATAGTTGTCACGTTTCACATTGGCTATATTAACTACAAAAATGTCAAAAATGTTATTTTTCATTCTGGTTCTGCTCTGCACACACAAGCTTGTTAGCTCGCAAGCTAGCTAGCTATTTTTGGTCCAAAAATAAACCAACTCTCTGAAGTTTAAAAATATTAAAAGTGCCTCTATTGAAGCCCGTCCTACGTATGGAAAAACTATGTGGGTCTAATTCAGATAATGTCATAAAAAGATGGCCAGCTTGTCAAAGCAAGCCTCCTACACCACCCTCTGTCGCTTTATCCCCACCCGCAAAATTTGAGTTGCATCTCGCACCCTATACTTGCATGTAAACAATTATAGCTTTTCCCCACTCCATTGCAAGCTGCTCTATTCGCAGTGATTAGTGAAGTAATTTAATGTCGAGCTAAATGTAAAACTAAAATCAGTTTCAGAGGTTTCAAAATGAATAGGAAGGAACGATATAAACTGTTACTTATTTGGGGTTCGAACCGGTTCAGAACTATATTTTGCTGGTCGGAACAGTGGAACGGAATGAAAAAAATAATGGTTCTGTTCAGAATGAAACGATTGGAAAATAATTTAGGTTACAACCCAATCTTGAATTACATCCTCATTCTTATTATAGCTGTGAAGTGAGTCAAAAACATCTTATGATCATCTCTGACAGTGATTGACTCAAGAACACAAACCCACAGTATGCTATAGTGAATAAACTGTTGCTGTAGTTGTCGACATCAGCATTATAACACTGTGATACTCCTCTCAATTGTAGTTATAAGATGTATTGCTTTTGCCGAACAATCCCCTACATTACATGGTGCCCCGTGTGAGGACAACCCCCTCCACTTATGACATTAAAGTTTAATTGAGGTCCTTTCTGATACAATTCAAGACAAAATATAAAACACTGATAAAAAGCAGTGGATTATCTTAGAGAGAAGCTGGAGAAAACTATTTTGATAACTCATTAGTGAAAGTGCTCCCACGCCTGCTGTCAACTGTTCAAAGATGTCAATTTTCTGATCAGTATGCAATTTATAGCTCTTAGACTCCTAATTCATTGGTAATGTTGGAAGGGAATTAGTGGACCAGGCACCAGGGACAAGCCCTTAAGAGACACGTTTCTGATAAATTATGTTTTCTGCAAACTCCAATGAACAAGGGCTCGCCATTTTGAATACAAACAACAGACAGACAATGGGAATCAAAAAATGTGCAAGCATATACAAAGGAGTTACAAAACAATGCTCTCTTTAACGTTTAGACAAGCCATGTCCAAAATTCCTTCCTTATTTTGACAAAATTATACAGAAAAAAAAGCTAACTTTCAACTGACAGTATTTTGGAACAAACATATTTTATGTCAGTAAGCTGGCACCCCTTCAGTATACAGTTGCTGAATTTAGACTATGACAGCATTTCAGTCTATGTGTAAAGTCTTTGTTCATGACCATGAGGGTGCTGTACTAGATTGAGACTCTTGTCAAACAGAGCTGGTCCCTCTCTATATTCATCTCTTTTCCTAGTGGTTAGAGTGTTGGGCCAGTAACCGAAAGGTTCCTGGGTCAAATCCCTGAGCTAACAAGGTAAAAATCTGTCATTCTGCCCCTGAACAAGGCAGTTAACCCACTGTCATTATAAATAAGAATTTGTTCTTAACTGACTTGCCTAGTTAAATAAATATTAAATAAAATAAAAAACACTTGGAGGATGTTCACATTCCCACTGTGCAAACCCCTCAAAAGACTGGTTGGTAGAATACTTACACAAATAGGCAGGTTTAGGGCTACGGCGGTTAAAGCTAATCTTAGACCAGTGTTTAGGGCAGGGGTGGGCAATTCCAGTCCTCGAGGGCCTGATTGGTGTCACAGTTTTGCCCCAGCTAACACACCCGACTCCAATAATCAACGAATTATGATCTTCAGTTTAGAATGCAATTTGATTAATCAGCTGTGTCTGCTAGAGATGGAGAAAAAGAGTAACAACAAAACAGGCCCTCGAGGACTGGAGATGCCCACCCCTGATTTAGGGAAACGTTCCTTCAGAACTACTTGTGAATTCTGGGCTTAAGTGTCCCATGTCTCTCTGACCAGCCATCAGTGTGCTTTAGCCCAGCCTTTTGAAGCAGCCCAACACATTTGCTGTAATCTCTTCTGTGTTATCCTCCTATCCTCCTGTTTCATCTCTGTCACACCTTAGGAGACCTCACAGGGGTTTTATGTTCCACGATGTATGGCTGAAACATCAAACCTGAAGGGATGGAGTGAGACGTAACCTCATTTCATGCTGCATTGATTCCAAAAGTGGGAGTAAGGCAATGCCTTTGGTTTTAATGTATTGTGATATCTGATAAAGGCCACAATAATATGTCTCACTTTACCAATGTACGCCAAAGACCTAAAGAATGTTCAATGGAAAAGGTATTCCAAACTAGCAGTCAGCAGCTGGATTTTATTTGTTTTATTTCACCTTTATTTAACCAGGTAGGCTAGTTGAGAACAAGTTCTCATTTGCAACTGCGACCTGGCCAAGATAAAGCATAGCAGTGTGAACAGACAACACAGAATTAATGTGTTATTAACAAGTCAATAACACAGTGGGAAAAAAAGAGAGTCTATATACATTGTGTGCAAAAGGCATGAGGAGGTAGGCGAATAATACCATTTTTGCAGATTAACACTGGAGTGATAAATGATCAGATGGTCATGTACAGGAGGAGATGTTGGTGTGCAAAAGAGCAGAAAAGTTAATAAATATAAACAGTATGGGGATGAGGTAGGTAAAATTGGGTGGGCTATTTACCGATAGACTTTGTACAGCTGCAGCGATCGGTTAGCTGCTCAGATAGCAGATGTTTGAAATTGGTGAGGGAGATAAAAGTCTCCAACTTCAGCGATTTTTGCAATTCGTTCCAGTCACAGGTAACAGAGAACTGGAACGAAAGGCGGCCAAATGAGGTGTTGGCTTTAGGGATGATCAGTGAGATACACCTGCTGGAGCACGTGCTACGGGTGGGTGTTGCCATCGTGACCAGTGAACTGAGATAAGGCGGAGCTTTACCTAGCATGGACTTGTAGATGACCTGGAGCCAGTGGGTCTGGCGACGAATATGTAGCGAGGGCCAGCCGACTACAGCATACAGGTCGCAGTGGTGGGTGGTATAAGGTGCTTTAGTAACAAAACGGATGGCACTGTGATAAACTGCATCCAGTTTGCTGAGTAGAGTGTTGGAAGCTATTTTGTAGATGACATCGCCGAAGTCGATAGGATAGGATCGGTAGGATTGTAGGATAGTCAGTTTTACTAGGGTAAGTTTGGCGGCGTGAGTGAAGGAGGCTTTGTTGCGGAATAGAAAGCGGACTCTAGATTTGATTTTAGATTGGAGATGTTTGATATGAGTCTGGAAGGAGAGTTTACAGTCTAGCCAGACACCTAGGTACTTATAGATGTCCACATATTCTAGGTCGGAACCATCCAGGGTGGTGATGCTAGTCGGGCGTGCGGGTGCAGGCAGCGAACGGTTGAAAAGCATGCATTTGGTTTGACTAGCGTTTAAGAGCAGTTGGAGTTGGAGGCCACGGAAGGAGTGTTGTATGGCATTGAAGCTCGTTTGGAGGTTAGATAGCACAGTGTCCAAAGACGGGCCGGAAGTATACAGAATGGTGTCGTCTGCGTAGAGGTGGATCAGGGAATCACCCACAGCAAGAGCAACATCATTGATATATACAGAGAAAACAGTCGGCCCGAGAATTGAACCCTGTGGCACCCCCACAGAGACTGCCAGAGGACCGGACAGCATGCCCTCCGATTTGACACACTGAACTCTGTCTGCAAAGTAGTTGGTGAACCAGGCAAGGCAGTCATCAGAAAAACCGAGGCTACTGAGTCTGTTGATAAGAATATGGTGATTGACAGAGTCTAAAGCCTTGGCAAGGTCGATGAAGACGGCTGCACAGTACTGTCTTTTATCGATTGCGGTTATGATATCATTTAGTACCTTGAGCGTGGCTGGGGTGCACCCGTGACCGGCTCAGAAACCAGATTGCACAGCGGAGAAGGTACGGTGGGATTCGAGATGGTCAGTGACCTGTTTGTTGACTTGGCTTTCGAAGACCTTAGATAGGCAGGGCAGGATGGATATAGGTCTGTAAGAGTTTGGGTCCAAGGTGTCTCCCCCTTTGAAGAGGGGGATGACTGCGGCAGCTTTCCAATCCTTGGGGATCTCAAATGATATGAAAGAGAGGTTGAACAGGCTGGTAATAGGGGTTGCGACAATGGCGGATAGTTTCAGAAATAGAGGGTCCAGATTGTCAAGCCCAGCTGATTTGTACGGGTCCAGGTTTTGCAGCTCTTTCAGAACATCTGCTATCTGGATTTGGGTAAAGGAGAACCTGGAGAGGCTTGGGTGAGTAGCTGCGGGGGGGCGGACCTGTTGGCCGAGGTTGGAGTAGCCAGGAGGAAGGCATGGCCAGCCGTTGAGAAATGCTTGTTGAAGTTTTCGATAATCATGGATTTATCGGTGGTGACCGTGTTACCTAGCCTCAGTGCAGTGGGGAGCTGGGAGGAGGTGCTCTTGTTCTCCATGGACTTCACAGTGTCCCAGAACTTTTTGGAGTTAGAGCTACAGGATGCAAATTTCTGCCTGAAGAAGCTGGCCTTTGACTGCGTGTATTTGTTCCTGACTTCCCTGAACAGTTGCATATCGCGGGGACTATTCGATGCTATTGCAGTCCGCCACAAGATGTTTTTGTGCTGGTCGAGGGCAGTCAGGTCAATGTCAAGGGCAATATCTGTTCTTAGTTCTGCATTTTTTGAACGGAGCATGCTTATCTAAAATGGTGAGGAAGTTACTTTTAAAGAATGACCAGGCATCCTCAACTGACGGGATGAGGTCAATATCCTTCCAGGATACCCGGGCCAGGTCGATTAGAAAGGCCTGCTCACAGAAGTGTTTTAGGGAGCGTTTTACAGTGATGAGGGGTGGTCGTTTGACTGCGGATCCGTAGCGGATACAGGCAATGAGGCAGTGATCGCTGAGATCCTGGTTGAAGACAGCGGAGGTGTATTTGGAGGGTCAGTTGGTCAGGATGACGTCTATGAGGGTGCCCTTGTTTACAGATTTAGGGTTGTACCTGGTGGGTTCCTTGATGATTTGTGTGAGATTGAGGGCATCTAGCTTAGATTGTAGGACTGCCGGGGTGTTAAGCATATCCCAGTTTAGGTCACCTAACAGAACAAATTCTGAAGCTAGATGGGGGGCGATCAATTCACAAATGGTGTCCAGGGCACAGCTGGGAGCTGAGAGCGGTCGGTAGCAGGCGGCAACAGTGAGAGACTTATTTCTGGAGAGAGTAATTCTTAAAATTAGTAGGTCGAACTGTTTGGGTATGGACCTGGAAAGTATGACATTACTTTGCAGGCTATCTCTGCAGTAGACTGCAATTCCTCCCCCTTTGGCAGTTCTATCTTGATGGAAAATGTTATAGTTGGGTATGGAAATCTCAGAATTTTTGGTGGCCTTCCTGAGCCAGGATTCAGACACGGCAAGGACATCAGACATTAGCAGTGTGCTAAAGCAGTGAGTAAAACAAACTTATGGAGGAGGCTTCTGATGTTGACATGCATGAAACCAAGGCTTTTTCGATCACAGAAGTCAACAAATGAGGGTGCCTGGGGACATGCAGGTCCTGGGTTTACCTCCACATCACCCGTGGAACAGAGGAGGAGTAGTATGAGGGTGCGGCTAAAGGCTATCAAAACTGGTCGCCTAGAGTGTTGGGGATAGAGAATAAAAGGAGCAGATTTCTGGGCATGGTAGAATATATTCAGGGCATAATGCGCAGACAGGGGTATGGTGGGGTGCAGGTACAGCGGAGGTAATCCCAGGCACTGGGTGATGATAAGAGAGGTTGTATCTCTGGACAATCAAACCCACTAATGATTGTTTACACATGTCTGCACACTTATACAAAATTAATTGAGTAGTTGTTTGAGTACCTGTATAAAGTACACTAAGTCATTCTGTCTTTTTATGTGACCATGGTTAAAAAAAGCTACTGGATAAAATGCAGGTTTAAATTAATTGAGCACCAACTAATTTTACAAGCACAACCATGAGTAATGAACTAACAATGTTTTTTTTGTCTATAAATAGGTGCTGTTGTTCTGGTCAGAGCAGATTGTGGTAGGATTTATTTTAAAAAACAGTACCAGTTGTTTTGAGTGTCTGCAATGGATGACTGCACCTGTGTATGACCGAGTGGTTTTAAATGTTTCAAAAAATGAAATCATCATATGTGCTTTTTCCATTATAGGAGTATCAGCTGAACAAATCTCTTAGTAATGAAATATGCATATTTGATGACACGTTCAGAAATGTGCAAGCTAGGCTGTGCGCCAGCCTTTCATCAGACCGTGAATGAAAGTTTGCGTGAGGTCTGATGCAAAGAACGAAGCACGAAGCACAAGGGCTTCTGTCTGTGCTGCAGTGCCGAGCAACAAGCTGGTGGATTATGGCATGCTGACTAACAAGTGGGTTGGATTTCCAGAACATAAAGACCATCAGCATCATCGCATCCTTTCAGGATTTAACATTGTTGTTATTGTTGAGGCTCACCAGATTTTCACTCACATACGTAAATTGGAATAAAGTAATTATTGTAGCAACCGAAGGTTGAGAAACGTGCAGTGCATCTCCTTCAATGTTTCAGGACCACATATTTGGCTCTAACTACAAGCTGTCAAATGCACAAACTCCTCTGTGTTACTGGAAAGGGATAATTATAATAATAGTCACTGATAACAATATGAGAGGGATAGCAAGACAGAGGCAATTTAATTGTATTTTTATTTTGGTGGTTTATCACTGGTAAATTAATTTTTGTGAAACTGAGTGTGGAAAGTTGATAAAGAATGTGCACATAAATATGGATATTCCCCATAAAATGAGTGGTAAAGTAAGAATGATGTGTAATAAATGTATATTCCTTAGAGCAAGCCAAATCTTTAACTGTGGGAAGAGGCTAATCAGCCATCCTCCAAGACAGTTTGCTGGCAAGAAAGAAAGACAAAACAGAGACTAAATTCATTCCTCTTGATTCAGTTGAGCGATAGTGTAGGCCTGTATACTGTATAGGTTTGAGTTTTTTTCTGCAACCAAACAAGGAGAAAAATATGACAATCCAATTGCAAATGTACACATACCATGTGTTTTTTTGCCTGGTGAGGGTTTTTCTTGTTCAATTTTCTGTCACTCGCAAGACAGAATAAATAAATGTTAGTTCAAACTCATTAGTAACCATTGCTGACAGCCCCTGGGTTCTTGAAAAATTGTTGCCGAATCCATTTGTGAGCCCCACAGTGTAGGTTTATCTCCAACTGACTGCTCAGAGGCAGTATCTGTGCTAAAGGCTTTCCCCAGGGGACCCCTTGGAGCCTGGGAGGGTTTATACACTAACGCAACTGACAAGACAGTAGTCTAAAGTCTTCTGCCTCAACTTAACAACAATGCACCATTCCTGTAGCATTCACAACAGTCATTTGGTTACAAACTATTGGTCACAATACTTTGATGTCTACATGAAGGGTTCTTCTATGTATATTTGGCAATTCACTTTGTGTTTGTTCATTAGACATGTCATTTTCTGATAACCCATCATCAGGGATGTAGAGTTTAACTTGTCGTTCTATTTGCTTCATGTATCACACTGTGCAAACGAGCGACCAAAGGCTGAACGAGAGGTGATTGGCACATTTCCACTGACAGCATCACCGGGGGGGATCAGCATAAGATAAGGCATTAAGGACTCAATGTACTGTATCTACTATATAACTGTATCAATTAAATATAACTGTATCTATTATATAACTATCTTTTATATAACTGTATCTATTAAATATAACTGTATGTATTCAATATAATTGTATCTATTATATAACTGTATCTATTAAATAGAACTGTATCTATTAAATGTAACTGTATCTATTATATAACTGTTTATATTATATAACTGTATCTATTAAATATAACTGAGGGGCTGTAATATCCTGTCTCCTCATGTGTTCTCCACAGAATGTGCCTTTGTGTCATGCGATTTTGACTATTACAATCCCAGCCCCAACTGGAATACAGGGAGATGTATGAAAAGTGCTCGTGGCAGAATAATCTCAGTGTTTATTCAATGATCGTTTCCTACAAGTAAATATATTTGACAAACAACAACACTGAAGGTCAAAGCATTCACCTGAGTACACACACGCACACACACACACACGCACACACACACACACACACACACACACACACACACACACACACACACACACACACACACACACACACACACACACACACACACACACACACACACACACAGTACGTATAATTAATAAATGATTCATAACTGCTAACGTAATTGTGGAAATAATGGAAAAAATCATCCATTTGAACTACAGGAAAACACCCCAGCTGATTTCTCCAGATTAATTGATTTTAATGAGAGGAAATGGCTACCTCCTTCAGAAAAAGAGAGAAAGAGGGAGAATAAAAGGAACCTAAAAATGTACATTCAAGAGCAGACCCTCAGAACACCAATTTAGAAACACTCTTCAGACTGAAAATAAGACGCCAGGATTACAATGATAAACATGCACCCACTTTCAGCATCAAAATGTGAAATTAGTTGAATATAGTTAATTGACAATATGTGTGTAACTACATGCTGCGGGCTGTGCGGTGTAGTTTTCCCCCGGTGGAATTGGGACTGTAAATGCTCGTTGAGTACGTCAAAATAGATTTAATCCAACTGAGCCCTGGGGTAGCCATGTTATTAGACTGAGATTAAATAAAGCTGTAGAGTACACCAAGATGAGACCACATGTCATTCATAAAACAGCCTGAATAAACCTTTTGTTTGTGTTGAAGGTTAACAAGTAACTTTGAATTATCTTGAACTTGTTTTCACAATAAGCTAGCAAGTATCAACCCCGATGTGACTGAATGTATTAGTCCAAAATTAATAACAAAGACTTCTTAAACGTATCAGACTGAAAACTAATAAATAGAAAGTACATTACCCAAGTAACCTACAACCCCTGTCGTAATTCACCCGAGCCCATGGTAAAAGCAAAGACAAACAAGTCATCATAGCAATAATCTGTGCCAGATGCAGAAACAACAAAGATTCTCAGTGACAACAAAGATTCTCCCTGTGTCTAAAAATGATAAAAGGTGTCCTTTCTTTCCTCATGAATAAATGAATAAATGTTTCACCAAACTGTCGAGACATTTCTTCCCACAAAACTTGTATTTCTGTTTCTGAAATCCACTCTATAATTCGGAAAACCTATTTCCATGAAGTCAAGAATGAACAGTGTGTGGAGCTGAATGTGTCATTTCGGTGACACTGATGGTTTTTGGTCTACTTAGTGGCGTCACATGAAAAACCCAAGTAGAGAGAGAGAGTATGCCAACCATCTAAGAGGCCTTCTGCAGTGAGCCCCTACTACTGTACAAGTACGAATTTGAATAGAGGTTAATACATGCGGCATGGATGGTTAATTACCATAATTAACCATCCATAATTCTAATGATCACCCTATTTGAGTGATCAATCTGAATGAGTTACACCAGTGGTTCCTAAAATGTTTTGCATTGTGACCCACAAAACCGCTATAATTCTCTGCTGACCCAGATAAAGCCATTTCTAACCACAACCCAGGCATCAGCTGTAGCCCAACAGAGACTGGCTGTGAGCCACTATTTGGAAACTACCCATGTTTACACACCAATGTAAAATCATTCACTATTACTTTATTTATACAATACAGTCTCTTCTTGAAGTATAATACAGCCTACTGTAATTTACATTAGTGGACATGGTTAAATGGCTTGCTAATTACATGGGTATTATGACTCATATCTCAAATGTTCTATTAAATATAGACAATGTTGCTTTCCATTAGAGAATACAACCACTACCATTGTGACTGTGGCTTGAAGGTTGCTGAGCTACAGCAGCAAAGGCCAAACAACAGTGTTCCAGCCGTGCTCAACCTGTTATGATTCAGTCTCCTCAAGCCCAATTATGTTTGGCAAATCTACCAGCAGCCCACATAAACCAGTAGTCTGAAACACTGCATCTAAAGGGTAGTGTCATACAAATGTAATTATCAGAACATGCATCCTCATTCAAATTAATCAGGCCTTATTCTTAGTGTTCAGAGAGGAAATGTTGCATGGGTTGAAGCTGGAATCCGTAGTGGTGAACCTGCCACATCCGTTTGTAACAAAGATTTTACCTCAAACAATGAACACTACTTTTGTCCCTCAAACATATTTGTACATCATTGCACACGCGATAGTGCATACTCTGCTACTCTATGATTTTTCCCCCCACGATGCAGGATGCTTTGTCAGAGTGTGCGCAACTGGTCGAAGGAAGTCAGGTACAGGAGAGCAGAGATGAGTGAACAGGCACACTTTAATCAGGCAGAGGAAAACTGCCGGACGCAACTGCATCACAACACACAGGCCCAAGGGAAAAAACACAAATAGGTACAAAATAACAAAACCACGGGTTACAACAATACCTGGCGCAAAACCAGCCTGTAGCGTCACACACGTAACGAACGAACAATACCACACACAGCCATGAGGGGAACAGAGGATAATATACATGTAGAGTAATGAGGGGATGTAAACCAGGTGTGTGGGAGAACAAGACAAAACAAATGGAAAATGAAAGGTGGAGCGGCGATGGCTAGAAGACCGGTGACGTCGACCGCCGAACGCCGCCCGAACAAGGAAAGGGACCGACTTCGGCGGGAGTCGGGACAATGCTCCTCTGCCCCATCGAAAACATGACAAAAACAACAACAAATGCGCCTGGGGAGACCTGTTTCACCTTATGCGGATTTCAGCTTTAAGAATACCAATACAATTATTTTTTTAAAGTAGGAAGTTGCCAATAACTTCTGCTTTTTGAAGAGTTCTTCTGGAAATCGATTTGGCTCCAAGCGATCATAGATCGATTGTTTTCGGCCCGGGGTGATAAGGAGAAACAGATTGAGCTCCCTTTATATAGGAGGTAGAGATAATGTTTCTCCAGCGCTGTAGATTAGACTGTGTTCATCCTAGTGGGGATCCAACTAGAACCATGTTCTCACTACACCTGGCCCTCATCTGACCAACGCCAGAGCAGTTTGTGTCCTCAGAATAGAACATCCTTTAGTCAGAACTCAAATCACCCTCCTAGCCCATGTCTTCCATTTAACTTGCAGTTGGGTAGTAATGATTGTGTTTGTTGCATTCACAGTACAGAGTACTCATAGGGACGCCAGCTAGTTTGGAAAAAACACCATTACTATCAGTTTTTTACAAGCACCATTATATGGGCCATTGACTTCACCCTATGTGGGTCCAACTGAACAGTCCTAGTGGTTTCATTTTCACAAGCTAATGCTGATAAACCTAGAGAAATAGAGGCTTTTAAACCACACTAATGTTAGTATTGATTACCGTTTACAACGCTACAGGAATACAAATTTTACTTTTTTCATAATGGCTACACACCATTCAACTAAACCAGCTCTGGGAGAAGATGAGATAAAACAGAGAGGAAACTTACTTAAAGTAAATCCAAGGCAACATCTTCACGAGGGATAAATAAATGCAATGCAACACAATTTAAAAAATAAACCGTTTCCTGTGTCTATCAAGAATGGACATCCAGCCAACTTGACACAACTGTGGGAAGCATTTGAGCCAACATGGGCCAGCATCCCTATGGAATGATTTCAAAACCTTGTCAAGTCCATTCCCCATTTAATTGAGGCTGTTCTGAGGGCAAACGGGGGGTGGTGTTCCTAATGCAGGGTAGTTTTATTTGGCACCTTAAGTTTTCCGAGCAAATAAGAAAAACGTTTATTCTTATTTATTTTTTATTTTTGGACATTAAAGATCATAAAAACACCAGGAAATCAGCTCTAAGTGATTTTAATTTTGGAAATTCCCACAAATCATAGAGAGACACGTGATCGTTTTCAAATACAAGCAAGGTTTGAAATGATTATGTTTTAGTCAAATATTATATCCGTTTGGGATTCTTGCGGTCAAATTGCAGTCTACAAATGATTTGTAATTATGTTCCTGCTCCCGACCATTCACTCCAGAAAGAAATCCGCCTGATACTGAATCTAGTTGATGATCCCTGTCCGAATGTTTGGTATACTCAGAGTAGAAAAGCCACTCCAGTTATTGCAACACAGTTGTCTATTCTGTTCTCTGATAGAACTAAACACATTTAATATGTTATGTGATGAATGACATAAATTGCATCTCCAATATACAGTAGGTTTCCAAATTTGAACAAATACCATACAATCCCGCCAGGTCTCCTGTGAAGCTAAGTAAGGTTCAGCATGGTTAAGACTTGGGAGACCATTTAGAAAAAACTGTTTGGATTTTTCAGTCTGCTGGAAGTGGTGTTTGATGGCCAATGAACTTCCTTAGTTCTTCCTCTGAACAGAACCAATATCTTCGATGACCGTGAATTCTATCTCTTCCCTTCACCATCTTTTCACTTCTCAGAAAGCAGCAGATAAACCTTGAGCTGTACAGAGGAGATAAACACAGCAATTTCACCTCTACCTTCCGGAATCGACTTGGCACACAGCAGAAATTGAGGCTGTGCTTTTTTCCCACCTGTAAAACAACCTAAGGTCAATTCAAAATAATGACTTTTATGACAGTGTTCTAAACTGTAGTTTTGTGGTATTAGGGTGAAACATGGATGGAAATTAAATCAAGTTAGAGAGGAAAATAACAAGATTTTATCAAAGTGACTCCACACAAGGCAATGGTTGTTGGCAATGTTAAGTGTGTAAGGGGTGACATGTGACAAGTTAATGACTAGAAGCCTACTGTATCTCAGGTTGTCATCCCTTTATTCTCAGTCTCTGTGTGACGGCTAAGGAACTATGAAAACAATGTGATGTCTAGTTACAGATCACACAAAAGAAAGGAAACTCAACCTTGTGCTAGCAGGGAGCACATTTTGTTCTTGCTCACCCAATGGTACACAGGGCATTTCCAATGTGGATGTGGACTTACTGTACAGTAGTGATCATGAGTGGATATTCATATTACAGTACCAGTCAAAAGTTTGGACACAATGATTCACAGATTTCAAGTAACAGACAGATCTAAAAATCAACAGTTCAAATGAGACTGCGTCAAAGAAACCACTACTAAAGGACACCAATAATAAGAAGAGACTTGCTTGAGTCAAGAAACACGAGCAATGGACATTAGACCGGTGGAAATCTGTCCTTTGGTCTGATGAGTCCAAATTTTAGATTTTGTTGAGACGCATAGTAGGTGAACAGATGATCTCTGCATGTGTGGTTCCCACCGTGAAGCATGGAGGAGGTAGTGTGATGGTGCTTTGCTGGTGACACTGTCAGTGATTTATCTAGAATTCAAGGCACACTTAACCAGCATGGCTTTCACAGAATTCTGCAGCGATATCATTTGTTTTTCAACAGGACAATGACCCAACACACCTCCAGGCCGTTTAAGTGCTATTTGACCAAGAAGGAGAGTGATGGAGTGCTGCATCAGATGACCTGGCCTCCACAATCACCCGACCTCAGCCCAATTGAGATGGTTTGGGATGAGTTGGACCACCGAGTGAAGGAAAAGCAGCAAACAAGTGCTCAGCATATGTGGGAACTCCTTCAAGACTGTTGGAAAAGCATTCCTCATGAAGCTGGTTGAGAGAATGCCAAGAGTGTGCAAAGCTGTCATCAAGGCAAAGGGTGGCTACTTTGTAGAATCTCAAATATAAAATATATTTTGATTTGTTTAACACTTTTTTTAGTTACTACATGATTCCATGTGTGTTATTTCATATATTTCATAGTTTTGATGTCTTCACTATTATTCTACAATGTAGAAAATATTAAAAATAAATAAAAACCCTGGAATGAGTAGGTGTGTCCAAACCTTTGACTGGTACTGTACATCAGAGTTATACTCCTCATGTACAATGCATGACATGTTCCTTCCAAGTGCCTGTCTTTTATTCTTCACCTTGATCACGGGTGGTCTATTAATACGGGTGGTCTATTAATGTAAGCATTGGACAATGCTGTGTCCAATATTGAGCAACAACTTAGAAGTTGACTTTATTGCCAGTTATCATCCACGTATATCATTTCGTTAATCAACAGAAACACCCATTGATGAGGATACTAATTAGGACTATTTCACTATTTATGACATTGTACTCCAGTTTAAGTTCCATCAAAGAGTTTTGGAGCACAGCAGGGACTGTGGGTGGTGTGGATCTGGAATAGTTTAGGTTAAGGTGATAGTATAACGAGCCTACATCGTCAGGGTCTGGCATGAAAATTGCACAGACAGATCAATCAGTTGACAAGTATACATTTTCCCTGACACCCAAAAGTACTTGTTACATTTTGAATGCTTAGCAGAACAGGAAAATGGTCCAGTTTACGCACGTATCAAGAGAACATCCTTGGTCATCCCTACGGCCTCTGATCTGGTGGACTCAATAAACACACACATGCTTGGTTTGTAAATGATGTCTGAGTTTTAGACTGTGCCTCTGGCTATCCGTAAATACAAAAAAAAGAAAGAAAATGGTACCGTCTGGTTTGCTTAATATAAGGAATTTGAAATGATTTGTACTTTTGATACATAAGTATATTTTAGCAATTACATTTACTTTCAATACTTAAGTATATTTAAAACCAAATACCTTTAGACTTTTACACAAGTAGTATTTTACTGGGTGACATTCACTTCTACTTAAGTTCATTTCTATTATGGTGTCTACTTTTCCTGAAGTATGAAAATGCAGTACTTTTTCCACCACTGCAGCTGAGTAATTAAAATAACGCTATCTATTTGTTGGCCCAGGAAAAGCCATGTCACTAGATACGGCTGTGTAGCCCGCCACATTTCACAGTCCACTGCATAAAATACAGGCTCTCTTCTCCTGACAAGGCATACGTCTCTCCCAAATGGAGTTGTCTGTGGAAATTATTTCCGTTTCACAAAGCTGTATTTTTTAAGGATGCCATACTTTTTGGGCACAATTGTGTCAGCAGATCTGAAAGTGTGGCCATGGTTTACTGCATTAAAACATTGAAAAGGGAACCAATGAGCTTGGTGCTACCCCCATCTACTCAACAATTACACTCAATTTATTACACTGACAATGCAACGATCTAATTTTGGCAGCAAATTAACGCCCATAATTCCTTCTGACATAAAGCCGTTTGTAAATTATCTGTTTTCTCTGGTGATATAAAAATTAGTAAGAGACAGAAACCTAATACTTTGTGTCGCCTAAATGGACTCAATAGCCATTCAGACCAAGTGGTTTCAATGCTGGAGGGATCCTGTCGAATTAGTTTCTTCACACATTTTTCAATAATTCTTTCTTACAGGTCACTATTTGTTGGAAAAAACATGTTTATCTCTTCCAATGCTGTTACACACTTTTTAGGCTAGATAGTCAATCTGTGAGATGTACTTACATGGTCTTGGCTGTTGTAATATAATGTATGATTATTTTTCTCTTGGAAGCGGACGGAATTGAATTGCGGGCAGTAGTAGCTGTACTCATTGTGGCTTATAAGAGGACTATAGTGTGAATATTGCATATTCATTTATGTGACCTACTGGATTATCTCCTGGTTGCCCAAGGATTGATAAACAATGTGTGGCATCCATTTGAGTTCACCCCTGAGCCATGTAAATACCAGAGTTTCATTCAGATGTACTAATATTGCTCTCAGTCTCAAAATAATTGCAGATGGTGTAGAATGCTCCTACTCTTAGATAAATATATTTTTAATTATTATTTCAGCACTCCAAAATATTTTCTGTGTTAGGTATTCATACTGTTAAACTCAGTTTAAATGCCTGACATTTAATCATTGTAAAAATTCTCTGTTTTTGGTCAGTTAAGATCACCAATTTATTTTAAGAAAGTGAAATGTCAGAATAATAGTAAAGAGAATGATTTCTTTCAGCTTTTATTTCTTTCTTCACATTCCCAGTTTACATAAACTCAATTAGCATTTGGTAGCATTGCCTTTAAATTGTTTAACTTGGGTCAAAGTAGACTTCCACAAGCTTCCCACAATAAGTTGGGTGAATTTTGGCCCATTCCTCCTGACAGAGCTGGTTTAACTGAGTCAGGTTTGTAGGCCTCCTTGCTCGCACACGCTTTTTCAGTTCTGCCCACAAATGTTCTATAGGATTGAGGTTAGGGCTTTGTGATGGCCACTCCAATACCTTGACATTGTTGTCCTTTGGAAGTATGATTCGGGTCACTGTCCATTTGGAAGAACCATTTGTGACCAAGCTTTAAATTCCTGCCTGCGTCTGTCAGGATTTGGCCAGGGTTGTTCCGGTTTTGGGTCACTAGATGCCCCCATTGTGCTTTTTGACCTTTTGTTTTCCCTTGATCCCCATTATTATTTGCACCTGTGCCTCGTTTCCCCTGATTGTATTTAAACCCTTAGTTTTCCTCAGTTCTTTGCTCTGTGTTTGTATGTTAGCACCCAGCCCTAGTATTCTGTGAACTCTTGTTGATCCCGGTGGACTCTCTTGTGGAATTCTGTTTTTGTTCTTGTTTATTTATTTTTGAGTATCTTTTGAGGCTTTTTTATGCTATTCCTACCACCTTGTGGATTTACCTTTTTGTCTTGAAGGATTACCTTTGTTCTTGTGGAATTCCTTTTGAGGTTGTGAAGTTACATTTCCTGAAGGACTTTTTTACTTCATTAAATACACCGTCTCAAGTACTGCTGTGTCTGCCTCATCTTCTGGGTTCTGCCGACTATTCGTGGCTCAGTAGGTTAAGTGACTGTTTCTCACTCCGGAGACCCGGGTTCGTAACCGGGTCCTGACAGCGTCTTGAGATGTTACGGCTCTCGTTTGTGGAATGACCAGACCAAGGTGCGGCGTGGTAGGCGTACATCGTTCATTTTATTGATGACACCAAAGCAAAATAACAATGACAAAAATGAAAGTGCACAGTTCTGTAAGGCAAAAAAAAACATACTGAAAAAAAGATCCCACCAAAACCCAAAAAGAAAATGTCAACCTACGTATATATGATCCCCAATCAGAGACAACGATAGACAGCTGCCTCTGATTGGGAACCATACTCAGCCAAAAACACAAAGAAATAGAAAACATAGATTTTCCCACCCGAGTCACACCCTAACCTAACCAAACATAGAGAATAATAAGGATCTCTAAGGTCAGGGCACCAGTCCCTCCTGCAGCAAAGCACCCCTAATAACATGATGCTGCCACCACCGTGCTTCACGGTTGGGATGGTGTTCTTCGGCTTGCAAGCCTCCCCCTTTTTCCTCCAAACATAACGATGGTTATTATGGCGAGCAGTTCTATTTTGTTTCATCAGACCAGAGGACATTTCTCCAAAAAGTATGATCTTTGTCCCCATGTGCAGTTGCAAACCGTAGTCTGGCTTTTTTATGGCGGTTTTGGAGCAGTGGCTTCTTCCTTGCTGAGCGGCCTTTCAGGTTATGTCGATACAGGACTCGTTTCACTGTGGATATACATAGATACCTTTGTAACTGTTTCCTCCAGCATCTTCACAAGGTCCTTTGCTGTTGTTCTGGGATTGATTTGCACTTTTCGCACCAAAGCACGTTAATCTCTTGGAGACAGAACGCGTTTCCTTCCTGAGCGGTATGAGGGCTGCGTGGTCCCATGGTGTTTATACTTGAGTACTATTGTTTGTACAGATGAACGTGGTACCTTCAGCGATTTGGAAATTGATCCCAAGGATGAGCCAGACTTGTGGAGGTCTACATTTTTCTTCTGAGGTCTTGGCTGATTTCTTTTGATGTTCCCATGATGCCAAGCAAAGAGGCACTGAGTTTGAATGTAGGCCTTGAAATACATGAACAGGTACACCTCCATTTGACTCAAATGATGTCAATTAGCCTATCAGATGTTTCTAAAGCCATGACATTACTTTTTGGAATTTTCCAGGCTGTATAAAGGCATAGTAACTTAGTTATGTAAACTTCTGACCCACTGGAATTGTGATACAGTGAATTATAAGTGAAATAATCTGTCTGTAAAGTAGATGTCCTAACCAACATGCCAAAACTATAGTGGGGCAAGACTAATAAATATAATTTTACTTTATAACAATGCGCTTTCTCCCGCGTTGGATACGGTTGCCGTCCGCGGTTCTGTGACATAATCGTCAGTGCACTGTAGAATTGGCACCTTTCTCTATGTTGCTATGTGCATAATAGCAAAGTTAACCAGCACATTGGGATTGAGAACAATGTGGTGGGGGCAGGAGCAGCAGAGACGAGGAAACAGCCCTTGCCTTAGACTAATTGTCTAAGAAAATTGAGGAGAGCGGAAATCCCAATTTATTTAGGTCTATAATCAATAGCCTAACTGTAAAATGTGCCTGGCTTTATAAATTATCCATACATATCTACAGAAATTATACTGACCTTGCTTCTGTGGCCTGTTTGAGTGTTTGTTTAAAAGACCACTGAATGCGTAAGCATCAAGCCACATGCAACGGTAAAATGTTGGATAAGGCATTTTCACAGATTCGGCTGTTTTTAATATTTGCTATGCCGTAACAAAGTCTTTCCAATTTGTTTATGTTAGAACAGACTGGTATAATTTATTCAGTGTTCACACTGTTCCAAACAGCCAGAAAAATATTGTAATCTATTTGTCACACATAATATGCATGCAGCTCTTGCTCCTATACCCTCATTTTTTTCATCTCCCTCTTATTTTTATTATTACAATAATTATTATGGTCATCATGATACTCATGTCGTTATCATTATTGGTCTTTGTATAGTAGCCTTGTATAACCACCTGTAGCTGTAGGACTAAGGGCGTGTCCTGTTAAGTCTTAATACCGTAACTTACTTACTATATTTCGATAGGCTACTGTATCAATCAATTATTCATTCATGCCATGACACAGCATATGAGACATTCATGCTTTGAAATGCAATCAAGACATTATTTTAAAAATGAAATAACAAAGCAACCTTTGAATAATTATCCTTAACAATAAATAAACAGCAATTCACGAATGCATGCAACTGTTTTTAGTCTGCTGTAATAAAGGCTTTATGTATCTGGTACACCTGTTTATTTATTAGTGTTTTTTACACTGTTCCAAATGGTCAGAAAACAATTATATTGTAATATATCGGCAATAGTTTGGCACACATAACATTAACTTAAAATGACACAACGACTAGGTTCAACGTTCACTAAAAGGTATTTCCACAATACATGGTTGCCATTGCACTCAGGCCAAGTCCATCAACAGTGACACGCCTACGCAGGAGTACTAATAACAGAATCTCCCACTCTTCTTTAAAGACAAAAATACATCAACAAAAAATGACAAATGCGCTGTGTGACAAAGCTTTATTTGTATGACTCAAACTACCACTTCCCATTACTTTCCTTTTTTTTTTTTTTAGGAGCACAAGACCTGATCCTCCATTTTTAGTCAGACAGTCAGCCAGCTGTTTCTTTGTGGCCGACCACAGAATCCGCTGGATTCCTTGTGCTTGAATAAATTCCTTGATGCTGCGAATCTCAAGAAAGTATTTTCTCTGTGACAGACTTGGTTGACTTGACAGAGTCAAGTAAGGAGTAGTTGTTAGTGACACAAACTAAAGGTAGAATGTGCCGTTTGTCTCACCAGTGATAAGCTCTGAGAACAGAGTTGCCAGAAAGATGGCATTGTCAATTTCATCCGCAAGAGCAAGGGTTTCCCCTGCAAGTGTGCTTCGAACAACTCTTCTGATCCGTTTTGACTGCCAACAGATAGGTGAGAATCTTCCTTCTTCAGCCATTAACACGATTAGATGTCCACCTTGTGTGCCTCCATCTATAAGGTTCTAGGGAAGCATCACTGAAGACAACTAGTTTCAGAGAGTCATCTTTTCCAACATGCTGAAACTTTTGAGTCACTTTAAAGTGATGGCGCCGGAAGGGAAGACTGCCATCATATTGGCTCTTAACCAACCATGCTATTTTGTTAGTTTTTTTGCGTTGTTCGTAACTTGTTTTGTACATAATGTTGCTGCTACCGTCTCTTATGACCAAAAAGAGCTTCTGGACATCAGAACTGCGATTGCTCACCTCAAACTGGACGAAAAGTTCTTATTCAATAAGTCGGAAGGGAGGGATATAATACAGACACCCAGCCAGGCCCAGATCCACGTTATTCGCTGGAGAAGGAAACGGAAAGAGATCAGGGTGCCTTGTGAGCATCAGGCGAAGAGTGGCTAATCTGACCTTGCCTTCCATCCTGCTAGCCAATGTTCAATCGCTGGAAAATTAATGGGACATGATGTACTGAAAGCACATTTATCCTACCAACAGGACATTAAAAAACTGTAATATCTTATGTTTCACAGAGTTGTGGCTGAACGACAACATTAAAAACATACAGCTGGCGGGTTATACACTCTATTGTCAGGACAGAACAGCAGCCTCTGGTAAGACACGGGGTGAGGGTCTATGCATATATGTGAACAACAGCTGGTGCACGATATCTAAGGAAGTCTCAAGGTTTTGCTCACCAGAGGTAGAGTATCTCATGATAAGCTGTAGACCACACTATCTACCTAGAGAGTTTTCATCTGTATTTTTTGTAGCTGTCAACATACCACCACAGACCGATGCTGGCACTAAAATGCACTCAATGAGCTGTATACCGCCATAAGCAAACAGGAAAATGCTCATCCAGAGGCGGTGCTCCTACTAGCCGGGGGCTTTAATGTAGAGGGGAATAAAATGTAGACCACCTTTACTCCACACACAGAGATGAGTACAAAGCTCTCCCTCGCCCTCCATTTGGCAAATCTGACCATAGTCCTATCCTCCTGAAAACTGCTTAGAAGCAAAAATAAAAGCAGGAAGCACCAGTGATACGGTCTATTAAAAAGTGGTCAGATGAAGCAGATGCTAAGCTGCAGGACTGTTTTGCTAGCACAGACTGGAATATGTTCCGGGATTCTTCCGATGGCATTGAGAAGTACACCATATCAGTCACTGGCTTTATCAATAAAATCATTGAGGACGTCATCCCCACAATGACTGTACCTACAGTTGAAGTCGGAAGTTTACATACACTTAGGCTGGAATCATTAAAACTCGTTTTTCAACAACTACACACATTTATTGTTAACAAACTATAGTTTTGGCAAGTTAGTTAGGACATCTACTTTGTGCATGACACAAGTCATTTTTCCAAAAATTGTTTACAGACAGATTAGTTCACTTATAATTCACTGTATCACAATTCCAGTGGATCAGAAGTTGACGTAAACTAAGTTGACTGTGCCTTTAAACAGCTTGGGAAATTCCAGAAAAAGATGTCATGGCTTTAGAAGAGTCTGATAGGCTAATTTACATAATTTGAGTCAATTGGAGGAGTACTTGTGGATCAATTTCAAGGCCTACCTTCAAACTCAGTGCCTCTTTGCTTGACATCATGGGAAAGTCAAAAGAAATCAGCCAAGACCTCAGTCTGGTTCATCCTTGGGAGCAATTTCCAAATGCCAAAAGGTACCACGTTCATCTGTACAAACAATAGTACGCAAGTATAAACACCATGGGACCATGCAGCCATCATACTCCTCAGGAAGGAGATACGTTCTGTCTTCTAGAGATGAAAGTACTTTGGTGCGAAAAGTGTAAATCAGTCCCAGATCAACAGCAAAGAACCTTGTGAAGATGCTGGAGTAAACACTTAAAAATATATCTATATCCACAGTAAAACAAGTCCTATATCGACATAACCTGAAAGGCCTCTCAGCAAGGAAGAAGCCACTGCTCCAAACCATTATAGAAAAGCCAGACTACGGTTTGCAATTGCATATGGGTACAAATATCGTACTTTTTGGAGAAATGTCCTCTGGTCTGATGAAACAAAAATATAACTATTTGGCCATAATGACCTTCGTTATGTTTGGAGGAAAAAGGGGGAGGCTTGCAAGCCGAAGAACACCATCCCAACCGTGAAGCACATGGGTGGCAGCATAATGTTTTGGGGGTGCTTTGCTGCAGGAGGGACTGGTGCACAAAATAGATGGCATCATGAGGGATGAAAATGATGTAGATATATTGAAGCAACATCTCAAGACGACAGTCAGGAAGTTAAAGCTTGGTCGCAAATGGGTCTTCCAAATGGAAAATGACCCAAGGCTCACTTCCAAAGTTGTGGCAAAATGGCTTAAGGACAACAAAGTCAATGTATTGGAGTGTCCATTACAAAGCCCTGACCTCAATCCTATAGAAAATTTGTGGGCAGAACTGAATAAGCGTGTGCGAGCAAGGAGGCCTACAAACCTAACTCAGTTTCAACAGCTCTTGTCAGGAGGATGGGGGCCAAAATTCACCCAACTTATTGTGAGAAGCTTGTGGAAGGCTACCTGAAACGTTTGACCCAAGTTAAACAATTTAAAGACAATGCTACCAAATACTAATTGAGTGTATGTAAACTACTGACCCACTGGGAATGTGATAAAAGAAATAAACTCTGAAATAAATAATTCTGTCTACTCGTATTTTGACATTCCACATTCTTAAAATAAAGTGGTGATCATAACTGACCTAAAACAGGGAATATTTACTAGGATTAAATGTCAGGATTTGTGAAAAACTGAGTTTAAATGTATTTGGCTAAGGTGTATGTAAACTTCCAACTTCAACTGTACAATCCCCAACCAGAAGCCATTGATTACTGGCAACATTCACACTGAGGTAAAGGGTAGAGCTGCCGCTTCAAGGAGCGGGACTCCAACCCGGACGCTTATAAGAAATCCGGCTATGCCCTCTGACGAACCATCAAACAGGTAAAGCATCAATACAGGACTAAGATCGAATCATACTACACCGGCTCTGATGTTCATCGGATGTGGCAGGGCCTGCAAACTATTTCAGACTACAAAGGGAAGCACAGCCGAGAGCTGCCCAGTAACACGCGTCTACCAGATGAGCTAAATAACGTCTATGCTCGCTTCGCCGCAAGTAACACTGAAACATGCATGAGAGCATCAGCTATTCTGGACGACTGTGCGATCACACTCTCTGCAGCCGATGTGAGTAAGAACTTTAAACAGGTCAACATTCACAAGGCTGCAGGGCCAGACGGATTACCAGGACGTGTACTTCGAGCATGTGCTGACCAACTGGCAAGTGTTTTCACTGACATGTTCAACCTCTCCCTGTCTGAGTACCAACATCTTTCAAGCAGACCACCATAGTCCCTGTGCCCAAGAACACTAAGGTAACCTGCCTAAATGACTACCGACCTGTAGCACTGACATCTGTAGCCATGAAATACTTTGAAAGGCTGGTCATGGCTCACATCAACACCATTATCCGAGAAACCCTAGACCCATTCCAATTTGCATACCACACCAACAGATCCACAGATGATGCAATCTCTATTGCACTCCACACTGCCCTTTCCCACCTGGACAAAAGGAACACCTATGTGAGAATGCTATTCATTGACTACAGCTCAGTGTTCAACACCATAGTGCCCTCAAAGCTCATCACTAAGTTAAGGACCCTGGGAGTAAACAGCTCCCTCTGCAACTGCATCCTGGACTTTCTGACGGGCCGCCTCCAGGTGGTGAGGGTAGGTAACAACACATCCGCCATGCTGATCCTCAACACGAGGGTCCCTCAGGGGTGCGTGCTCAGTCCGTTCCTGTACACCCTGTTCACTCATGACTGCCCGGCCAGGCACGACTCCAACACCATCATTAAGTTTGCTGATGACAGAACAGGCCTGATCACCGAAAACGATGAGACAGCCTATAGGGAGGAGGTCAGAGACCTGACCATGTAGTGTAAGGACAACACCCTCTCCCTCAACGTGATCAAGACAAAGGAGATGACTGTGGACTACAGGAGAAGGAAGACCGTGCACGCCCTCATTCTCATCGACAGGGCTGTATTGGAGCAGGTTGAGAGCTTCAAGTTCCTTGGTGTCCACATCACCAACAAACTAACATGGTCCAAGCACACCAAGACAATCGTGAAGAGGGCACGACAAAACCTATTCCCCCACAGGAAACTGAAAAGATTTGGCATGGGTCTTCAGATCCTCAAAAGGTTTTACAGCTCCACATTCGAGAGCATCCTGATTGGTTGCATCACTGCCTGGTATGGCAACTGTTCGGCCTTCGACTGCAAGGCACTACATAGGGTAGTGCGTACCTCCCAGTACATCACCAGGGCCAAGCTTCCTGCCATCCAGGACCTCTATACCAGGCAGTGTCAGAGGGAGGCCCTAAAAATGGTCAAGACTCTGGCCACCCAAGTCATAGACTGTTCTCTCTGCTGCTGCACGGCAAGCGGTACTGGAGCTCCTTGTCTAGGTCGAAGAGGCTCCTAAATAGCTTCTACCCGCAAGCCATAAGACTCCTGAACAGCTAATCAAATGGCTACCCAGACTATTTGCATTGTCCCCCCTCCCCCCTGGAACGCTGCTGCTACTCTCTGTTATTATCTATGCATAGTCGCTTTAATAACTCTACCTACATGTACATATTACCTCGACACCGCACATTGACTCTGTACCGGTACCCCTTGTATATACCCCCCGGTATTGTTATTTACTGCTGATCTTTAGACATCTGTTATTCTTATCTCTTACTTTTTTTTAGGTATTTTTTTAAAACTGCATTGTTGGTTAAGCGCTTGTAAGTCTACTCAGGTCTACTCTGTCTAGCAAGCAATATAATTTGACCTATCTTTGACCTCAATTGATCAGCTTCAATTCCACACAGAGGGGAATTCCTTATACGGCTCTTGAAGAATCCATGTGGATGGGTTGAAGATTCTTGATATGGCTTTCCTGTTGCATCAGTATTGTTCCGTCAACTGTAATAAACTTTATGCCAACATAACAAAAACTATCATGCTCCTTTCGGCCAACTTGGAAAAACAGCTTTGAGGTGTGGAATCACAGTTGTAGCAAAGGTCTGTGAGCCACCACGGATGAAGTCATCAACATGACAGGAAAGTACTCCAGTCACATTGCTGTCTTGATCAAGCTGATAGAAGACTGCAAGATCCATGTGTGACATTTTTCCACCTGTACTCAGCATTGTTGCCTTGACTTTGTTGTACCAGTAGTGATGCATCTTCCAGGACATACACACACTTTTTTAGTTTCCACAGTGTTCCTTCGCTCTTAGCTTCAGGCAGAGGTCATATGTGAATATTCCTTGACAGCTCTGTTCCCTGCAGAAATGCAGATGTGTCTATGGAATGAAGTTTCAATTACTTCTGGCAGTTCACTGTCAGCAGCAATCTGAGTGACTCTGAGGTGCATGTCATTGAGTCTTTTGGGAGTTCTTTAGCAGCCAGCTCCTCAAAACCTCTAGCCACTAGATGTGATTTTGGCACTATTCCAGGTAAGGATTCTTTGAGGGTATACACCCACCTTGTTGAGACACATTTTTGGTCAATGTCTTTGACTTCCTCAAACACCCAATTTTTCCTCCAATTACTGAGCTCATATAGTTTAGCTGAGTCAAACAACACGTCCTTTGTTTCAAGTACATCATCATTTTGAATGTCATTATTTTTTCCCAATGGTTCAATTTTGAGATTATCTACAAACTGACCCTGTTGTACCAGAAAGTGTAGCTGGTTCCGAGTACTTCAAATTGTACCAGTTCTGCTGTTTTACTTCGGCTTTTCCTGCTCGTCCAATGACGGTTGCTGTGTGTGGAATACCACTGTCTCTGTCATATATTTAACAGTTTGTCCAGTTTTCAGATTGGAACAACCATGTTGTCTTAACACATGTGGCTGTTGTTGAATGTTTTCTTCATTTGAACACTGAACAGTATTACCTGTGTCATGGTTGAAGGTCTCTGCTCCATTTCCTGTGTCAGTTTCAGTGTCCATATCATTCGATTAGACATCTGATAGGTTTGTGTCTGTTAATGTGTCCTTTTTGACATTTTCATTAGGAGGCTGATTCTCAGCAACAGTCCCTCCATCTGGTTGATTATTTACATTCAGCAATCTTGAGTGATGTACCCTGACAATGGTGCCTCTGTGGCTCACAAATATCATCACACCATCTTGGTCAATGACTACTCCCGGTCCTTTCCACTCTTGACAGTCAACTCGTTTGTAGTACACTTTGTTTCCAGTCTCGTACTTCTCATCGGTGGGTCGAAGCGGTTTACGCAGAGCCCTGTGAATTCTCTCTGAGCACTCTGCTTCAGTGAACGCTTGTCTCACTGCATGTAGTGCTGAAAGGTGCTGTCCCACCCATGCACTCACACTGGTCCCTTCTAGTGCTGGTGGCTGGTCAACCAGTACTGAGGGAAGATTAGGGTTCTGCCCGAACACTAGTTGGTATGGGCTGTAGCCATGAACATTGTGCATTGAGTTTTTCGCCATCAAAACCCAATCTAGGGCTGTTTTACAGTCACATCCATTGTCTTGCTTCACTTTCAGCATAATCTCTGTGAGTGTTTGATTATGTCTCTCCAGAGGTCCATTGCTCCATGGACTGTATGCCGCAGTTGTTTTGACTTCCATGTTGAACTTCTCAGCCATTTCTCTTATTTCATTATTATTGAATTCTCCTCCATTGTCACTGTACAATTTCTGGGGCGGGCCATATCACTTATCCAGGAATGAATGAAGTGCTTGACGATTTCACCGTTTTTTCTTTTGTATTCACAATGCTTCCAGCCCTCAAGCGTGTGAAGTGGTTGATTATGTGAAGGTACCACACCCTTGGTCCTAGCTCATGTAGATCTACAGCCACTGTTTCATTGTAGTTGGAAGCCAGTGGCAAACGAACAGCTGGTCTGGGCTTAGGTTTGCTCTATTTCTGGCATGTCTCACAACTGTTATCTATCTGCCGTTTAATGGAAATACTCTCATCATCATTATCATTATTCCCAGAACTGTAGCATGTCCAAACTGTTTGTGAAGTTTGAACAATACTCTGTGGTTTTCCTCTGTGGTTATGTTCTCTGGGACTGTCAGAATTTTCATGTGCTCTGTGTCCGTCAGAATCTCATTTTTACATGGGCTCTGTGTGATGTCTTTGTCTAAAATGTTTACACAATAGTGGCCTGAGGTAGTAAGTTCATAGGTCACTGGTTGTTTAAACATCACTGCCCTGTCACTTTTTGTCTAGTGCAGCTCAGCCTTCTTGAGGGAAGCTTTGCTTAAGAGTAAGGGGATATCTGCAGGGACCACCTCTGTTTCAATGTGACACTTTAGTCTGACCTATTTTTGCTGGTATCTTGACTCTCTTGGTAGAATAGATGACTCTCCCATCTCCAAATGTGAAACATCGGTTGCTTGGTGTGTCAATCATATTTTGTATTTCATATTTAGTCTATAAGCACAGCTGTCAAGACATTTTGCACCACACACTGTGTGTGTACATGCAGTATCAATCACAGCAGATCCTAAGGACTATAAAGAGCTCAGTATCGGAAGCAGATTTGTTTGAAACAGTTTAATGTTACACTGCTCTCTGTGTTTACATTTTCCTCTGTTAGTTTAACTTGTTAATTTTTATGAGGACAGTCTAACCCAATGGTAACTGCTTTGACCAATAGCACATTTTGATCTCCTTCCATACCTGTCCAGTGGATTTGGATTTGTGCTGAGCAATGGCACCCTCGTCTGCTTGTCTTGAGAACGTGACTTGTCGGCACATTTTCTCAGCTGCTCAGTGTAATATGCTGCATCACTCACTTGTGATTGGCACGACAGACGTCTTTTCACCCCCAATTTTTTTTAGTACCAACTTCATTGAAGCTAAAGTCAGCACAGTACAAGCAGTCTCCCTACCATCCAGACAGGCAGTATCTAGCAACTTGAAGGGCCAACACTGCATCCGGGAGAATCATCTCGTAAGTTGCGCATCCTATTGTACCTCTGTCCAAAATCAATTATGTAGTCCGTCATTACAACCGAAATGTCTCTAGTAACACTGTCAAAGCCTCGTAAGTACAGTATCCAGCGCTCTGATCAAAGTTCCCATACCGGCATCCTTCAAATCCTCAACGGATATTTCCAGTGCTGCATCTCTCGCTTTTCCCTTGAGCGATAATACCACCAAAAATGCTTGCTTTTTCTTGTCCAGATTAGTAACCCGTGTCCAGATTCCAAGTAAATATTTCCAACTTTCATATGACCTCTTCTCGTCGTAGCGAGCTGGCATAATTGTAGTTATTAGCCATCCTTTGCTACCAATGTTAACTTAAAATGACACAACAACTAGGTTTCGGTTTAACAACCTTTACTAAACCGTATTTCCACAATACATGGTTGCCATCACACTCAGGACTGGTCCATCAACAGTGAGACTCCCACGCAGGTGTACTAATAGCAGAGTGATAGCACCGTAATAACAGAAATATAGGAATGCTCAAAACATCAGCCTAACACATAGTACTCATGCAACGCTTGCTCCTATGCCCTCCTTTTTCTTGATCTCCAGTAGTTTCCACAAGTACGTCAAATGTCTTCCACAGATCTGACTTCCCCTTTCCTTCCTGAGCAACCAGTAAACAGTCGGCGGTTCGAGTTTCTTTTCATGTCCTCCGCATCCATTTTGCTGTCGATATTACTGTGTTTGGAGTTTGTTATAACCAATTTATTGATGTGATTATGTTAGGCTATAGGTCAGGCCCTATTGGTCACATGCATGCGATGCTTACATGTTTCACATAAAGAGAGCAAGGGTTGAGGGAATAGGGGATGTTTTCCGTAAGCAAATTAGGGGTTTTGATAACAGCTTCAGCATGGACAGAGTGATAAACACTTGTTGTGTTGTGGTGCCTTTTCGCTGCAGTAGGGAGGAGAGAGAGACAATGTGCGCCAGTCACACAGGCACTCTGTGTAAAAATGTTTTTACACAGTGTGACCTTCGGGCTATTTCTGAGTCATTTGTGTGTCTTAATTATTTCATCAAACAGTGTGCTAAGCAAGCTCAGTGCATATGTAGTTGATTTTCTTCAAACACAGAGGGTGTCTGTCTATATATGGAAAAATAAGTTTAAACATTTGATTGGTCAAAAGAACAGGACTGCTCTGAGTCAACCGATATGTTGTTTTAGTCAGTGACAGCCCTAAATGAAACATAATATGCAATATACTTAATTCTTCCTCCTCTCATATGGTAAATTGTCAGAAACACAAATTAAATGTGAATTGATTGTAATTAGACTCTGGCTCATAATGATAAACAAAATTATAAATAAAAATGTTTTAGTTCAGCACATTTTGTTAAAGCCACCTCTGTCCCAGATCTGTAGGTATGTGCTTTAGCCAAATCCTATGACTATTGTTGTCATGCCATGATATCATCTGTTTGTTGTTGTTTATAGTTAATGACCACTGCTGAGATTGTACCAAAGCCAAACTGTCTCTACAGTATATGGTCTTCACCATACCTTTCCTCAATTGTCCATTGCTCCACCCATCTATCTATAGGGGTCTATGGTTGATAATCCCAGCACTGCTAGTCTCCTTTTACCCCATAATAATGAGCCCTCCTGTGAACCTTTTTAACTGTGACGCTACGGTTGCTCTGGTTCTACTCAGCAGCACTGCAAAGCAACTCCTTGACCTTCTTAGATCTCACACCAGGGTGAAACTATCTTAATCAAACAGTCATCCAACCTGCTGTTTGTTTTCCTGATTTACTGCCTATTTCCTCTGGGCACCTCAAGTAGGGGTTTTCAGATGAGTGATTATGTGACACTGATAGCAAAGTTAACTTCAAAACAAAGAGGGGTTGTAATGTGGATCTATGTTTCTTGTCCTGAAAAACAAAGGGTTATGTTGACAAATCAACAGGGGTCTGTTTATAGTGTGGGCTGACGACCATAGGTCTTGCTCAGTGATGATAGTCTGACTTCAGTTCATGATTGAGTAATGACATAGGACATCTATGGACCTCATTGACCCTCTAAATTCTCCATAAAATCAGAGCATGAAACATCTAACCAGTTTATTGACATAGACTGAAGTACTTTTGTCTACTTTTGAACATGTTTATAGTATATTGAGATGTAGTTGGTTGCTGTTATGGAGTAAAATACTTCACTAATGATCAGGTGTCAGGCTATACATACACTAAAGTCTATACAGCGAGTATACAAGGTTACTAAAGCTAAAAATCATTGCAAGCATTGTCAAATTGGTGAAATTATAGACAGTATTTTCCTAGTCAAAGGAGAAATAGCAGAACTTAAATATGTTTATCCTATGAAACTGTGGGTTAAAAGTTAAACAGCCATCAACATTTTTTTAGGCTGAATATCAGACCTTAAAGCTGAAATCCTTAATGGTGAAACAGCCATCTCAGTTTGCGATATTGCAACAAGGGGAGGCTATTCCATAGACAAATGCCTGTATAGAACAACGCGCTCCTCGCAGTACTGATTACTCTTGGGATTTTACAAGACATAACACTAGCTTTGGTTTTGTAACTGTGTTGGTCATAGACCATATCAACGTGTTTTTTCCTGGGGCACAATCATTAAGATGTCAAACATATGATTGAGTTTAAGTTGATCCACTCTGGACTCCAAAGGCAACAAGCCCACCTCCCGGAACTCCTGTACCCCTATGTGGTCCTGGGGGGGACATTCAGCATATACCTGATAACATTATTTTGCATGACTTGCATTCCCCTTTTCTGCTTTTTTGATTGCCCACTATACCAAGCAGAGCAGGCATAATGAAAATGACACTGACTCAAGGTTGAGACAAGCAGTTTCCTAACTTTGATGTTAAAATATCTATTGTTATGAAATACTAATTTGAGTTTGTTTGCCATTTTAGAAAGGATTTTAGCAGGAATTAGATCTTCAGAAAGGGATTGATCTAGGGACATGCCAACATAAATTACACTTGTCTTAGGTTAGATTTCTTTGTCTGCACAGTTTACCTTTAACTTGTCAGCCCTAAGCAATCTACGTTTTGTTCTAAACAAAATCTATTCCGTTTTCCCCAAATGTAGAGACAATTTTGTCTCATTGCTGCAACTTGCCAACGGGCTCGGGAGAGGCGAAGGTCGAGTCATGCACCCACCGAAATATGACCCGCCAACCATGCTTCTTAACCTCCACTCGCTTTACCCGGAAGCCAGCTACACCAATGTGTCGGAAGAAACACTGTTCAACTGACGACCGAAGTCAGCCTGCAGGCACTAGGCCCACCGCAAGGAGTCGCTAGAGTGTGATAAGCCAAGTAAAACCCCCCGGCCAAACCCTCCCCTAACCCGGACGACGCTGGGCCAACATTGTGCCGCCCTATGGGACTCCCGGTCACGGTAATGACACAGCCTGGCTGGAGTCATCAGCATAAAGCAGGAGTTCGCACTTTACTGTATCTGGTATATCATTGACTTATATAAGAAATAAGAGAAGCCCTAAAATGTATCCCTGCGGTACTCCACAGGATATTTATTGGGGGCCTCTGACAGAACATCACCAACATTACATACTTCTGTTCTGTTGGTCAGATAAGATCTAAACCAATTCATTGCTACATCATTTAGACTCATGCATTTCAGTTTCAGCAGGACAATATCATAGTCCACAGTGTCAACAGCTTCCTGCAAGTCTAACATGACCATATCTGTATAGTTCCCCTTCTCACTTTCCAGCTTGATGTGGTTAAAAAAGGTGGATACGGTATCAGTGGAATGATCTGTTCTAAAGCCAGATTGGAGTTCATTAAAAAGAACAAGGTACTGTATCCCTCAAGTTGATGAATAATTACTCTCTCAACAACTTTGATAAGGTGCTGAGGATCGACACAAGCCTGTTCTTTCCAACATCTGTTTTATTGCTCTTATTGTGGAGCGGAACCACCCTGGCTGTTTTGAGATCATTGGGGAATTTACCACTACTAATCGAAAGGTTTGCAATATGCGTTATCATTTTAGCAGTGACACAGGCATTACCTTTTATGAATCTTTCAGGAATGTTAACCAACCCAGCTCAAAAAAGTCGTTTGTGATACCTTTGCTATGGTAAAAGTTGTTAATGAAAGACTGGCCATAGTGTCCAGAGCAGGTCGGTAACCTCATAGCCAGAGATGAGGCTCTAGTGGCAAAAAAAATGTGTTGAAGTAATTTGCAACCTTTGCCTGTTCATAACATAAAACATCAACAATATCCAGGCCAATAATATAGGATTTTACCTTATGGGCAGTTATTGTCTTAAAATGTCTTAAAATGTTCCACAGTTTACGAGGCTAATGTAAGCTGTCATTAACAGCATCCATGTAATGTTGGGATTTTGGCCTTATCCATTTAAAAAAAATATTTCCTGTTATCTACAGTTAATATAACCATCACAATCTTGTTGTAGATTTGTCCTTTTCAAGGTGGCCAGGTAGCGATCCATTTTCCTTATGAGGTCTAAGATCTTGGAAAAGATCTATTTCCTTGACATCTGTTTGATTAGAATTTTTCATCGGAGACAAAGAATCGAGTGCAGACAGAAATATGTCTTTCAAAAGATACCAAGCTTGATCAACATTATCACAGTTTAGTACATCAGACCAATCGAAAATTCCAAGGACTTCTACAAAATGCTCCTTAGAGTATTGTTTCAGAGACCTTACCTACACTTAGTTATTACCTGGCTCAAGTTTTTTTTTACACCTTTATTTAACTAGGCAAGTCAGTTTAAGAACAAATTCTTATTTTCAATGACAGCCTAGGAACAGTGGGTTAACTGCCTGCAGAACAATAGATTTGTACCTTGTCAGCTCGGGGATTTGAACTTGCAACCTTCCGGTTACTAGTCCAACGCTCTAATCACTAGGCTACTGCCGCCCCACCACTAGCTACCTGCAGATTCATACTACATAATTTCATGCATGGTGGATAGCTATGACAATCAGTTTGCACTGTAGCTATGGGTTGGGATTAGGCTTCATTGTTTAGCCGGGTAGCTACATGTCTAAATAAAACAATCCACTTCGCCAGATGATTATATGACCCATCAAGTTAGTCAGCCATCTATTGTATTTAATGAACATGTGTACATGTCTAGACAATAGTGACCCATCCACTAAGCTAGATTTGGCTGGGGGGTGGTTATTGCATTTTTTTCACATGACACATACATTTATACAAGTGTGACAGGGTAAGCATCATCTAATAATTCTAACATATTTATATAATATTTGTATCTGGACACGAGATGTGACTGCTCTGGAGGAAGTATGAGAGCAGGGTTGATAATTGCATTGACAGAATGAAAGCACATGCTATTTGCATTTGATAGACATTAAGAGTGGCAAGGGCTGAAATCTAGGTGCGCTTGTGGTTTATACAAGACTTGCAGTGCATTCAAAAAGCATTCAGACCCCTTCACTTTTTCCTCATTTTTTTACGTTACAGCTTTATTCTAACATTTATTAAATACATTTTTTCCCTCATCCATCTACACACAATACCCAATAATGACAAAGAGGAAAACAGGTTTTTAGACATTTCTGCAAGTGCATAAAAAATAAAAAAACATAAATACCTTATTTACATAAGTATTCAGAACCTTTGCTATGAGACTCGAAATTGAGCTCAGGTGCATCCTGTTTCCGTTGATCATCCTTGAGATGTTTCTACAAATTGAATCCACCTGTTGTAAATTCAATTGATTGGACCTGATTTGGAAAGGCACACACCTGTCTATATAAAGGTCCCACAATTGAAAGTGCATGTCAGAGCAAAAACCAAGCCATGAGGTCGAAGGAATTGTCCATAGAGCTCCGAGACAGGATTGTGTCGAGGCACAGATCTGGGGAAGGGTACCAAAACATTTCTGCAGCATTAAAGGTCCCCAAGAACACAGTGGCCTCCATCATTCTTAAATGGAAGAAGCTTGGAACCACCAAGACTCTTCCTAGAGCTGGCCGCCCTGCCAAACTGAGCAATCGGGGGAGAATGACCTTGGTCAGCGAGGTGAACAAGAGCGGGATGGTCACTCTGACAGAGCTCTAGAGTTCATCTGTGGAGATTGGACAACCTTCCAGAAGGACAACCATCTCTGCAGCACTCCACCAATCAGGACTTTATGGTAGAGTGGCCAGACGGAAGCCACTCCTCAGTAAAAAGCACATGATAGCCCGCTTGGAGTTGCCGAAAGGCAACTAATATACTCTCAGATGAAGATTCCCTGGTCTGATGAAACAAAGATTGAGCTCTTCAGCCTGAATGCCAAGTGTCACGTCTGGAGGAAACCAGGCACTGCTCATTACCTGGCCAATACCATTCCTACAGTGAAACATGGTTGTGGCAACATCATGCTGTGAGGATGTTTTTCAGCGGCAGAGACAAGGAGACTAGTCAGGTTTGAGGGAAAGATGAACGGAGCAAAGTACAGAGAGATCCTTGATGAAAACCTGCTCCAGAGCGCTCAGGACCTCAGACTGGAGCGAAGGTTTATCTTCCAACAGGACAACGACCCTATGCACACAGCCAAGACAACACAGGAGGGGCTTCGGGACAAGTCTCTGAATGTCCTTGAATGGCCAAGCCAGAGCCCGGACTTGAACCCAATCGAACATCTCAGGAGAGACCTGAAAATAGCTATGCAGTGACGCTCCCCATTCAATCTGACAGAGCTCGAGAGGATCTGCAGAGAAGAATGAGAGAAAATCCCCAAATACAGGTGTGCCAAGCTTGTAGCATCATACCCAAGAAGACTCGAGGCTGTAATCACTGCCAAAGGTGCTTCAACAAAATAGTAAGGAAGGGTCTGAATAGTTATGTAAATGTAATATATTTCCGTTTTTTTTATTTTATGATTTTGCAACAACAACAAAAACTGTTTTTGTTTGGTCATTATGTGGTTTTGTGTGCAGATTGATGAGGGAAAAACAATTTAATACAAATACAAAAACAAAACAATTTAGAATAAGGCTGTAATGTAACAAATGTGGAAAAAAGTCAAGGGGTCTGTTCACTTTTAAACATGAATTTATTTTTGTTGTCAGAGAAAGTTTCTCAGCAAAACAAAAATCTAAGGAGCATATGGTTATAAATGCATTTCCATTTGCTCCCCATCTCTTCTGTCAGATCGGCTCTCAGAGCTGAAGAATGACAGAGTGACCCATATGCACTCACGTGGGTGAAATGCACTGTGCACTCTCTGGTATATTAAACTTTAGTTGGACACACACACACACACACACACACACACACACACAATATTGTAGATGAATAAGTAATTGGACTTTGTTTGCTCTATGTATTGTTAGTGTAAGTCAAAAGCTCTGGGAGTCTGTGGGGAGATTGGAAAGGCGCATTGGAAAGGCTGCTGCTGCTACGACTGGGCCTCCCAAACAAGTTTCTCCGGATCTCACTAAGATCGTACTCACACACAAGCACGTGGTGTCTCACCCCCATTTTTGTGCCTCAATTATGAAGGCAACCATCCTTAATTGTGGGGACTTCCATCTTTTAAAAAGATCCACTCCACAAGTGGAATAGTATTTCCCAGTGTCTTGTGTAGCCTGAGAGAACCATGCTGCCTCATTCAAAACCACCCTCATGAATAACCATATTAGTGCATGAGTGATGAAGAGGCCGAGAGTTAATGCAGTCCGATTCGTCCACAAAAAGCTTTTCCATTCCACTGATCAATCCTTTCACCACATGATGGCAGATTAGGACCTTTTTCCCACCATTGACATTTGTACGGTTGGACTTGGAGATCTGGGGAACCGGTTCTGTGTGGAAGCGGCAGATTCATTAGTATGCCACGAAGGCCTGGTGTTGCAGGTGTTCTTGATGTGTGCCGCTTATTAGATACACTTACAGGCCATTCCACCGGCAGCGTTCGTCCAGGAGTTGTGTACCAATTTGGAGCCCATTTGTCACCATGCTGTTCTCAACATTAGAGAATAATTGATTCTCTGTTCAGGCTTTATGTAAGTGAAAATTGGATGAGATCAGCCTGTGTTAAATCCACTCTCTTGGTAATTGTTGGGAAGGCATGGCAAAGGACATTGCCATTTTATTGGAAACACTCTACTAAGGGTTTAAAATGTACAATACATCTAATCAGTTTTGATTACCACACAGAGTTGGTTGAACCAGGTTTTACACTTAATTAGTTACATAATGATCTAAACATTTCAGTGCAATTGGACTCCTCCAGTGGTACCCAATTGTCATACTTGAGTAAAAGTGAAAGTCACCCAGTAAAATACTGCTTGAGTAAAAGTATATGGTTTTAAATATACTTAAGTATCAAAAGCAAATGTAATTGCTATACTTAAGTATCAATTGGAAATTTGTCAATTTTTTAAATTAACGGGCACACTCCAAAACTCAGACATAATTTATAAACAAATCATTTGGGTTCAGTCCATCAGATTAGAGCCAGTAGAGATACCCTGGGATGTTCTCTTGATAAGTGTGTGAATTGGACCATTTTCCTGTCCTGCTAAGCATTCAAAATGTACAAGTACTTTTGGGTGTAGGGAAAATGCATGGAATTAAATGTACATTGTTTTCTTTAGGAATGTAGTCAAGTAAATGTAAAAGTTGTGCAAAATATAAAAAGTAAAGTAAAGTACAGATACAAAAAAAAACTGAAGTAAAAATACTTTAAAGTACTACTTAAGTACTTTACACCACTGGAAGCCTTCTATAAATGTGATATGAGTTTAAGAGAAGTGAGAGAAACGCTGGTGGAGCAGACTGTGGATTGGTTAATGTTTGAATGCCTTTTCATAACAACTGGAAAGATAAGTAAAAAACTTTATCCAGTGAAGGAGTTTCTTAGCCTTGGTGCCAGCCTTTAGGGTCAGACTTTATTTTCTTTCCTCTCACTTCCTCTTATTCAATTGAATTGCAATTTTCCAGGACAAAGAATGTCTTATAAAGACAAAATCTGATTCATATATATACGGAAAAGCAAAATTACATCAGCATTGCTGATGTGTAAACTACTACAGTAGCCAAGTAATTCAGATTTAAAAAAAAGTTCATTGCTAATGCATTTGCCTAGGTGGTCGCACCTCTTATGTCAACAGGGATAGCAAACAATGTTGATGCTTCAATATAGTCTGTTTTGACTGAGTTAGCCCAGATGACATATTTCTGTGTGAAATTAACAGTTTGCAGCACTGACTGAGGGTATTCATCAGGAAACGGTGAACAAATCATTAAAAACCTGCCCTGTATTGAATGTATAATGCCTGTAATTAGTGAATGTTTAGGCCTTTACCAGCATCCAGCAAGTGACGCAACATTCTAAGAATATATTTTTTTTTCGATATCCCCTGCATCTCCATGATCAGTGACACTGAAGGGGTCCTTTTAGTCCGATCAGCATCTTTTGAATCTACACTTGACAGCTAACAGGACAATGTCTGTTTTCAGCTGCTATGAGGTCTGCATCACCATCATGCGATTGATCACTACCCTTTTGTGTCCTTCTGCTCACAGCTGGGTTAATGTGACAGACTTTGAGGTCCTCAGGGAAAACAGTGCCATCAAAACATTCGCTGCAATGACATACTTAATTAATCCAACTGGCACTTTTTTCTTTCTACATTTTTTTTGCAGACACTGTTATCCAGAAGGACTTACAGAAGTGAGTGGATACATTACTTTTTTAAAATACTGGTCCCCCATGGGAATCGAAACCCACAACAGACACGGCACGTGCTTTGGAAGGGACACCTTCCCCTGATATTCCATTAGTGATACATCACTTAATACGCTGCCTTATGCATCACAGTTGGTCATAATCCCCCTATCTCATGTAATACTTTGACAGCTCCATCTCCTCACATTTAGGCAATCAGTGAGAGGAACTTTTTATGGATTGAAGAGGAGGACGTTCCCACTGAGAACACATCTGGTGTACTTAAATGTTGGCACCCTTTCAGTAAAGAGAAGGTCATACTTGTGGTAAGCACACAGGGAAAATGTGAATTTTCTGATACAAAAAAGCATGATAAATGATTCATTAGATGCAGATTTCTGTGTGGGTGCACATGCACATCTGTGTGAAGGAGTGCAGTGTGTGATACAGTCAAAGTCAGAAATTTACATGCACCTTAGCCAAATGCATTTAAACTCAGTTTTTCACAATTCCTGACATTTAATCCAAGTAAAAATTCCCTGTCTTAGGTCAGTTAGGATCACCACTTTATTTTAAGAATGTGAAATGTCAGAATAATAGTAGAGAAAATTATTTATTTCAGCTTATATTTCTTTATTTCTTTCTCAGTGGGTCAGAAGTTTACATACACTCAATTAGGGTTTGGTAGCATTGCCTTCGTAGCATTGTTTAACTTGGGTCAAACATTTCAGGTAGCCTTCCACAAGCTTCCCACAATAAGTTGGGTGAATTTTGGCCCATTCCTCCTGACAGAGTTGGTGTAACTCAGTCAGGTTTGTAGGTCTCCTTGCTCGCACACGCTTTTTCATTTCTGCCCACACATTTTCTATAGGATTGAGGTCAGGGCTTTGTGATGGCCACTCCAATACCTTGACTTTCTTGTCTTTAAGCAATTTTTCCACAACTTTGGAAGTATGCTTGGGGTCATTGTCCATTTGGAAGACCCATTTGCGACCAAGCTTTAACTTCCTGATGGACATCTTGAGATGTTGCTTCAATATATCCACATAATTTTCCTACCTCATGATGCCATCTATTTTGTGAAGTGCACCAGTCTCTCCTGCAGCAAAGCACCCCCACAACATGATGCTGCCACGTCATTATGGCCAAACAGTTCTATTTTTGTTTCATCAGACCAGAGGACATTTCTCCAAAAAGTACGATCTTTGTCCCCATGTGCAGTTGCAAACTGTAGTCTGGATTTTTAAGGGGGTTTTGGAGCGGTGGCTTCTTCCTTGCTGAGCGGCCTTTCAAGTTATGTCGATATAGGACTTGTTTTACTGTGGATATAGATACTTCTGTACCTGTTCCCTACAGCATCTTCACAAGGTCCTTTGCTGTTGTTCTGGGATTGATTTGCACTTTTCGCACCAAAGTACGTTAATCTGAAAATCAAATCAATTTTATTTGTCACATACACATGGTTAGCAGATGTTAATGCAAGTGTAGCGAAATGCTTGTGCTTCTAGTTCCGACAATGCAGTAATAACCAACGAGTAATCTAACCTAACAATTCCAAAACTACTACCTTATACACACAAGTGTAAAGGGATAAAGAATATGTACATAAAGATATATGAATGAGTGATGGTACAGAACGGCATAGGCAAGATGCAGTAGATGGTATTGAGTACAGTATACACATATGAGATGAGTAATGTAGGGTATGTAAACAAAGTGGCATAGTTTAAAGTGGCTAGTGATACATGTACTACATAAAGATGCAGTAGATGATATCGAGTACAGTATATACATATACATATGAGATGAGTAATGTAGGGTATGTAAACATTATATTAAGTAGCATTGTTTAAAGTGGCTAGTGATATATTTTTACATCAATTTCCATTATTAAAGTGGCTGGAGTTAAGTCAGTGTGTTGGCAGCAGCCACTCAATGTTAGTGGTGGCTGTTTAACAGTCTGATGGCCTTGAGATAGAAGCTGTTTTTCAGTCTCTCGGTCCCTGCTTTGATGCAGGGACCTCGCCTTCTGGATGATAGCGGGGTGAACAGGCAGTGGCTCGGGTGGTTGTTGTCCTTGATGATCTTTATGGCATTCCTGTGACATCGGGTGGTGTAGGTGTCCTGGAGGGCAGGTAGTTTGCTCCCGGTGATGCGTTGTGCAGACCTCACTACCCTCTGGAGAGGCTTACGGTTGTGGGCGGAGCAGTTGCCGTACCAAGCGGTGATACAGCCCGACAGGATGCTCTCGATTGTGCATCTGTAGAAGTTTGTGAGTGCTTTTGGTGACAAGCTGAATTTCTTCAGCCACCTGAGGTTGAAGAGGCGCTGCTGCGCCTTCTTCACGACGCTGTCTGTGTGGGTGGACCATTTCAGTTTGTCCGTGATGTGTACACCGAGGAACTTAAAACTTACTACCCTCTCCACTACTGTCCCGTCGATGTGGATAGGGGGGTGCTCCCTCTGCTGTTTCCCGAAGTCCACAATCATCTCCTTTGCTTTGTTGATGTTGAGTGTGAGGTTATTTTTCTGACACCACACTCCGAGGGCCCTCACCTCCTCCCTTTAGGCCGTTTCGTCGTTGTTGGTAATCAAGCCTACCACTGTAGTGTCGTCCGCAAACTTGATGATTGAGTTGGAGGCGTGCATGGCCACGCAGTCGTGGGTGAACAGGGAGTACAGGAGAGGGCTCAGAACGCACCCTTGTGGGGCCCCAGTGTTGAGGATCAGCGGGGTGGAGATGTTGTTACCTACCCTCACCACCTGGGAGCGGCCCGTCAGGAAGTCCAGTACCCAGTTGCACAGGGCGGGGTCGAGACCCAGGGTCTCGAGCTTGATGACGAGTTTGGAGGGTACTATGGTGTTAAATGCTGAGCTGTAGTCGATGAACAGCATTCTCACATAGGTATTCCTCTTGTCCAGATGGGTTAGGGCAGTGTGCAGTGTGGTTGCGATTGCGTCGTCTGGACCTATTTGGGCGGTAAGCAAATTGGAGTGGGTCTAGGGTGTCAGGAAGGGGGGAGGTGATATGGTCCTTGACTAGTCTCTCAAAGCCCTTCATGATGACGGAAGTGAGTGCTACGGGGCGGTAGTCGTTTAGCTCAGTTACCTTAGCTTTCTTGGGAACAGGGACAATGGTGGCCCTCTTGAAGCATGTGGGAACAGCAGACTGGGATAAGGATTGATTGAATATGTCCTTAAACACACCAGCCAGCTGGTCTGCGCATGCTCTGAGGACGCGGCTGGGGATGCCGTCTGGGCCTGCAGCCTTGCGAGGGTTAACACGTTTAAATGTTTTACTCACGTCGGCTGCAGTGAAGGAGAGTCCGCAGGTTTTGGTAGCGGGTCGTGTCAGTGGCACTGTATTGTCCTCAAAGTGGGCAAATAAGTTATTTAGTCTGCCTGGGTGCAAGACATCCGGGTCCGTGACAGGGCTGGTTTTCTTTTTGTAATCCGTGATTGACTGTAGACCCTGCCACATACCTCTTGTGTCTGAGCCGTTTAATTGTGACTCTACTTTGTCTCTATACTGACGCTTAGCTTGTTTGATTGCCTTGCGGAGGGAATAGCTACACTGTTTGTATTCGGTCATGTTTCCGGTCACCTTGCCCTGGTTAAAAGCAGTGGTTCGCGCTTTAAGTTTCACGCGAATGCTGCCATCAATCCACGGTTTCTGGTTTGGGAATGTTTTAATCGTTGCTATGGGAATGACATCGTCAATGCACTTTCTAATGAACTCGCTCACCGAATCAGCGTATTCGTCAATGTTGTTGTTGTTGGAAGCAATGCTTCCATATCCCAGTCCACGTGATCGAAGCAGTCTTGAAGCGTGGAATCAGATTGGTCGGACCAGCGTTGAACAGACCTGAGCGTGGGAGCATCTTGTTTAAGTTTCTGTCTGTAGGCAGGGAGCAACAAAATGGAGTCGTAGTCAGCTTTTCCGAAAGGAGGGCGGGGGAGAGCCTTATATGCGTCGCAGAAGTTAGAATAGCAATGATCCAAGGTTTTACCAGCCTTGGTTGCGCAATCGATATGCTGATACAATTTAGGGAGTCTTGTTTTCAGATTAGCCTTGTTAAAATCCCCAGCTACAATGAATGCAGCCTCAGGATATGTGTTTTCCAGTTTGCAAAGAGTCAAATAAAGTTTGTTCAGGGCCATCGATGTGTCTGCTTGGGGGGGAATATATACGGCTGTGATTATAATCGAAGAGAATTCCCTTGGTAGATAATGCGGTCAACATTTGATTGTGAGGAATTCTAAGTCAGGTGAACAGAAGGACTTGAGTTCCTGTATGTTGTTGTGATCACACCATGTCTCGTTAATCATAAGGCATACACCCCGCCCCTCTTCTTACCAGAAAGATGTTTGTTTGTTGCGTGAAGAAACCAGCTGGCTGCACCAATTCCGTTAGCGTCTCTCGAGTGAGCCATGTTTCCGAGAAGCAAAGAACGTTACAGTCTCTGATGTCTCTCTGGAATGCTACCCTTGCTCGGATTTCATCAATCTTGTTGTCAAGAGACTGGACATTGGCGAGTAGTATGCTAGGGAGTGGTGCGCGATGTGCCCGTCTCGGGAGCCTGACCAGAAGACTGCTTCGTTTGCCTCTTTTACGACGTCGTTGTTTTGGGTCGCAGGCTGGGATCCATTCTGTTGTCCTGGGTGGAAGGCAGAATAAAGGATCTGCTTCGCGAAAGTCATATTCCTGGTCGTACTGATGGTGAGTTGACGTTGCTCTTATATTCAGTAGTTCTTCCCGACTGTATGTAATGAAACCTAAGATGACCTGGGGTACCAATGCAAGAAATAACACGTAAAAAAAACAAAACACTGCATAGTTTCCTAGAAACGCGAAGCGAGGCAACCATCTCTGTCGGCGCCGGAAGTACAATAATACACAGAACCCGTCTCCTTCCTGAGCGATATGACGGCTACGTGGTCCCATGGTGTTTATACTTGCGTACTATTGTTTGTACAGGTGAACGTGGTACCTTCAGCCATTTGGAAATTGCTCCCAAGGATGAACCAGATTGTGGGGGTCTCCAATTTTTTGTCTGTCTTGATTTCTTTTGATTTTCCCATGATGTCAAGCAAAGAGGCACTGAGTTTGAAGGTAGGCCTTGAAATACATCCACAGGTACACCTCCAATTGACTCAAATGATGTCATTTAGCCTATATGAAGCTTCTAAAGCCATTACATAATTTTCTGGAATTTTCCAAGCTGTTTAAAGGCACAGTCAACTTAGTGTATGTAAACTTCTGACTCGAATTGTGATACAGTGAAGTACAAGGGAAATAATCTGTCTGTAAGCAATTGTTGGAAAAATTACTTGTGTCATGCACAAAGTAGAAGTACTAACCGACTTGCCAAAACTATAGTTTGTTAACAAGAAATCTGTGGAGTGGTTGAAAAACAAGTTTTAATGACTCCACCCTAAGTGTATGTAAAACTCCGACTTCAACTGTATATGGTAGGCCAGTCCGACATTGTGCACCGTAGATAGATTCAGTACTCAGCACTTCAGCACCACTGTCCAGAAGATTCTATAGGTAATGGAAGTTACATAACTACTGGTAAAACAGTATGGTTCATAGGGATATTCTTGTCACAAATATTATCCAAACACATTGGAGAACTTTGCCAAAGTCGGATATTTCAGGTGGCTTGAGTATCGTGGTGCTAAACATACTTTGATCTTGCTGTCCTTAAAGAACTAGTACAGTTTTCCACTTAGTGCTCTTAGTTCACAGTTGAATATGAGACATGGATTCCTAAAGGATCCAGTGTTCTGTAGAAGACAGTAGGAGGTAGAGAAGGAAATTCAAAGCCCAGCATCCGATGAAGCATCCTGGTGCTTTTCACTCCATGTGGGACTTGCAGGTTATGACATTTATTGATGATTGATTTCTTGGGCGTATTGTACACTTAACAATGCTGCATTATAGAGAGAATGGCAGAACAGTTATGCATTTCCAGGTTGGTAAAAAACTAAATGGTTGGATGCAGTCTTTTGGGATATAGGGAGGGTTTGCAAAATAAAATGGTTCTCAGTATAATGGCGTGGATAAAGGAGTGTTTTTCTTTCCTGAATCTTGATGCAAGAGGTTAGTCAGCTTCTGTTACTAGTTACTCGTTGATGCATCTATGAAGAATCCACAGGGTGTCTGGATAAAGCAGGGCCAGCAATGCTGAATAGGAATTCACGTGGCTTTTATTCAAATAATCAATAAAACACTGTATACAATCAGTTTTTTTTGCATTCAGCTGATGATTAGACCTAACCCTTATTCAATATGGTTGATTTGTGAACATTCCCTCAAGTATTAGTCTCAGGAGGTATAGTGGACAATCTCCTAGGGTCAGATGGTACGGTATTCAGCCCAGATAACTTCCACCAAGACATGTAAGGTCAAAGACATTGAATAATATATAAAGCTTAGCTACATTGTTTGATATGCCAATAAACCAGATATTTTGTTACAGGTTATGTCTTGGTTGGCTTGAGTTCCCCCTATCCCTCACCCACACTCACACATACAATATGCTGTGTAATGCAGTCTTTCCCATGCAGCTCCATAACGTCATGTTACCCATAAAGACCTCTGACTGCTTCAATTGGCCATAATTGATTCCAATATGAATAACAGTCTTTGAAATACGGAAGTGCAGCCCTACATTTCCAATATAATTCAATTTTGGCAACTCTGGCCAGTAGAAATAGAACTGACAGTAGCTCCCAGTGACTTAACATCTTTAACAAGATTTATAGAAAAAAATGTGAGAGCAGACTTTCTTCCAGGAATCAACATTTCTGGCCACTCTAGACTCACTTGGAAAAAGCAGGCAAATAGCTTCCCAAATACTCTTGAAACAGGACGGATGATGCACTTTAAAAGAACAGCTGTTGAATTCAATTCAGCGAATTCACTCTCCCAATAGTTTTTTAAAAGTATTTTCCCATGCAGTTGGGCAATGACATTTCAGAGATTTCTTTGTTGAATGAACACACACAAGGGGAATATTTCTGAGCGAAAGATGTGGGCCTATTTCATGCAATGAAAAAGTAGCCTTTTTCTCAAGGTTTGTAGCAGCACAGCTGAGCACACCCTTGTAGTAAGGGAAATTGGGTTTTGGATGGATTGTAGGTCCAGCACATTGCACCTCAAACGACAACACTTTCTTTCATCTGGAGGTCACATAGCATGTGAAGCCTTATACACCTCAAAGAAGTGTGGAAGAAGTCTATATTTGTATGGTAATTATGGGAAGGAAATGCATTATGACTTTGCCACTTTCACTTTGAGAAATTGCCTCTTTATTCTTATTAAGATAAGGCAGGATTCATCTCGTCACCATAACTCTTATTAGGTGGATTTTCCTGCCCGTATTAGGTCAGAACCTTCAAAGGATTATTTCTCAGCCTGCTATTTGTGGTACTGATGCTTGGCAACATGTCAGTAGCACTATGCAAGGGAACATGTAGCTGTTAAATATTCCCATATAATCATTAAACTGTTTATATCTCTGTGACTAACATATCTCCCACACCAGGATGGAGTAAGTCCATGCCTAAACTGTCCATTATGATCGTCAGTAGAACGACTTAAACTGGAAACCAGCATGAACTTGTAGGATAATAATGGGGCCCAATATTACCACAAAAGCACTCTATTCTATTTGATTGTGGAGCCATTGATGAACCCAAGTCCCCAGGGGATCAGTCTGTCACAGAGTGTTACAAAAGGGTTAGGCAGGGGACAGAAACAACATTTTCCAGACTGCTAAACAGTATCAGCCAAACATCCAAACCGACTGTCAATATGATCAATACTCGTAATTTACTAGCCCCACTTAGGTACCCCTTTACAATAAATTCATATTTTCTTCTGGCATGTGGAATGAGGCCAGCCCAGGAAGAGTTCAGTAAAATGTCTGAGGTAGGGTAGTTAACCAACGTCACTTTTCTTTTGAAAAGTGTACATTACATGTTTCAAGGTTTTGTTTCATATGTGTTTTATATGTGAACCTTTTGAAGGTGAAATTAAATTAATTGAAGGATGCAATCATTAAAACAGAAATGAGTATGGCTCTTTTAAAAACCGTAAAGAAAATATAGCAAAACAGAAATACTGGAGAACTTTGAAAGGACAGACATGACCTCAAGTCATGTTCTCTAACTTAGTAAATACAATGGAATCTCCTATAGTGAGCCCAATGCCAGATACTATTTTATGTGTAGGTGAAACCATTGCATGAAGACAATCTAGTTAGTGTTGATGTTTTCATGGGGTTCTGTTCAGTCATAACAAACAGGATTTGTACCATTAACACAAACAGCCCTGGGAATGTGTGCAGGGCCAAACAATTCAAATGGTGGAAACATATGTTTTGTGCAGGCCAGCCAACTGAACAGAGGTGATCATTCGGTCAGTAGAATAAAATAGAATAACCCTGAATCATGGTTGGCTACAATCAGAGGTAGGACCGAAGGTGCTGCAGCTGTTGATTAGTCATCATCTGAGGGCTGCCAGGGCTGAGAGGCCATGGAGGATTATTTGTACTATCTTCCATTAAATCAGAAACGGTGAGAGGGCACCCTTGTCTAACACCACACTGTCCTCACAGATGAGAGAGAACGCCTGCAGATTTGAGATGTGATTTCCAACATGATTTGATGAAGAGGATGGTCATCATGATCAGCATTCAGGACAAGGTCTTCTTTCCCTTCTCTTTTTCTGGCTGACTTCTACTGAGGAGGCGCAGAAAGCATCAAGGTTATTGAGTCACTGTACACATCTAGGAAATTATTAGGGGAATTCAGTGTGACCAAGAGAATTCTGGTGCAGGCTTTAAAATACATATGATTTGAATGTCAGAGTGCATGCATAAAAACATATTACGACAGTGCAGTGTTTCAGGAGGGACAAGACAACAATTCACTCTCCCAAGGTTATGATGCCAATGTAATGCCTCTCTATAATTCAGATAGACCTGCTTTTCTTTTTTTTTTTTTTTTTTGAATTTTACCCCTTTTTCTCCCCAATTTCGTGGTATCCAATTGTTTAGTAGCTACTATCTTGTCTCATCGCTACAACTCCCGTATGGGCTCGGGAGAGACGAAGGTTGAATGTCATGCGTTCTCCGATACACAACCCAACCAAGCCGCACTGCTTCTTAACACAGCGCGCATCCAACCCGGAAGCCAGCCGCTTCAATGTGTCGGAGGAAACACTGTGCACATGGCAACCTTGGTTAGCGCGCACTGCGCCCTCCCCGCCACAGGAGTCGCTGGTGCGCGATGAGACAAGGATATCCCTACCGGCCAAACCCTCCCTAACCCGGACGACGCTAGGCCAATTGTGCGTCGCCCCACGGACCTCCTGGTCGCGGCCGGTTAAGACAGAGCCTGGGCGCGAACCCAGAGTCTCTGGTGGCACAGCTGGCGCTGCAGTACAGCCCTCAACCACTGAGATCTGCTTTTCTTATACAAATTAGTAGCAGTTGTGAATTGTAGGTGTATCTTTATAACAGGAACCGCCAGCATTCAAATTACCAACGTGCTTGAAAAAAAACAACTGCATTAGCTATTTGAGATATAACAGCGACATAACTCAATTAGCCCAGTGAAAAGTTTTTCTAATAGCATACTAAGTAACTCTACCTTGACACACCGCATTTACAGATCCATCTGTAAATGCTTAATTAGGGTAATTGTGCTCCTCATAAAAGCATCGGAAAGAGGAGAGCCAGAGGTGACTTTGGATGGGATGAACTGCTGCCTGAATAATAAGTCATATTATATCCATCTACATGAGCACCTTTATCAGTTAGTCTATGAGGAAACCATTGAGAAGCTTTTGATCTTTCTTTCTCATCTCTCTGTGCTTGGCTGTTGTATGCATATCAATGCCCTGGCAAGCCCTGTGAGTTTCACTGAGGACCTCGGTCCGTGGAAGCGTTCATTCACTGGGATGTCGTTTATACACTCAACTATCAATTGGATGGGGACTTTAATGCTGAAAGCAGCGAAACATGTCTACCACTGGATTGTTGTCCCACATAATTATCAAGCAAGGTACATTTTTTCACCCTCTCCGTTTTGGAAACGTAAATAACATTGTTCCGGATCATTTTGATGGGGTGGACTGTGTGAACTGGAGGGAAATGGGAGTTAAAGACCCGGTGATTGGCACTCGGCCTCTCCCCTTAACTTTGTAGAGCTCTGTTAATCTAGTTGAATTTAGGAGGGTGGGGGTTGAGTGCATTAAATTGCATGATCTGGCTGCCCAGTTCAATGGTAAGAGATTCTATCAACACCTGTCGCCAACACAACATCCCTCAAAAGATCAGGCCCCATAAGGACCCAGATGGTAAGGGAATGAAGGAAATCCACTACATTAATAGAAAGTCAACTCTTTTCTCTGTGCTGTGGTCTTTTTAAAGAGGCTTAATAAGCACTGCCGTTATTTATATGCTAATTCTTAAGGCAACACGTCATGCATTACCTGCTGTTCAATAAAATGGAAATGAGACTCAATGAGGAAAATATCTCTGTGCATTTCTTTAGTGTCACATTGTATACAACAGATATCATTTGGACCTCCAGGAGGTTGCTATAATTCCGTTCCCTTTGCTACAGCCACTTCTTCATGCAGTATTAGAGGTGCTGATGGATTAACATGGATTGTGAATTCTATGCCTATCTAGCATTGTGAAATAAGATTACCCAAATTATTTTGGCAGCAATTTGTATGGCTTTTTGTTGAACAAAACAACGTGAAGCCATATTACCCTGCCCATGCAGGACCTGGCCAGTGCTGGGATTTTTGTTAAATCCATTTTAGAGACATTTAACATTTATTATTATTTCAGTAATGTACAGACAAAAAAATTATTGGATGAATTTTCACAAATTTTCACAAATGTTCACTAATTGATAGAATGAAAGACTATGAGGGAGCAGGTCAACACCTACTTCCTTTCTGACTGTGCTCGCTACAGGAGTCACTGCTTCATGTTCAGGCTTAACAAATTAATAGTTATTTCTTTATTGCACATCAAGATGTGTTTAATTTCCACAGAATTTGTCACATTCACTATTTCAGTTCAACTAAGTGCATCCATCTCAAGTATAAATGTGAAGTTCCCCCCCTTGTTAAGACAGTGACTATCCACACCATTGGGAGCCTGTAGACTTACCTTCCTCTTAAACGAGGGACATTCAGCCTCTCTCGTTCTTTGTCAGGAGAACGTGAAGAAACAGCATGTGCTGAAGTGTGCTGAACTGAACTAGAGAATCAGCTTCCCCCGGTCACCTCAGAGACATTCTAACTCTCCCTCTCTCAGTCTGAGGAAGAGGAAGTGTTATCTAGTTAATTTCCTGTCTGTCTGTCTGCCTGCCGAGAGAGAGACAGACACACAGGCTCAGCGGTGACAGGAAACATCAGGGCGGGAGAACGCCTCCTCCCTAATGAGACCCAGTGTGAGATGTGGGCCCTATAATCTTCTGGTGCTCAGGTTGCTGTCAATACAGGCAGTGGGACTGTAACACTGCCAAGACCTTAGAAGGAGCTTAGACACAATCAAAGGTACGTCAACAGTTGACACATCAGACACACCCTAAATCTAACCCCCCAAAACACACGCTTCTTCCTCCTAAAGAGGAACAACAGGAACTCAACCTCTCGGTGCACCACGATGGGTGTGTGCATTGTGTAAGCTATTCATTAGAGGGAACGTCCCCCAAACAAAGACGTGCAATCGCTTTCAAAATGAGTGTAATGGCGGATAGCTTGATGGATTTGTTATTCATTAGATGGCTTGATGAAAGTGTAGCGTAATCCATTGTCATGGATGTCCAGTACAACACAGGATAAAAAGGACATTCATTAACATGGTTAGGGACAGTGGCACACACCCAGATTTTACGCCTATTATGACTGGACTAGAAAGAGAGATGTTCTGACCTTTCCAAGGCCTAACAATGTACAGGAAAGTTATTACTCTTTCTCTGGGTGAAACTATACTGCAATTCATAATGGTCTGTAGGCAATGTGAATGCACAGAGCATAGCAACTAATATACATCATAGGTTTTTCCAGCAATCTAATTAGTGTAATATCTGCAGATACAGCCTCTTCTGGGGGGCAAGGTGTGTTGTTCAGTAGAGAATTACGTTTGGCAATGTCTGAAGATACATTAACATCAATCTTAGTGAGGATTGACCTTGTGGAATTACATGTATGATGTTTGCAGGGAAATAAATTATTTATTCAAGATAATTCCTCTAGCATTTATCCACTTAGGGGTATAAACACTAATCTATCTATACGTCTGCAGACGTAATTGCATAGTGTGGTTTAGTAACCTATTTTAGAGACATCCCTACGATTAGTCTGGATACAAAGTGCTGGAGAAACATGCCATTGTGAACTTAACAGGCTATGTTCAACTACTGCACAGTTGTGCTCTCTCTCTCTCTCTCTCTTTTTCTTCCTCCCACCCACAACAAAAGCCTATCCCACAAATAAATAGCATTAAACCATGTCACAGAGGGTGATAAAGAAAACCCGCGTATTTTAAGAAAAGTCGGACAGAAAACGACTTCCATCTGGGCACAACAATTTAAACCTATTTAAATAATCATTACTGGTTCACTGATGTACTGTACGTGTTGGTTGGAGAGAGAAACAGTCCCATTTTCAGATCAAAGGATAAAACAATGAAATATCCTGAAGGATGATTTTGTCTAAGACTGTATTTCCACGCTCTGTGCACAGTACACAATCCCTTAGATCAACAACAACGTGATACACCCCCTCAAAGAGCGACAACTAAAATAACCATCTGTGAGCGCTAAATAAAATGGTTGATGGCTGCTCAACTCCAAATCTGCTGATAGCTAAAAAAGACAGAGGAAGCAGTGCACTGTGAGAGAGGCGTCTAAGTGACTGTCATTGACAGGCTTACTGAATAAAGACACAACATCCCTCAAAAGATCAGGCCCCACAAGGACCCAGATGGTAAGGGAATTGAGGAAATCCAGTGTACTGTGAGAGAGGCGTCTAAGTGACTGTCATTGACTGGCTTACTGAATAAAGACACAACATCCCTCAAAAGATCAGGCCCCACAAGGACCCAGATGGTAAGGGAATTGAGGAAATCCAGTGTACTGTGAGAGAGGCGTCTAAGTGAATTGTCATTGACTGGCTTACTGAATAAAGACACAACATCCCTCAAAAGAACAGGCCCCACAAGGACCCAGATGGTAAGGGAATTGAGAAAATCCAGTCTAAGTGACTGTCATTGACTGGCTTACTGATCTTTTTACTGCCAAAGTATGGACTTGGTCTTTTAACAAATAGGGCTATCTTCTGTATACCACTCCTACCTTGTCACAACACAACTGATTGGATCAAATGCATTTAAGAAGGAAAGAAATTCCCCAAATTAACTTTAAAACAAGGCATAAAAAATATGTATATTTGGTTTTGTTTAACAATTTTTTGCTCACTACATGATTCAATATGTGTTATGTCATAGTTCGGATGTCTTCACTATTATTCTACAATGTAGAAAATAGTCAAAATAAAGAAAAACCTTGGAATGAGTTGGTGTGTCCAAACTTTTGACTGGTACTGTATTTGTACCACTGTAGATGCTGTGTACAGGAAGAACAGTATTCCTGGTCTACTGTCCTCAAACACACATTTCAGCAGATTTTTGAATTGTAAGAATGGATTTCCTTTGCCCCTCTAAATGCTATATTTTATAAATGAAAATACAACATGATTATTGGCCATATGATTAACACTAGTGAACAATGCCCAGTCCACTGTTTTACCATTATCGAAGTCTGAGTCTCTGTGAAATTATTAGTCCTGAACACCAGAGCATCTCCAGAGCAACGCAACTGATTCAGAACACAGTTTCCCCATCGTAATCAGGATTAAGACTCAAAGGCTACTATTGATGCCAATATTACTCATTCAACGCTGTCTACCTTTTTCATTGTGTTTCAAATAGCTTTAATTCTGCCAAGACAGGCTTGGAACCCCTCCATTAATTACTACCACTAGCTTTTCTTTCTCTTTTCCTCAGAGCCACAATACCAGGAAGATTAGTCTGCTCATATAGTCAATTATAGCCCTGTCACAGCTGATGCAATGCTAGAAGGACACTGAGCTGGATAAAAAACTAGCTGAAATGCTTTACTTTGCTGTTAGTTTTGGATCTCTGGAAGCAGTGAGTGTGATCAGCTTTTAGACTAAATTAGTCTTTTTTTTGGTCATAAGAGTCAGATCTGATATTTTGCTTTAGATCATTATAATTTTCTATAATTTCCCATGAAACCCAAATACATACTAAATGCTACGCACCCCCGAGGATGTTCAGTGAAAATGTCAGGAAACCACTGTTCAAATCAGGGTATTCCAGAGATTAGATTATCGGAGGCATCAGGATAGGACCTAACGTCAGCGCACTCTCGCTTTTACCCCAGAGTCCTGCTAAACCCATTACTTTCCAGGGTTGTCATTTGATTAACAGTGGTTATTGATTCCCAGAGGAAATATGTTAATTTCACCTGATCAAAGCTGTTCTCTTTCTGAGAAATTGGGTGGAATATCTGACGTCATCAGAGTGCGCAGCTGAACACTGTATACTGGAAACGGTTTGTTATTTTAAATAAAACATAACCAAACTTTGTTAAACATAAATACCAAACTCGTTATTTGCATGTATTCTGCGTCGCGGTCAGCTTTTAACAGCTAGGACCGTTACTTCTTGTCCCGGAATCCTGCTTAACTGACAGGTTAAAGTCTGCTTGAAAGAGCTGCTAACCTAGCTAAGCTAATAATGTTAGCCATCAAGCTAACGAAGTTAGTCCAGATGAGTTTTCCAATGGCGCCCTCTTTGTCTGGAGAGGTAAATGAACGGTTCCAGCGCTGTATCTACTACGCTTTGTTTTTGGGACAAACTGGACCACTCAGAATTCCAATGCGGCAATTATTTGCTTGCCAGGGATTATAGGCTTGAGGTGGCTTCCTTGATCAAGCAGGTAGCCAGCCTACGTAAGAAACTGGGGAAAATGCGAAAGGTGAATGTTTACCTTTTCCGGTGGCTGGACTGCATTCGCGCATGTTGGATGCATCTCCGTCTTGTCATTTGTCGTTATCCGACTGGCTGTTCATTTGCCTTTTTCATTTTCATGCCTCTCCTCCCCCATCTGAGTCGAAGGAGCAAAGCAAGAGGAGCATGGCAATCAATGATGGTCGCATGTCACGAACCTTGGAAGCCAAAGACAGCGGCCTGCCGCAAAGCAGCCTACACCTCCAACGAGAGGCCTGGAGCGGATACAAACAGCGAATAGTTTCGCCTCCCTGGAGCGTGATCTTCCTGTACCTTCGTCGCTGAGGGTCCCTGTGTCTGCGGCCGCTGAGCCTGCTCCTACTCATTCCCCTATGATTTCGAAATCGACGTCGGCAACCTTCCATCCCTGCTCTGGATCGAGCAGGGTTTCTCCATCTGTCGGAGGCCTGCACCATACTGTGAAGTGTGGGAGTGGGCGGATTTCCTCATCCTTCTCGCCATCCGTGATATTGGGCAGCTCCTTGGCAAGAAATGTGACTGTTCCTGGTGTCCTATCCCGGAGCTCAAGTAAATTACTTTACTAAGCTGCTCCCGAATGTACTACGCCAGGATATGGACATCGATTCTATCGTAGTCCATGTGGGATTTAATGACATTATGAAGGGCAGCCCTGAACAAGCATTTCGCTACATCCACAATAGCATCTGCTAAACACACGTATGTGACCAATACAATTTGATTTGAACAGTTGAAAATATAATTAAATGAGCTGATTGACTCTCTGCTAGACACTAATAAAAGACCCATCATATCTGCCCTGTGCCCTCTCTGAATCGTGGCATTGAATGCTTTAGCAGGATTCTTTCTCTTCACAACTGGCTATGTGATTATTGCAGCTTAATGGGTTTAATTTTTGTTGACAATTTCGACACCTTTTGGAAACAAAGCACATTTTTTTAAGGAAGATGGGATCCACCCAAATCATTTGGGTTCCTAGATCCTTTCACAGCATTATAAGGCTGCGTTGAGATAATGACTTATCAATGACCCAAGCCCAGCTTAGATGCTTTAGTAAATGTACATTATACCAAGGGCTTTGGTAGACACCATGTAAGTAACCTAATTTATGTCCCTCTAATAGCCCTGTATGCCTCTGCTGATCCTACAGCTACTGTATGCAGCAATCATATGTCTATGAACCAAATTTATGCTGTTAGCATTGAGGCGGTGTGCCCTAGTAGTAAGTCCACTGTATGCAGCTCACTCTGCACTAACATTTATGACTTGAGAATATCCACTTCTGCTAAGCTTCCCAGTAAAGCAATGAAAACAAGCATGCATCCCAGAAAAGTTTTCAAAATAGCCCACGTTAACATATGTACGTAGCTTAAGAAACAAAAATCATGATTTTAATAACATGCTAGTAACAGATGACATTATCTCTGAAACTCCCTTAGACAATACCTTTGATGATACAGTGGTAGCAATACCAAGGTTATAACATCTACAGAAAAGACAGAAATGCCATTGGTGGAGGTGTTGCTGTTTATATTCAGAACCACATCCCTGTAAAGATTAGAGAGGATCTCATCTTAAATACTATTGAAGTAATATGGCTACAGGTTTATCTGCCTCACCTAAAGCCCATTCTGGTGGGAAGCTGCTATAGACCACCAAGTGATAACAATCAGCATATGGATAACGTGTGAAAGGTAGGTATATTTTTGGGTGATTGAAATATTGACCTGCTTTCATCAAGCTGCCCACTCAAGAAAATCTTAAAACTGTAACTAGTGCCTGCAACCTGGTTCAGGTTATCAGTCAACCTACCAGGTTAGTCACATCTTTACTAATGCTGCAGAAATGTGCTTGAAATCAGTATCCAGATCCATCGGATGTAGTGATCACAATATAGTAGCCATATATAGGAAAACCAAAGTACCCAAGGCTGGGCCTAATACAGTTTATTAGAGGTCATACAATAGGCAAATAAGTCTGGCTACACAACCAAATGTACTGCAAATTGAGAAATCATGTGACTAAAGTGAATAAAAAAGAAGAAAATACACAATGAAAGAAAGATAAATTATATAAATAATGATAGTGAAAAGCATTGGAGCACCTTCAATTACATTTTGGGAAAAAAGGCTAACTCAGCTCCATCATTCATTGAATCAGATGGCTCATTCAATACAAAACCGACTGACATTGCCTACTACTTTAATATTTTTTTAATTAGCAAGATTAGCAAACTTAGGAATGACATGCCAGCAACAAACGCTGACAATACACATCCAAGTGTATCTGACCAAATTATGAAAGACAAGAATTGTAATTTTGAATTCCGTAAAGTGAGTATGGAAGAGGTGAAAATATTATTGTGGTCTATCAACAATTACAAGCCACCGCGATCGGACAACTTGAATGGAAAATTACTGAGGATAATAGTGGATGATATTGCCACTCCTGTTTGCCATATCTTCAATTTAAGCCTACTAGAAAGTGTGTGCCCTCAGGCCTGGTGGGAAGCAAAAATCATTCCACTACCTAAGAATAGTAAAGTCCACTTTACTGGTTCAAATAGCAAATCAATCACCCTGTTACCAAACCTTAGTAAAGTTTGGGAAAAAATTGTGTTTGACCAAATACAATGCTATTTTACAGTAAAGATATTAACAACAGACTTTCAGCACGCTTATAGGGTAGGACATTCAACAAGGACAGCACTCGGGGCTCCCGAGTGGCGCAGCGGTTCTAAGGCACTGTCACTACAGACCCCAGTTCGATTCCAGGCTGAAACACAACCGGTCTTGATTGGGAGTCCCATAGGGCGGCGCATATTTGGCCCGGCGTCGTCCGGGTTTGGCCGGGATAGGCCGTCATTGTAAATAAGAATTTGTTCTTAACGAACTTGCCCAGTTAAATAAATCAAATAAATACACAAATGACTGACAATTGGCTGAGAGAATTTGATGATAAAAAGACTGTGGGGCTGTTTTGTTAGACTTTACCGCGGCTTTTGACATTATCTGCTGCTGAAAAAACTTGTGTTACGGTTTTACACCCCTGGCTATATTGTGGATAAAGAGTTACCTGTCTAACAGAACACAGAAGGTGTTCTTTAATTAACTTCTTGATACTACCCACCCCGCATGCGGGAGCGTAATCATAGCCTCAAACTAATTAGCATATCGCAGCGGACATAAATCTTCCTATAAAATGTTCCTATTCATGAAAATCACAAATGAAATATATTGAGACACAGCTTAGCCTTTTGTTAATCACACTGTCATCTCAGATTTTTAAAATATGCTTTACAGCCAACGCTAGACAAGCATTTGTGTAAGTTTATCATGGCATAATGCTATGGCTAGGCTCTGCTAGCATCAGGCAACATTTTCACAAAAATAAGAAAAGCAATCAAATTAAATCATTTACCTTTGAAGAACTTCGGATGTTTTCACTCAGGAGACTCCCAGTTAGATAGAACATTTTCCTTTTTTCCAAAAATATTATTTTTGTAGGCGAAATAGCTCCGTTTGTTCTTCACGTTTGGCTGTGAAATCGACCGGGAAATGCAGTCACTACAACACCGAACTTTTTCCAAATTAGCTCCATAATATCGACAGAAACATGGCAAACGTTGTTTAGAATCAATCCTCAAGGTGTTTTTCACATATATATTCGATAATATATCCGCCGGGACAATTGGTTTCTCATAAGAAGCGACTGGAAAAATGGCTACTTGTGTACTTTACGCAAGATTTTCTGCCGGAGCCATCATGTGACCGCTTGCTAAATGTGGTCCCTTACGGCTATTCTTCAACATAAATGCGTAAAAAGACGTCACAATGCTGTAGACACCTTGGGGAATACGTAGAAAATGTAAGCTCATTCGTAGCTCATTCACAGCCATATAAGGAGTCATTGGCATGAGGCGGTTTAAAAATTGATTGGATTTTTATCTGGGTTTTGCCTGTAACATAATTTCTGTTGCACTCACAGACAATATCTTTGCAGTTTTGGAAACGTCAGAGTGTTTTCTATCCAAAGCTGTCAATTATATGCATAGTCGAGCATCTTGTCGTGACAAAATATCCCGTTTAAAATATATCCCGTTTTATCCAAAAATTAAAATACTGCCCCCTAGTTATAAAAGGTTAATGGAAGCCTCTCCAACATAATCCAGGTAGAATCAGGAATTCCACGGGGCAGTTGTCCAGGCCCCTTACTTATTTAAATCTTTACTAATGACATGCCACTGGCTTTGAGTAAAGACAGTGTGTCTGTTTTCCGATGACTCAACACTATACAAGTTATCTACTACAGCAACTGAAATGACTGCAACACTTGACAAAGAGCTGCAGTTAGTTTCAGAATGGGTGGCAAGCAATGAATTAGTCCTAAATATTTCACGAACTAAAAGCATTGTATTTAGGACAAATCATTCACTAAACCCTAAACCTCAACTAAATATTGTTATAAAAAATGTGGAAATTGAGCAAATTGAGGTGAATAAACTACTTGGAGTAACCCTGGATTGAAAACTGTCGTGGTCAAAATATATTGATACAACAGTAGCTAAGATGGGGAGAAGTCTGTCCATAACAAAGATCTGCTCCATCTTGTTAACTGCATTATCAACAAGGCAGGTCCTACAGGCTCTAGTTTTGTTGCACCTGGACTACTGTTCAGACGTGTGGTCAGGTGCCACTCAGAGGGATTTAGGAAAATTGCAATTGGCTCAGTACAGGACAGTACGGCTGGCCCTTAGATGTATACAGAGAGCAAACATGAATAATATACATGTCAATCTCTCCTGGCTCAAAGTAGAGGAGAGATTCATCATTACTTGTACACGTTGAAAGCACCGAGCTGTCTGTTTAAATGACTAGCACACAGCTCAGACACCCATGCATACCCCACAAGACATGCCATCAGAAGTCTCTTCACAGTCCCCATGTCCAGAACAGACTATGGGAGGCACACAGTACTCCATAGAGCCATGACTACATGGAACTCTATTCCAAATCAGGTATAGTTGAAGTCGGAAGTTTACATACACTTGGAGTTAAAGTCATTAAAACTTGTTTTTCAACCACTCCACAATTTTCTTGTTAACAAACTATAGTTTTGGCAAGTCGGTTGGGACATCTACTTTGTGAAGTAATTTTTTCAAAAATAGTTTACAGACAGATTAGTTAACTTATAATTCATTGTATCACAATTCCAGTGGGTCAGACACTTACATACACTAAGTTGACTGTGCCTTTAAACAGCTTGAACATTTCCAGAAAATGATGTCATGGCTTTAGAAGCTTCCAATAGGCGAATTGACATAATTTGAGTCAATTGGAGGTGTACCTGTGGATGTATTTCAAGGCCTACCTTCAAACTCAGTGCCTCTTTGCCTGACATCATGGGAAAATCAAAAGATATCAGACAAGAGCTAAGAAAAAAAATTGTAGACCTCCACAAGTCTGGTTCATCCATGGGAGCAATTTCCAAACGGCTGAAGGTACCACGTTCATCTGTACAAACAATTGTACGCAAGTATAAACACCAGGGGACCACGCAGCCATCATACCGCTCAGGAAGGAGACGCGTTCCGTCTCCTAGAGAAGAACACACTTTGGTGCGGAAAGTGCAAATCAATCCCAGAACAACACAAAGGACCTTGGGACAGTTGCTGGAGGAAACAGATACAAAAGTATCTATATCCACAGTAAAACCAGTCCTATATCGACATAACCTCAGCAAGGAAAAAGCCACTGCTCCAAAACCGCCATAAAAAAGCCAGGCTACGGTTTGCAACTGCACATGGGGACAAAGACCGTACTTTTTGGAGAAATGTCCTCTGGTCTGATGAAACAAAAATAGAACTGTTTGCCATAATGACCATCGTTATGTTTGGAGGAAAAAGGGGAAGGCTTGCAAGCCGAAGAACACCATCCCAACCGTGAAGCACAGGGGTGGCAGCATCATGTTGTGGGGGTGCTTTGCTGCAGGAGGGACTGGTGCACTTCACAAAATAGATGGCATCATGAGGTAGGAATATTACGTGGATATATTGAAGCAACATCTCAAGACAGCAGTCAGGAAGTTAAAGTTTGGTCGCAAATGGGTCTTCCAAATGGACAATGACCCCAAGCATACTTCCAAAGTTGTGGCAAGATGGCTTAAGGACAACAAAGTCAAGGTATTGGAGTGGCCATCACAAAGCCCTGACCTCAATCCCATAGAACATTTGTGGGCAGAACTGAAAAAGCGTGTGAGAGCAAGGAGGCCTACAAACCTGATTCGGTTACACCAGCTCTGTCAGGAGGAATGGGCCAAAATTCACTCAACTTATTGTGGGAAGCTTGTGGAAGGCTACCCAAAAAGTTTGACCCAAGTTAAACAATTTAAAGGCAATGCTACCAAATACTTATTGAGTGTATGTAAACTTCTGACCCATTGGGAATGTGATGAAAGAAATAAAAGCTTAAATAAATCATTATTTCTTCTATTATTCTGACATTTCACATTCTTAAAATAAAGTGGTTATCCTAAAACAGGGAATTGTTATTTGGATAAAATGTCAGGAATTGTGAAAAACTGAGTTTAAATGTATTTGGCTAAGGTGTATGTAAACCTCCGACTTCAACTGTAACTCATGCAAGCAGTAGAATCAGATTTTTAAAACAGAAAATACACCTTATGGAACAGTGGGGACTGTGAAGCAACACAAACATAAGCACAGACACATGCATAATTACATGACATTGCCCTCTTTGGGTACAGAGAGCACTATCCCCCTCTCTCTGCACTATCCCCCTCTCTCTCTTCCCTCTACACCAGGCTCTGTTAGGCAGGTCATACATTTCTGGAGGAGATTCTTCCTCATGGCCAGACAGTATAGAGTGAGTTTTCATAGAGAGAACAAAGGAACTTCTTACACCTCACAGAACTTGAGTACAGAACAATATTAATGTTCTGCAGAATGTATAAAAGGTCGGTGAAGTTGCCAGCTACGAACCTGTCCGTTTGGTACAATTTTGTGAAACTCATGAGAGACAATACAGCCACATTACCATAACCCTGTTTATACAAGAGCCTCAGTTGTGAGGCTTGCATCTAATTGTTGTATAAAATGAATGAGTAAAGATTAAACTATTTGTGAAATTATGTAATGAGATTTTAAACTGTTTAATGAAGGAAACTCCAATTCCCTTTGGAGTTTAACGAAATCATAGGCCCGACCCATGAGCACAGACATTGATCTGGCATCGTGGGACAGCCCCTTTCTGCTCTTCCGAATATAACCCCCACCTTGGGAATTTATCTTCAGACCATGCTTCTCTCAATTACAAGAGGGCTAAGGTTTGAGTAGAGACCATACTTTTCAGTATAGAGTGGGCTAAGGTTTGAGCCCATTGCTGAATTCTTAACCATACCATGTGGTTAAACTCTGAGACTATCGAACTGACAGAATAAGAACACATCTTTGATACTAATTACTAGTCTGCAGCTAGAAATGATGTACTTGGGAACGCGAGGCCCGACAACCGCCGAAACATCTATTCTATAAAACATTGCTGAATGTTATTCTGAACTATCCATTCTAACCACGGCAGAGAGAGAGAGAGGGCGGACAAACTCTCCAACAGAAACAAACTTTCCAACAGAGATCATGACGACACACTGAGCGTAAATATATATATGGATTGCAATTATTCCTGAACGAGAGAGCGTTCATGTGCAAAGGATTAGCATTTCAATTGTTATAATTATCAACTTTGTAGTGTCTTTTATCTCAGTCGACTTCCCCTTCCCTTTTGTCCACCAAACCGCGATACCGGTTTATCCCACTAAGGAAACTCCGCGATCATGTCCTTGTAACTATATCTGCTGTCTGTTAGTTTGTGCATTTCTGTGATTATTTAGTTAGTAAATAAATGATTGAGACAATTGATGTATGGATGACTCATAGTGAAGATGGGGTTCGTGCAGATAACCAACAATTTACGACGTTTGGAATGAGACTAACGTGTGGTAAAGAATAATTAATTAATTAGAAGACTAATTGATCAGATATTAAAATATCTGAAAGTTATATTAGGGAAATTCTAACTTTGTAATCTGAATATTTTCATCGGTGCCCCGACTTCCTAGTTAATTACATCTATCTGATTAGTTAATCATGTAATAATGATTACAGCGAATTGATTTGATAAACTAAACAGTAGTCTTCAGTTTAATGATGCCAAAGACACGATAATACACACACATGATAACATATGCACTACACTGTACACAAACATACACATGGATTTTGTGTTTTAGATATGTGGCAGTGGAGTATGGGCCTGAGGGCACACACTTAGTGTGTTTTGAATTATTGTGAATTATTGTAATGTTTAAAAAATGGTATAACTGCCTTAATTTTACCCGACCCCAGGAAGAGTAGCTGCTGCCTTGGATAAATACAAGTGCTGCTGGAAATTATTGTGGGAGGGAAGCCACACTTTCCTGTGTTGTGTTTGGTTCAATTATAGCTCATATTAGCCCCAGGGTTCACATGTTATGCCGAAGCAAAAGATAGCGGAATCAATGTTTTAAACTACAGTATTTTGTAGGGCTGGGATTACCTACTTACTGAAGGTGCCGATACGATTTGAATTGCGATTCTCATGATTCTAACGATTCTATATCTATTGCGATTCGATACTGTGATTTTATTGCAATTTGATTTAGAATTGTTTTTGTTCACAATATGTCTGCTATAGAGGGACAAGAGAGAGCCATGAAAACACGTTTTGATCAGTCATGGAAATAAAAGTGATGAAAACAAATTGGAAGATGAAGAACAAGTTTTGGAGCAGGGACCGCCAACAATTCCCCCCCCCCCCCATAACTAGCATTTTGTGGACAGTAGGGGATTTATACATTGCCTATTTTTAGATTTAGGGATGATTCCCAAAAAATTGAAATGCCTTATTATAATTAAGCAAAAAGCCCCGAGGGGGTGTGGTATTTGGCCAATATTCCACAGCTAAGGGCTGGTGCACGACACAATGCAGAGTGCCTGGATACAGCCCTTAGTCGTAAAAATAAATGTTGTCATACCCGTTGTATACCGGTCTGATATACCACGGCTGTCAGCCAATCAGCATTCAGGGCTCAAACCACCCAGTTTATAATAACAATTATCTGCTAAGCATTTTTGTGTATTTCTTAGTTCCCATGTGACTGGGAGCAAGGCCGAAATATACCAGGCACAATGACAGTGGTAGAACTAGGAAATGTTCTATTCTAGTAATCATAAGAGTGCCAGTGGCTCTGTTGTTGGGTAGGCGCCTGCCGGAGGGTCACAGGTGGTTCTGGGGGATGGATATGAGACTGTGGTGAAGAGAGTGGAGAGTTAATTGGCACACAGCAGAGACGCTGACGTCCAGCAGCAGGACAATTGACAGTGCCAGATGCGAGCTATCAGCCGCACAGAACACTGTCAGAGGGGACGAACAACACAACTGGCATACAAGAGCAGGCTGGGCTGCCCAAGGAAAAATAACCAGGCTGGCATTGCCACACAAGCCCTAAAAGGGAGGTGCAGGGGTGGCATGGCACATGCAACAACAATCTGTCCCATAAGATGAATAACAGGCTGGCATAGAGAGGATGTTAGGCGGTAGAAGCCAACCTGGCACCAAGAACTCTGTCTTCATAGGTGAATAGCTTGGCTGGCGCATGTTGCACTGCTCTGTGAGTTGAGCCAGAGATAGAGCTGTGAGCTCTGAGGTGGGGAATATTATGGATCCCTCCTGTTTCCTGTGTCAGTGCATCAGCTTCCCTGTCACTATTGAGTTATTAACAAAATAGCAAAGTGAACAAAATAGCAAAGCCCCTCACTGGGATCAGTCCCTCATGATTTTGTTTCATACTTTTTTAGTTTGCTTCACAAGGCGTCTACGCTATGAAACCTATCCCCGAACACGGATGGTACACGCACAGAAAAATATACAACTTTTTAAAATGCTAAACGTGTCAAACTCATAGGCAAAGGGAGAAAACTGAAATACGGATTGATAATGAGTCTTAAAGACACCAATCAATATTATCTTTTAAATCACTACTGTTTCTCAGAGTGCACACAAATTATGTACTGGTAAAGTTAAATGGCATTTCATTTTAAAACTGGTCCATCTTGGAACAGCAAATGCAACAGCACTTTCTGCTGTATGTGAACATTTATGGTAAGTAGTCATAGCACTTTTTAAAGGGCTGTTAGGATACTGAAATGGGAGCCCAAACAATACGCTGCTTCCCTATCCAAAAACCCACAGTATGTTCGTCACATTAACACAGTGACAGCTCTGCCTGAAATCAGTGTGGCAACAGTAGTAAGGATTTGATGGAATAGAACCATTTTCTTGAAATATATTATTATCATTATTCAATTTGCCATCATTGTATTAAGAAATAATGGTCAATTAATCAAACTCTATTTGATTCAGATTATAATGTTTTATACAGTCACCAAATGTGACCAACCAGCTCGATTCAGTCTTATGTATCAAAATTTGAAATGGTGTTTTTCACATTGGATAAAGAGCTAAAAAAAATGTATATAATACAGTACAGTTGAGGAACAATGGGAAAGTAATTCTGCTTTGAAAGTTGATAAACTTGTAACCTCACTTTTGAGAAAATGGCCCTTGAATACTTTGGTACACTTACTGGAGAGCTCTTCTTTGTCTACACCCATTCAGCATTGTTCACACCATATTAAGCCTTAGCCCCACCCATCTCTTTAAGGATTGACATGTGAGGCCATATATTAAACAACCAAAGGCTGGTTTATACTACGGGTGTGTTCGTAAATTCAATCTGGAGTGCCAGAGTGTGCTCAGAGTGTGGTCTGGGCGTTCGTAAACTCACAGCGCTGTCAGATTGTCCGTTCATCAATTCAAAGCCTTTCGATCTCGGAGCGTTCAGAGCGCACACTGGACGCGCTGGCCGAGGAGTAGGGTTGATCCAAGCGTTCTGACCTAACAACAGCAGTCAAGCACCCAAGCTAACTGGCTAACGTTGGCTAGCTTGCTAGCTACTTCCAGACACAAATGAGGGAACAGCTCACTCTGACCATTTTACTCACCTTAGCAGAGCTGGTTAGGCTGTTTTTATGTTATCCAGAGCATTGGTGACTGCAACTGTGCTGATGGCAACAATTGAATTACACTTTTTTTTGCCAATGTTTACTGACACCGGCCATATTCAACGGGTGTTGAGCATTCGTAAATTCGTCAGTTATTTTGCGAATTTACCACCTACGTCTATCGACTGTTGTCGCAGTGAAATTATGAACATTCTATTGAAATTGATACTTGCATAGTGGAGTATTTTGTTTAGAAATGTAGCTAGCTAGCTAAACAATGAACCATAATCTCAACTCATAACGTTACTACCCTGCATGAATCTGCAAGAAGCTAACCGACCAGGTTCAATGTTAGCTAGCATTAGGCTATAATTAGCAATGCAAATGGCTCTAAGATACAAATAATATTACTATACAAGATCATACAAGTAACATTAGCTAGTGAGCCAGCCAGCTAGCTAATGTTAGCTAGCTAGTTAACAGTACACTTGAAATGAAAACAACTTTCTGACAAAATTAGAAAGCGTGTAATATCTGAAAATGTAGTGAGCTCGACTATCTTACCTGTATAAATGGATGGACGCTTCTCCCTCTCTGTCACAGATGCCATGGTTGCCTTAGTTTGAAGATATAATCTGTAGACAGGTGTTTTATACAACAGCCTTCTGTGTGTTCTCTTATTGACTGAGTCTGCATATTTGCAATGAAACGCCAGAATTTTCTCCATCTCTTTAGCTATCATACTCTGCTTCCACTAGGCATTACACCCATTTTAAAACTCAGTCCTCCCGAAAGTGGAGAGCATTAGCAACACTTTTGCAGTTCTTTGCGATATCTTTCAAAAAAACAGCATTAAAAAATATTACCTACACATACTAAGCAACTCATGTTAAAGACAGAAGCATGCTACATGGCAGACTAATCCGAACTCATCTCTCAGCATGTCCAGCCCATCCAATAGCTCAGCCAATCATGGCTAGCGGGAAGGTTCCTGGCTTTTTCTGTGGCTAAACCAACTACGCTTGTAATTTTAAACCAGCCCACTTGTGACTTAGGCCAGCAATGCTTCAAGCACAACCAACCCCTGGCCTCTGGCCCCTCTCCATTTATGACCCGTTTTCAGCTCAACTCCCTGACTCTCTGCAAAATAGTTGCTATTCAGATTTTGTATTGTATAATTTCTATGACCAGGGGGGCAGGAGTGCAGTAGAATACCGCTCCCTCACTCGCATCTCACAATAAATATTTATGAACACATTTGAATAATGTGCTTTTATAATTACAAAATGTCATTTGGATCTGTGCAACAACAAAAAAAGACACCAAGGAGGAGAATGGCATCCTACACAGGAAAGGGAAATCTTCAGATGTGAGTTAGATTAATTTGGGGTCATGCATGGTTAAGTGGCCCAGAAACTAGGTGGATGCCCATAAGCAAAGCCCAGCACACTTGGGTTACTATTTGTGAAAAGAGAATATATCCAACCTATCAATGATCACCAGCTTCGTTAAATAATAATGCCTGCATGGCAACAGCCAAGGCTACCATATTTCCTGCTCAGTATGCATGGCCTGGGATTATGCTTCAGTGTCACATGCCTTTGTATCTTGTGTCATATCCAGGGGCGACCCGTCATTCAGGGCAAGTGGGGAACCAGCTGTTTTGGGTCCCACCTGTTTAGCATGTTATTTTGGTATTAATACGTGTCACATATCAGTTTGCAAACAATGTAAAAAAAAACATTGAGCTAATAAAGCAGCATTCACATTTAGTCTCTTTTTTGCTTTCTTGAGTAAGGCAGTTCCAAAAATGCAGGCGTTTCAGCCTACTGTAGCTCAGTGCTTTCTGTGGTGGTAGGGCAGCCAGTGGAAAATGCGGAGCGTGCTCAACACTCTGAACTGGGAAATCTGACTACAGTGCATTCAAGACAACTGGAAAAATAAGTTTTGAACGGTCATCCAACTCAGAATTGCAAGTCGGGAACTCGGGCCTCTTTCTAGAGCTCAGACCTGAAGATCACTGACTTCATCATGATTCAACCTTGTTTTTTCAGAGTTCCCAGTTGTCTTGAAAGCACCATAAATCCAGAGATTGCCAGACTTTGATGACAAAGTTTGATGAGAAAATTTGCCCACGAAGGACCGCCATGCCACCTTCCTATTCAAGTGAGCACAGCACAACAAGAGTCCAAAAAGGACTTGTATGAGGCTGCATAAATTATGTAATATGCCAGGGAGAAATGTATACTGTAGCTAAGAAAGTAATACTAAGTATGTTGTTTTGTAAGCTGTTAGTTGTTGGTGGTGCACATGTAGCCTGTAGCCTGTTTTATTGAAAGGTCATCATTGAATATTGTAAGAGCTTTCATTGTATGCTTATATGCCTCCTTTATTTATCCTACGGTTCTGACTTGGTGTACAGGGAGAATACTGTAAGAATGGCCCATGTTCTGAATTCTGTCGTTGTACATTTCAAAAGTGCTGAACAAATAGTTATATTGACTACGTCCATCCTAACTCGCTCATTGTCTTAATCAAAATTATGGATTGCCTCTTATCCGCTCGTCGTCCCCTTATGCCATAGTTTGTACATCTCAATTGTCTGACGAAACCACATTTTAAGCAAGTCAGCCATATGACCTATGTATTTTTTAAAGGGAGTAAATGAGGCTGAATGAACTGTTTCACTGCCAGACAAGGCTCCGCTGATAACCAGGTGTAGCAGTGGTAAGGAGTTGGGACTCTGCTGTTGAGACAGCTTTATGTGGGCACAGTTTGTCACCGTTATAGTGCAATTAATGTATTGTTTAGTGTTGTGGCTCCCCCCCCCCCCCCCCCCCCCCACCAATATTTACATGTTAAAATCGCTACAGGTCATATCTAATGAATAGAACCAGATGTGACCTAGTTTGGGTTCACCAGATATCCACCTTTGTTTTCCCTTTAAAAGGGAGAATGTGTATTTTGGGGACAGCCTGAATCATAGCAAATATCAACTCCGTGGCATAAGTCACGCTGGGACATATGGTAGATTTTGGAGATGGGCATGCTGCATCTCCCAGGGTGTAACACATTGCATTGTGTGAAAAATGACACATTGCAATGTGCATTACAAGGCCCACTCTGGAGAGACAGTGAGAGGGGGATGACTGGACTGGAGTGGAGGAAAGGGAGAAGATCAGATCAGGAGGTGTTTTAGGGGAAACTTGATAAAGATGTAAAATGTGAAGAGGTGCTCCAGCCTATACCAATCTCAGTCTACAGAGCTCTATTTGCTAGGTCTGGATGACAGGTGCTCCACTAGCTAATGGCTGGAGGTCTTATGTTTCCTGGAAAAAAAAGAAAGCCAGATCATTAGTTAAGAATAATAGCAAGACGGGCTTGTAGTGCTTTCGACTGAATCGTGATTGTCTAATACCGTTCAGAAATATGGCTATTCAGAGTATGAAAACGGTGGATAATATCCATATACAGTATACAATATAACACCCCACAAGACACACCTGTGATTTATAATTGCTGGGCTGTTTCATTTCAGGTTTTCACTCCTTTTAACTCCCGTCACTCACCCCGGATCTGCCAAAGACCTGCCCTTTCTCATGCAAAGCTGATGCAAGTCAAACTGAAGAAAACCCTTTGGCACTCACAAGATTGAACCCTGTTTAATCTCCGAGAACATTCATGGTTAGGTATTTTTCTTAAAATGGTATTGTTGGTTAAGGGCTTGTAAGTAAGCATTTCACTGTAAGGTCTACCTACACCTGTTGTATTCGGCGCATGTGACAAATACAATTTGATTTGATTACATAAATGTTGCTTTGTGATTTACTTCAAGCACTGAGCTCATGTCTTCAAGTGATCCAATGTACGGGTTTATGGGTAAAACAGTTTATGGCCAGGATTAGATTTTATAAAGCCAAATAAATAATAATAAACCAGACATGATTGGAAAGTTAATTACTTGCATGCTAAGAGAGTAATCAAAGGCCGATGAAATGATGTAACCTTGCCTCTGATTCGAATTGTTCAACATCTTTATTCTGGGTGGACATCTTTCAGATACAGGTGTCCAACCGAGGTCCCTTGTAGCTCATGGCTCTCCCTCTTGGCTAGTCACTGAAATGTGGCTATACTGTATAGCCCTGGTGATTACTCTCTTTTACAGAACAACAGAGAGCTGCAGTTGACGTCTTTTAATGGCCCTTATCTACCTTTCCCCTTGCAGCTTGTGTCAAATCCAATCTTCTGGATCTGGTACAGCTTGTCTGCATAAATTCAAGATATTTTAACGTGCACTGGAAGATTAATAGCTGGCTCGGGTGTTAACGGTTGAAATGCATTGATTTCTTTTAGATTTCCTTTGAATATGGAGACATTAATTCTCCATGGCCATTAGGGTAACCTTATAGCCACAGCAGCACAGTTCCCATACTGACTGAAGCAATAAATCGTGTATCTAGTCTGGGATTCTGCAATATTCATATCAATAAGACTGTTTTAGTGGCTGTGGGCTGCTAAAGCCACAGAGCGCACACAATGCATTCATATTTCATTGGGATACTATAGTGTGTAACTAAATATGATTTTGAGGGTCAATATCAAAACACCAGTGGCTACCATTGTTGAATATCTGCCTATATAGCTTAAATCACTTGCAAATGTTACAACATTGACTTGTGTACTGGGCAAGTTTCATGTGATTGACTTTAAAGCAGCTTTAAAAAAGCTAAAAATACAAAAGGAACATTTTGATTTTGAAGCGCGAGGCTGGGACACACACCCTCTTACTGCCACACACACCACACCCTCTTACTGCCACACACACTCTCTTACTGCCCGCTATGGGAGCCTGTAGCTAAATGCAAACTTGGCAGCAAAAGAACCAAAAACCAACAATGTTTAAGTATTCTCGTGACCATATGACAACAGACTAATTAGAAACGGATCTACGTCATTGAACCCCATAATGAGTTCTGAGATGTTAATGCAATGTTGTTCAGAGATTACAAGGTAGGGACAACATTATGAATTGTAGATTTTCGTTAAATTAAATGGCCTTTAAGACCTTGCAAAGCAGCATGTTGAATGACCTTTACATTGGCATGCACCTATCAAAATGTAACCTCATTCATGTTCCAAACCAAGCCCATATGAATGTACTCCTGTCCTACTGCTAGATTCTTGCACTGATGCAGTCCTGTACACCAAGCCCCTTCCACCTTGGAGGTACTTATTAACGAGAGAGGGCTCCATGCAGTGAAGGATTATTGGCTACACGGGAGGGAGTAGTTAAAAGTGATCTATAGGACGCTCCTTAAGGATATTTGCCAGGCGGAAAGCGGCCAGTGACTTTGGAAATAATGATCCATCAAAGCCCAAAAACAAGTCATTTGTCACAATAGCAATGTTATATTTTTGTAAGCACACAACAGCAACATGGCTACATACACAACAGCAAAATATTGTTTATCTCCAGACGATAGGCTTGATATTAATCGTTACCCTGTTGACAATGGTGGATAATCTAAAACTAATAGATATTTTTACAAATTAAAATATTTAAAAAGGGGCAATCCGGGATTGGCACATCAACTTTTGGACTTTAAAAATTAATGATATATACCAATTGAATATTGAAGAATATAACTGTTGTATTCAATCAAAACCCATAAGCTTGTTTTACTACAATGTTAGTAAACAATACAATTTCCAAACACCTACATTTTTGATCTCATGGATGGTCAGTACATGCATCACTGTAGCATCAGATGTATCATGTCATGTTCCCTTATTAGGAACATCAAAGTGTAATAATATTTTTGATTGACAGCATGGAACATGGAAAGTAATTGTACTTTTTTTTAATGGAGAACTCTACGCAATTGACCATGAAACTGTATGTAATCCAATGAGGCCCATTCTATAGAAGGTCCGAAAAATAAACTAACTGGATTCATTCAATCATTTGTTATGGACCATGCACCTGATCCATTGCAACATATTCAATGCTAGCTCACTCCACTCTACAGTGCTTGATGCTGGGTAATCAATGAAAGTAATTAATAAAAGTGCCAAATCTCTCTAAAAAGAGCAGAACTAGATTTTTATTACAGCTGCCCACTAGTTTTCAATGGAAAAACTTCATGAAATGAAAACGATTGGCCTTACTCCCGTAGGCTTATGATGTAGCCTATTTCTCAGAGTCTCTCTCTCACTCCTCCACTACTGACGGCTAGCCTATTCCAAGTTGGCAGAGAGAGAGAGCATAATCAAACAGTCAGGGATGATACAGATGTACACTGCTGCTTTGAGGATGTATTAAATATTGATTTACCAAGAGGCTAACATAAAGTCCTGGTGATTTCTCTCTACATTTACTCCCCTATTGGAATAGGCGGCACAATACAATGAACCATATAGTTTAAGGGACTAGCAACCATATCATTATCAAGACTTTGTTGAGAAAATCCTTATAATTACTAATGCAGATGGAAAACACTATTCATGATCAACAATTAGCCACAGTACCACTCTCTGACCTGTAGCTCAGGGGATATTTTTATCTCATCTGAGACATAAAGATTCCAACTGTGGATCTAAATCACATGACACTAAATCACTTCACCAGATAAACCAGCTCACTCTAGATTACAGAGAAATTCATGAGCAGGGCTACGTACAGAAGCAGTGGTTCTGCTACAAACACTTTCAAGTGGACGTCCAATGTTCCCCAATGAGGGGGAGTTAAAGCTGATATCACTGCCATTAATCTGGAGTTCAGTGTACCTTCCTTTGACATCAAAAACGGATCATTCTGGTGGCAGGGTCGCTATATCTTATTCCACCACTAGCGAGGATGATTTATGGAAAAACTGCATTTAATGAGATAAGCACTTCACACTTCTCTTTTTGTTAAATATGACTTGGATGTAATTCTCACAGTTGACACAAGCCTAGGCTCCAGCTCCAACCACTGTTCACGGTCACCCTAAAGATTAATATCCCTACAAAGAGTTTAGGAGGCTAAGAAATAGGTGACTAATTTGAGGAAACTAGGCGCATGTCGTCCGTCACTACTTCACAGGAGAGGCATTTGAACGTAAACATGTATTTTTTATCAAAATGCATTTTTGGGCAGAAATGCCTTCTGGAACATGTGAACTTTCATGTGCCTTAATAACAAACTTGTACTCCATCCGTAAGCCACAGAAAAAGCCAGGAACCTTCCCGCTATCCATGATTGTCTGAGATAATGGATGGGCTGGACATGCCGGTGGGAAAGGGCAGTGTGGAGTGCAATAGAGATTGCATCATCTGTGGATATGTTGGGGCGGTATGCAAATTGGAGTGGGTCTTGGGTTTCTGGGATAATGGTGTTGATGTGAGCCATGACCAGCCTTTCAAAGCACTTCATTGCTACAGATGTGAGGGCTACGGGTCGGTAGTCATTTAGGCAAGTTACCTTAGTGTTCTTGGGTACAGGCACTATGGTGGTCTGTTAAACCATGTTGGTATTAGGGCCTCGGACAAGGAGAGGTTGAAAATGTCAGTGAAGACACTTGCCAGTTGGTCAGCGCATGCACGCAGTACACGTCCTGGTAATCCGTCTGGCCCTGCGGCCTTGTGAATGTTGACCTGTTTAACTTCTTCGTGACAGGGGGCAGTATTTTCACGTCTGGATGAAATGCATGCCCAAATTCAACTGCCTGCTACTCATCCCCAGAAGATAAGATATTCATATTATTAGTAGATTTGGATAGAAAACACTGAAGTTTCTAAAACTGTTTGAATCATGTCTGTGAGTATAACAGAACTGATTTAGCAGGTGAAACCCCGAGGACAAACGATTCAGATTTCTTTTTTTGAGGTCACTCTCTTTTCAATCAGGTTTTATTGGGAATCCAGATTTCTAATGGACCTTCTTCCAGTTCCTACCGCTTCCACTGGATGTCACCAGTCTTTAGAAATTGGTTGAGGTTTTTCCTATGTGTAATGAAGAAGTACGGCCAACTTGAATGAGGGTAACTTTAAGTGTACTGTTAGATAGAGGCATCCTACAGTTTGTTTTCCTCCTGTATTGAACACAGATCATCCCGTCTTCAATTTTATCGATTATTTTCGTAAAACAATACCTAAAGTTGTATTACAAAAGTAGTTTTTTGGCAAAGTTTACAGGTAACTTTTGAGATATTTTGTAGTCACGTTGTGCAAGGGTAGCCTAGTGGTTGGAGCGTTGGACTAGTAACCGGAAGGTTGCAGGTTCAAACCCCCGAGCTGACAAGGTACAAATCTGTCGTTCTGCCCCTGAACAGGCAGTTAACCCACTGTTCCTAGGCCGTCATTGAAAATAAGAATTTGTTCTTAACTGACTTGCCTGGTTAAATAAAGGTAAAATAAAAAATAAAAATTGGAAACTAATAATTGATTGAATATTTTGGATATATATTGACGGAATGATTCGAACAAAAGGACCATATGTGATGTTATGGGAGATATTGGAGTGCCAACAAAAGAAGCTCGTCAAAGGTAAGGCATGAATTATATTTTTAGTTCTGCGTTTTGTGTCTGCGCTTTGTTTACGGAGGTGCTATCCTCAGATAATAGCATCGTTTGCTTTCGCCGAAAAGCCTTTTTGAAATCTGACATGTTGGCTGGATTCACAACAAGTGTAGCTTTAATTTGTTATCTTGCATGTGTGATTTAATGAAAGTTAGATTTTTATAGTAATTTATTTGAATTTGGCGCTCTGCATTTTCCCTGGCTTTTGACCAGCTAGCGTCCCACATATCCCAGAGAGGTTAAAGGTCTTACTCACATTGGCTGTGCAGAGCGTGATCACACATTCTTCCAGAACAGTGCTCTCATGCATGTTTAAGTGTTATTTGCCTCGAAGCGAGCATAGAAGGAGTTTAGCTCATCTTGTAGGCTTGTGTCACTGGGCAGCTCGAGGCTGTGCTTCCCTTTGTAGTCTGTAATGGTTTGCAAGCCCTGCCACATCCAATGACCGTCCTAACCCATGTAGTACGATTCAATCTCAGTCCTGTATTAACACTTTTCCTGTTTGATGGTCCGTCGGAGGGCATAGCGGGACTTCTTATAAGCTGCTGGGTTAGAGTCCCACTCCTTCAAAGCAGCAGCTCGTGCCTTTAGCTCAGTGCGGATGTTGCCTGTAATCCATGGCTTCTGGTTGGGGTATGTATGTGGGGACGACGTCATCAATGCACTTACTTATGAAGCCAATAACTGATGTGGTGTACTCCACCAGAGGAATCCCGGAACATCCAGTCTGTGCTTGCAAAACAGTCCTTTAGTTTATGGCCTAATTCATTTATTTCAATTGACTGATTTCCTTCTATGTAGTGTAACTCAGTAAAATCTTTGAAATCATTGCATGTTGCATTTTTATTTTTGTTCAGTATAGATGTGGCTGGGGGGTGGTTATAGCATTTCCTTCACATAACGCATCAATTTAGACAAGTGGATATAAGCCAAGGACTAGATAAAGTGTATTTATACCTGGAGTTTTTCTTTATTATAGGCTACTACTTTTAGTCTTGAAATCTTTGGTTGTTTACTAAACTACTGTTTAGCACATGGCCTCACATGTCAAGTCCTTAAAGAGATCGGTGGGGCCAAGTCTTAAGAGGGTGTGAACAATGCTGAATGGGTGTAGACAAAGAAGAGCTCTCCAGTAGGTGTACTAAAAACATTCAAGGACCATTTTCTCAAAACTGGGGTCACAAGTTGATCAACTTTCAAAGCAGAATTACATTCCCATTGTTCCTAAACTGCGGTGTACGATATACAATTTTCAGGCTCTGAGTCTCTACTTCAACTGTTGCTACGTAAGATCGAATCGAGGTGGTCGGTCACGTAATGTACTACTGGCTAGAGGTTCAAGCACATCGGCTCGTGCTCATTAGGGAAATCAAATTATAAAAATAGAAGCAAATTGGTGCACTTTTGAAAATCTAGGCATTTAATGGAATTGCACAATATTTGTGTGTTGTTGTCTGGTAATCTTTTAGACTATATTATGTTTGTATCAAATATACAACGCTTGGTGTATTTAAATATCCTGTTTTGTATTGCAGGTTATTTTTACATTGTTGCGCTAACTAACTTTAGTTCAAAAAAGTAATTTCAGGGCCTCCTGAGTGGCGTAGCGGTATAAGTCACTGCATCTCAGTGGTAGCGGCGTCACTTCCGATCTGGGTTCGATCCCGGGCTTTGTTACAGCGACCATGAGACCCATGAGGTTGCACACAATTGGCCCAGCGTCGTCCGTGTTAGGGGAGGGTTTGGCTGGCTTGGATGTCCATTGGCCTAAGCAAGTTTCTTCTTCTTATTGAGGTCCATTAGTAACTAGGCAAGACAGATAAGAACAAATTATTATTTACTATGACGGCCTACCCCGGCGAAAGCCAGACGACACTGGGCCAATTGTGCGCCTCCTTACAGTGCTTGATGGTTTATGCGACTGCACTTGAAGAAACTTTCAAAGTTCTTGACATTTTCCACATTTCCAAATTTTCCACTGACCTTTATGTTGCTTCTCTTTGCTTATTTCAGCTGTTCTTGTCATAATATGCACTTTTACAAAATAGGGCTATATTCTGTACTGTACACCACCCCTACCGTGTCACAACACAAATGATTGTCTCAAACACAGTAAGGAAAGAAATTCCACAAATGAACTTTCAATATGGCATACCTGTTAATTGAAATGCATTCCAGGTGACTACCTCATGAAGCTTTTTTAGAGAATGCCAAGAGTGTGAAAATCTGTCATCAAGGCAAAGGGTGGCTACATTGAAAAATCTAAAACCTAAAATATACTTTGATTAGTTGAACACTTTTTTTTGGTTACTGCATGATTCTATATGTGTTATTTAATAGTTTTAATGTCTTCATTATTATTCTACAATGTAAAAAAAAAATACAAATAGAGAAAAACCCTGGAATGAGTAGGTGTGTGAACGTTTGACTAGTACTGTATGTATTATTTCAAGTTTGGCTTTTTAAGTTCAAGTTGAATTGAAGTCACAGTCACCATTTGATGGTGGTCACAGTAAGTGCAACGCCTTGTAGAAGTGGGTTCAACCAGCAGTCAAGTGCAATAGTGATTAAATAGAATTGTGAGCTTGTAAGACTTGTGAGATTGTAAGATGGAAAAGTATCAAAGTGGATTTGGATCCAATCACAGATTTACATATTCAGGACTTTTTTCAGAGACCCAGCTAACCTATGGTCGGAAGTCGGAAGTTTACATACACCTTAGCTAACTACATTTAAACTCAGTTTTTCACAATTCCTGACATTTAATCCTAATAAAAATTCCCTGTCATACGTCAGTTAGGATCACCACTTTATTTTAAGAATGTGAAATGTAAGAATAATGATTTGATTTGTCCCCATGTGTAGTTGCAAACCGTAGTCTGGCTTTTTTATGGCGGTTTTGGAGCAGTGGCTTCTCCTTGCTGAGCGGCCTTTCAGGTTATGTCGATATAGGACTCGTTTTACTGTGGATATAGATACTTTTGTACCTGTTTCCTCCAGCATCTTCACAAGGTCCTTTGTGGTGTTCTGGGATTGATTTGCATATTTCGCACCAAAGTACGTTCATCTCTAGGAGACAGAACGCGTCTCCTTCCTGAGCGGTATGACGGCTGTGTGGTCTCATGGTGTTTATACTATTGTTTGTACAGATTAACGTGGAACCTTCAGGCATTTGGAAATTGCTCCCAAGGATGAACCAGACCTGTGGAGGTCTACAATTTTTTTCTGAGGTCTTGGCTGATTTCTTTTGATAATTCCATGATGTCAAGCAAAGAGGCACTGGGTATGAAGGTAAGCCTTGAAAGACATACACAGCTACACCTCCAATTGACTCAAATTATGTCAATTAGCCTATCAGAAGCTTCTAAAGCCATTACATAATTTTCTGGGATTTTCCAAGCTGTTTAAAGCCACAGTCAACTTAGTGAATGTAAACTTCTGACCCACTGGAATTGTGATACAGGGGAGTATAAGTGAAATAATCTGTCTGGAAACAATTGTTGGAAAAATTACTTGTGTCATGCACAAAGTAGATGTCCTAACCGACTTACTGTCGGCATGACACAGGATTGATGTTAGCACTCATCTTGTCTTCTCCGGACAAGCTTTTTCCGGATGCCCCAAACAGTCGGAAAGGGGATTCATCAGAGGAAATGACTTTACCTCAGTCCTCAGCAGTCCAATCCCAGTACCTGTTGCAAAATATCAGTCTGTCCCTGATGTTTTTCCTGGAGAGAAGTGGCTTCTTTGCTGCCCTTCTTGACACCAGGCCATCCTCTAAAAGTCTTCGCCTCACTGTGCGTGCAGATGCACTCACACCTTCCTGCTGCCATTCCTGAGCAAGCTCTGTACTGGTGGTGCCCCGATGCTGCAGCTGAATTAACTTTAGGAGACGGTCCTGGCGCTTGCTGGAGTTTCTTGGGCGCCCTGAAGCCTTCTTCACAACAATTGAACTGCTCTCCTTTAAGTTATTGATGATCCAATAAATGGTTGATTTAGGTGCAATCTTACTGGCAGCAATATCGTTGCCTGTGAATCCCTTTTTGTGCAAAGCAATGATGACGGCACATGTTTCCTTGCAGGTAACCATGATTGACAGAGGAAGAACAATGATTTCAAGCACCACCCTCCTTTTGAAGCTTCCAGTCTGTTATTCAAACTCAATCTGCATGACAGACTAATCTCCAGCCTTGTCCTCGTCAACACTCACACCTGTGTTAACGAGAGAATCACTGACATGATATCAGCTGGTCCTTTTGTGGCAGGGCTGAAATGCAGTGGAAATGTTTTCTTGGGATTCAGTTCATTTGCATGGCAAAGAGGGACTTTGCAATTAATTGCCATTCATCTGATCACTCTTCATAACATTCTGGAGTATATGCAATTCTCCAAAATAGAAACTGAGGCAGCAGACTTTGTGAAAATTAATATTTGTGTCATTCTCAAAACTTTTGGGCATGACTGCATAAACTGACAAGGACAATAAACCCAGCAACTGAAATATATAAACAGTCTGGTTTATTGATGTCACATGAGAAGGAAGGATGGTAACATGTCACATAATCATGTCAAATATATCTCCTCAGTCTAACAGTATATAAATGTCACCCAGTAATTAGACTGTATCGCTCAGACACAATATGAAAAGTGTTTTTATTATTTTTCTGCACTTATCCTCCACTGAGTCCTCTTAGGAGCTGTGGTAATGACCCACCTTTATTAATTTTTCAAAGCAACACTGTTCCCTTTGACATTGTGTGCTTCCTTCCTGCCTCACTCCCTGGTCCCGCACAACACACAGCTCCAGTTGGAGGCCCTAATTAAGTGTTTATGTGGTCCACAGTTCTGTAGGCAGGGGTCAACGGGCCCAAAACACACTCCAGGTAGCATTCTCTCTGAGTAAGCCTGTGTCCTCAGTTTGTTACAAATCACAAATTGCAAAAGTGAAAACCTACAGTATATACAGTACCAGTCAAAAATTGACACACCTACTCATTCAGTCATTTTTAAAACTATTTTCTACTTTGTAGGATAATAGTGGAGACATCAAAACTATGAAATAACACACATGGAATCATGCAGTAACCAAAAAACTGTTAACTTCTTCGGGCTAGGGGGCAGTATTCGGAACTTTGGATGAATGAGGTACCCAAAGTAAACTGCCTGTTACTCAGGCCCAGAAGCTAGGATATGCATGTAATTGGAAGCATTGGATCGGAAACACTCTAAAGTTTCCAAAAATGTCTGTGAGTATAACAGAACTGATATGGCAGGTGAAAACCCGAGGACAATCCATCCCAAAAAATTTTCCAGCTCACCACTGATTACAATGGTTGCGAATGGGAATATAAAACGAAGACCTCCCAGATTGCAGTTCCTAGGGCTTCCACTAGATGTCAACAGTCTTTAGAAAGAGTTTCAAGCTTGTTTTTAGAAAAATTATCTAGAATTTGTAGTTTTCCTAAGTGGCTCCCATTTTGGCTGTAGTGTACGTTGCGCGTTCCGGTGAGGGCGTGCACTTAGTTATTTATCTCCGTTAATGGTCTCCGGTATTCTCTGTCTTAAATTTGATTGTTTATTTACATATTAGGGTACCTGAGGATTGATTAGGAATGTTGTTTGATATGTTTGGAAGAAGTTTATTGTAACTTATGGGAATCATTTGTATGCATTTTTGAACGAGGGAAACCGGTGGATTACTGAGTCAAGAGCGCCAATGAAACATACTTTTTTTTATCGAACAAAAGGACCATTTGTTATGTAGCTGGGACCCTTGTGATTGCAACCAGATGAAGATCTTCAAAGGTAAATTATTTATTTTATTGCTATTTCTGACTTTCGTGACACCTCTGCTTGGTTGGAAATGTATGTAATCCTATTGTGGGCGCTATCCACAGATAATCGCATGGTGTGATTTCACCGTAAAGTCTTTTTGAAATCTGGCAAAGCGGCTGGATTAACAAGAAGATAAGCTTTTAACTGATGTCTAACACTTGTATATTCATGAATGTTTAATATTACAATTTCTGCGATTTGAATTTCGCGCTCTGCGTCCCAATGATCCGTTGAAGTTAAACAAATCAAAATATATTTTATATTTGAGATTCTTCAAAGTAGCCATAATTTGCCTTGATGACAGCTTTGCACACTCTTGGCATTCTCTCAACCAGCTCCATGAGGTAGTCACCTGGAATGCATTTCAATTAACAGGTGTGCCTTGTTAAAAGTTCATTTGTGGAATTTCTTTCCTTCTTAATGTGTTTCAGCCAATCAGTTGTGCTGTGACAAGGTAGGGGTGGCATACAGAACATAGCCCTATTTGGTAAAAGACCAAGTCCTTATTATGGCAAGAACAGCTCAAATAAGCAAAGAGAAACGACAGTCCATCATTACTTTAAGACATGAAGGTCAGTCAATCCCGAAAATGTCAAGAACTTTGAAAGTTTCTTCAAGTGCAGTCGCAAAAACCATCAAGCACTACGATGAAACTGGCTCTCATTAGGACCACCACAGGAAAACAAGACCCAGAATTACCTCTGATGAAGAGGATAAGTTCCTTAGAGTTATCAGACTCAGAAATTGCAGCCCAAATAAATAGTTCACAGAGCTCAACATCAAATGTTCAGAGGTGACTGCGTGAATCAGGCCTTCATGGTCGAATTGCTGCAAAGAAACCCCTACATGAGGACACCAATATGAAGAAGAGACTTGATTGGGCCAAGAAACAGGAGCAATGGTGCGGGGGTGTTTTGCTGATGACACTGTCGGTGATATATTTTGAATTCAAGGCACACTAAATCAGCATGGCTAACACAGCATTCTGCAGCGATACGCCATCCCATCTGGTTTGCGCTTAGTGGGACTATCATTTGCTTTTAAATAGGACAATGACCCAACATACATCCAGACTGTGTAAGGGCTATATGACTAAGAAGGAGAGTGATGGAGTGTTGCCTCAGATGACATGGCCTCCATAATCACCCAACTTCAACCCAATTGAGATTGTTTGGGATGAGTTGGACCGCAGAGTAAAGGAAAAGCAGCCAATAAGTGCTCAGCATATGTGGGAACTCCTTCAAGACTGTTGGAAAAGCATTCCAAGTGAAGCTGGTTGAGAGAATGCCAAGAGTGTGCAAAGCTGTCATCAAGGCAAAGGTTGGCTACTTTGAAGAATCTAAAATCTAAAATATGTATCTTAGTTACTTTTTGGTTACTACATGATTACATGTGTTATTTCATAGTGTTGATGTCTTCACTATTATTCTACAATGTAGAAAATAGTACAAAAATAAAGAAAAACCCTTGAATGAGTAGGTGTGTCCAAACTTTTGACTGGTACTGTAAAATGGAAAATAGATTACATTTGTTTTCTACAGACTTAGGTAGCAATATGAAAATGGATTTAGGCCCCTCCAAGCTGTTTTCATTGTTGTATTATTCTCTTTTTGTGGGCTATTGCTACCTAACATTGGGGTGTTGTGGTATTCAAATGACACAAACCACGGATAAAATACTAAATAATGGGCCAAAAATAATCAAATCAGCAATCAGAAATAGGATAAGAAAAGATAAGTCACTCATCAACCTTTAAATCTTTACTGAAGACTCATCTTTTCAGTAGGTCCTACAATTGAGTGTAGTCTGACCCAGGAGTGCGAAGGTAAACGGCAAGGCACTGGAGTGACGAACCACCTTTTCTGTCTCTGCCAGGTCGGCTCCCCTCTCTCCACTGGGATTCTCTGCCTCTGACCCTGTAACGGAGGCTGAGTCACTAGCTTGCTAGTGATCTCCCATGCCGTCCCTAGGAGTGCATCACGTCTTGCCAGGCTTTTTTCACTTACCTTGACTTGAATGGGTTGAGTCACTGACGTGATCTCCCTGTCTGGTTTTGTACGCCCTCGGGCTTGTGTGGTGGGGGAGATCTTTGTGGGCTATACTTTGCCTTGTCTCAGGGTAATTAGTTGGTGGTCTGTTGATATCCATCTGGGCGTGCGGGGGATGTATCGTCAGACGGGACCACAGTGTCCCCCCATCCCCCATATCTCAGTCTCCAGTTCAGTCTGTCTTATCTGGTGGAATTATTCTGTCTTATCTGGTGTTCGGTGTGGTCTTATGTATGTTCCCTCTAATTCTCCCATCTTTCTCTCTCTCCCCTCCAGGAGGACCTGAGCCCTAGGGCAATGCGTGAGGACTACCTGGTCTGAGGACTCCTGGCTGTCCCCATCCTCAGTCCACTTTGTCGTGATGCTGCTCCAGTTTCTGCCAGCGGCTACGCAACCCCGACTTGTTCACGGACGTGCTACCTTTTCACAGACGAACGGATGGTTGGAAGGTCTGTGTTGTTTACTCTGGCTTGTGTTGTGTACACCTCACCATACAAAAGTTTTGAAAGCCATTGCTTTGAGGGGTAGAAGCTGAATTGGCATGTGTGAGTTAGACAAAGATACAATAGCTAGGATTCCTCTGTAAGGGGCAGAAAGTCATGCCAAGAAAGCCTGCTTAACTACTGTAGGTCAGCCACAAAGCTCCCCAAAGCTCCCCAATTCCCATGTTACCCAACAAAACACAATGTTTAACACAACATATTTAACACAATGTTCACAGTACAGCCATTTTTACAACTGTTGTTAGCAACAGTGCACACATTGTCTGTTTAATAGCAAACATTCACTTCAAGATGTTCTTAAAAATGAAGCATAACGACATATTCTGCTTAAAATCGTACTAGAACTGAGCACATGTGGCTTTGTAATGCTTTATGTGAATTATAATCAACGAGGGGCTATGCGTTATATGGAAAATAATAAACAATGTGGAAGGTGTGTTCAATGACGCGCTAGCGGAAGGCAACTGACATTCCACAGAATTGTACTATTTTTAAGAGAACGCATAGAGCCCCGAGTTGATTATCCATTCTATACCATGGCTATAATTTAACACATTTGCCAGTAGAAATGTGTTCAACATCCACTGAAGTAGCTAGCAAGTTTACTAGAGAGCTACAGTGGTTGCTGTGGTAACATACTTGCTAGTTTAGCTAGCCAAACCATCAGTCACTCCTAGCAAGTGGTGCACACTCCAGGATTTTTGGAGTCGACTCTGACTCCTGTGGTTTGGAGTTGACCCTTGCTTGACTCCCGAAACAAGCTGAAACGGATGCGCACACATGTCCACACCACATTATTTCAGAGTCCTACTAGGAAGACAACATTTGCATTCTAGAGGACTGAAATGAGCATGATGCTGCCCATTTGCTCATAAACTAAGCCAATAAAAAGCCTGTTTTCTTTGAATATAGATGGTGATGTGTAGAAACTACCAACACAGTGAATGGACAGTGAATGGAACATTTGATTACAAAGGGAACTCCCTCTGCAGGTGATTTGTTGAATTCTAAATTAGGGCTCTGGTTGGTTAATATGTCAATGTCTATGTATAAAATGGGTCATTTCATTCAAAGTACCAGAGAGCCACCCTGGAAATGTGATGCGTTTAAAGAGTATATTGTTTCAACCAATGTCAAAAAATAAGCTAAATCAAAAAGGATAGTTTTGAGATATTCATATAAATATTTTTAACATTGAATACATTTATGTCAACATTTGTATTTCAGAATCCAGACATACTCCATATGTTAAAGCACAAAATAAGGAGTATAATGGCACCAAGATGTTGTCTGTATCTTGTACGGTTCACGGATCATACGGTCTTAGAGGAAGCATATATAGGTCTCAAAATGGACTAAAATGGCCAATTTCATCACGATTTAAAAACAAAATACATTTGTGATACCAATTTTAATGTCGAACATCTAACTAAGATACCAATTAAGAATGTCGAACATCAAGCATGTCAAATGTTTATATGTGAGAATTGCCAGAACAATCTGAGATACCCAAAATATTTTCATTTTCCTTTCCTGCTGGCGTGGAATCGGCCTTAGGTCTAAGTAGTCAATTAGGACATTCATGCTCATTAGTGCGATGGTGAACGTTTTGCTGTCGCTTTGACCTGCAGCAAGTACAGAAGAGTACATTAGTTTACATTGTGAAGTGTTCGCCCACATTGACACTGTGAAAACCCATCGTAGTCTGCCGAGGCCCTTACTGGTGCAAAGATTATTCATATATCACCAAATATATGACCTCAGTAGGTAGGTGAGAAGAATGGGATAAGTTCTCTGCTGGAAACCTTAACCTCTTTACTGTGTAGGGAGAGGGATTTGTTATTTTCTTCAACTATATATTGAATTCACATTCATGGCAACCATGCAATTTCAGTAGTAACATTGACCTAATATGGATAACTATGAATGCTGAATATCAAACACACTGGTAATGTACTGTGGCACATAGTTAAGTAGTCAGGCTACAGTAGTTTGGAAAACACGAGTTGATTTCATGTTAGTATCATGTTTGATTTTCAGTGTTGTAATGTTCAAAGGCCATAAATGCTCTCAGTACAGCCCTAAAAAGCTAAACCAAAAGGTCATTAATTTACATAAAGAATTGGCATCGGTTGCCAAATATGACACATGGGAACCTGAATTCTACTTTACAAAATGCATTTGTTACCCATTTTCAAAGATGTAATCGTTTCATTTGAAACAGTGGAAAATTTCCCTCATGAATATTCATACTAGTGCTCAGTGAGGATGACTGCCACACCCTCATGAATATTCAACAAGGTCCGGACAACAGTAAAGGGCCCACTGATTTCTGCACCCGATTGCAATACAGCATCGGTGATCTATCCTGAGGTAGCCATCCAACGGATACCTCTCATAAGTAAGTTAGTGTATAGTGCATATATCATTTGCTGAGTTGGTAAATTATTGAAAGAGCTTTTAAATAATGCAAGGCCAAGTATCAATCAAAGCAGATTTTCAGCAGTACAGTTTTGTCCAGTTTATAAAATTTTGACCAAAATCTCAACCTATTGGAGATTAATATAATAAGGAGTAATCTAAACAAAACAATCAATTCCATGATAGATTCACATGGCTTTGTCCCTGAACCCCTGGTTTGATTTGAACATCATGTAGCATATCCCTTCCTGTTGATATTTTAATGAGGACTACTGCCCAAAGCTCTCTCTCTGTGTCTCTGTAGACCTGACAAGGAATAACATTTTAAAATATTGAATTACCTGGTGTTTCTTGGGATCCATTTAATTAGCGATAAGAACACGCACAAAGCAACGTGTCTTTAGAGAAAGTAAAACAATCAACCTTGGAATAGCAATCGCTATAGACATAGCAGTTCACCTTGAAACAACATTTCTTTGGCTTTGGGGCATGGATTGTTCTCTGGTCTAATCAAATTAGATTAAATTGTATTTGTCACCTGCGTCGCATACAACATTCTTACTTACAAGCCCTTAACCAACAATGCAGTTCAAGAAACAGGGTTAAGAAAGTATTTACTAAATAAACTAAAGTAAAACATTAAATAAAAACGAACACAATAAAATAACAATAAGGATATACAGGGAGTACTGCTAACGAGTCAATGCGCCGGGGTACAGGTTAGTCGAAGTCATTTGTACATGTAGGTATGGGTATAGTGACTATGCATAGATCATAAACAGTGAGTGTCAATGCAAATAGACCGGGTAGCCATTTGATTAGCTGTTCAGAAGTCTTATGGTTTGGGGGTAGAAGCTGTTAAGAAGCCTTTTGGACCAAGACTTGGCGCTCCGGTAGCGTTTACCATGCGGTAGCAGATAGAACAGTCTATGACTAGGGTGGCTGTAGTCTTTGGCAAATGTTAGGGCCTTCCTCTGAAACCACCTGTTATAGAGGTCCTGAATGGCAGGAAGCTTGGCCCCAGTGATGTACAGGGCTTTACGCACTACCCTAACACCCTCAGTAGTGCCTTGCAGTCAAAGGCAGAGCAGTTGTCATACCAGGTGGTAATGCTCTCAATGGTGCAGCTGTATAACTTTTTGAGGACCTGGGAACCCATGCTAAATATTTTCAGTCTCCTGAGGGGGAATAGGCATTGTCATACCATCTTCATAACTATCTTGGTGTGTTTGGACTATGATAGTTTGTTGGTGATGTGGACACCAAGGAACTTGAAGCTCTCAACCTGCTCCACTACAGCCCTGTCGATGAAAATGGGGGCGTGCTCGGCCCTCCTTTTCCTGTAGTCCCCAATCATCTCCTTTGTCTTGATCACGTTGAGGGAGAGGTTGTCATCCTTGCACCAAACTGCTAGATCTCTGACCTCCTCCTTATAGGCTGTCTCATCATTGTCGGTGATCAGGCCTACCACTGTTGTGTCGTTGGCAAACTTAATGATGGTGTTGGAGTCTTGCTTGGCCATGCAGTCATCGGTGAACAGGGAGTACAGGAGGGGACTGAGCATGCTCCCCTGAGGGGCCCTGTGTTGAATATCAGCATGGCGGATGTGTAGTTACCTACCCTTACCACCTGGGGGAGGCCGTCAGGAAGTCCAAGATCCAGTTTCAGAGGGAAGTGTTTACTCCCAGGGTCCTTAGCTTAATGATAAGCTTTGAGGGCACAACGGTGTTGAATGCTGAGCTGTAGTTAATTAATAGCATTCTCACATAGGTGTTCCTTTCGTCCAGGTGGGAAACGGCAATGTGGAGTGCAATAGAGATTGCATCATCTGTGGATCTGTTAGAGCGGTATGCAAATTGGAGTGGGTCTAGGGTTTCTGGGATAACGGTGTTGATTTGAGCCATGACCAGCCTTTCAAAGCACTTCGTCGCTACAGACGTGAGTGCTACGGGTTGGTAGTCATTTAGGCAGGTTACCTTGGTGTTTTTGGGCACAGGGACTGTGGTGGTCTGCTTGGAACATGTTGGTATTACAGACTCGGTCAGGGACAGATTGAAAATGTTAGTGAATACCCTTGCCAGGTGGTCAGCGCATGCTCGGAGTACAAGTCCTGGTAATCTGTCTGCTTGTGAATGTTGACCTATTTAAAAGTTTAACTCACATTGACTACGGAGTGTGTGATCACACAGTTGTCCAGAACATCTGGTGCTCTCCTGCATGCTTCAATGTTGCTCTACCACATCCGACGAGCGTCGGAGCCGGTGTAGTACGACTCAATCTTAGTCCTGTATTGACGCTTTGCCTGTTTGATGGTTCATCGGGGGCATAGCGGGATTTCGTAAAGCATCAGGGTTAGAGTCCAGCTGCTCAGAAAACTGTTTACTCACACCAACAGGGTTGTATTTTCTCTTTCAGAGGGATTATCAAAGTCTGGCCCAAACACACATTTACTATTGTGTAGCTTGTTTTACAGGCAGAGTCCACCATCCACCTGGTCACCTTCTCCATAGCTGATAACAGAAGAGAGACATGCTCTGATTGCCCTGACATGGCTGAGAGAGGACCACGGACGTCTTTGTAAAATACTTGCTCCATTGTCCAGCATGGGATTATAGCTAACTAGCCTCTCAGACCCATGATATGATTGTGTGAGCCAGGTCGTAGAGCGCTGCAGATGGAGCCTGAGTGGGGCAACCCTCCGGAGAACAAAGGACCCTGTCTAGTCTTCTCAATCCCCCAGGTGGTGTAGGGGAGTGCTGGGGCTGCTAGTGACAGATGGGTATGGCTGGTTCATCTCTGATTCAGGTGGTACACTACAGTTGTCTCAGTCCCAGTCAGGGAGCCTAGAGTGGGGGAGACTAGCACCAGCAGCACATCACCCACTGTCATACCAGGCACAGGGAGAGAGAATGATTAGTAGGACAAGCTCTGCAGTCAGCCAAGATTGATGGGCACCTGCAAGGCTTACAGTCACACTGTGTGATGAGATGGCTAGCTCCCACACAGCAGACTGCAACACACAGACTTAGTCAGAGAGGAAACCAGGGGCATGTTTAGTTACCTAATCAACACACTGCATATACTGAACAAAAATATAAACGCAAAAAAAATCACAGAAATGTGTAAAAAGTGTATTTCCCTCAAAATGTGTGCACAAATTGGTTTCTCCATTGCCACAAAATAATCCACTTGACAGTTGTGGCATATCAAGAAGCTGATTAAACAGCATGATCATTACACAGGTGCACCTTGTGCTGGTGACAATAAAAGGCTACTCTAAAATGCACAGTTTTGAAAGAATGAAAGAAAGAAAAGGAGTAGGCTCAGAGACTCTAGCCACAAGGAACCATGGAGCCGTAACACACCAGCCAGGAAAACCTTAGAGGAATAAGTATCTAGTCCTTCATCCATGCTTACTATAAATTAAGGAGCTGGGGCGACATCTTCCGTCCACTACACTGCGCTGACGTGGACAAAATAGGCATAGTGTAATACTTGCAGCAGGAATCCTGTCTTTTTAGCAATAAAGTCCATGAGATGGTAGCAATTATTTACTTTAGATCTGCATACAACTATGTGAAATTGGTGCATTGGATCATTGGATGAATGTAATGCACGTAATGCAACTGCAAACTGCTGTATTCCTCCAAATTTGTTTCATATAAATGACCCTGACGTCTATGTGAAATTAAGTTGTTTGGGAGACATATTTTTAGCAGACAGAAGATGTCACCCCAAGGGAACGATAACTTGACCATCCCACCACAGTTGACCTGACAAAACCACTTCAAGTTAACTTCGATCAAAGTGATAAATATAGTCATCATCCTTATGAATATGAAACAAATCAATAATGTATTATATTTGATAGATGGTCACATGGTACCAGTTAGTTTATTAATGCTTTATGCTTAAGTCATTTCTAAAGGATTTAATGAGGTATAGTAATTGGTCCAGCTTCATGGGAGGGGATTAAACAAAATACATGGATTGTTTCAACAGACAACAACACATCACAACAGGCCATACAGAGGCATCCTTGCATTGCAGTTTTAGTGTAATCTTTACGTGGTGCAACATGGTGTCATTAGAAAATGTCAAAAGTGACATTTAACCATTGCATTTATACAGGGCCATCAGACATTATTCACAACCATTAACTTTGTCCACATTTTGTTGTGTTACAAGGTGAGATTAAAATTGATATATTTGCACATTATTCATTTTAAAAATGTTCAAGCTCTGTCCAGTTGGTTTTTGATCATTGCTACACAGCCATTTTCAAGTCTTGCCATAGATATTCAAGCCAATTTAAGTCAATATTGTAATTAGGCCACTCAGGAACATTCAAAGTCGTCTTCGTAAGCAACACCAGGGTATATTTGGCCTTGTGTTTTAGGTTATTGAACTGTTGAAAGGTGAATTCATCTTCTAGTGTGTTGGAAAGCAGACTGTACCAGGTTTTCCTCTAGGATTTTGCCGGTACTTTTTATCCTAGTCCTTGCCGATGACAAGCATACCAATAACATGAAGTAGCCTAAACCCTGCTTGGAAATATGAAGAGTGGTAACCAGTGATGTGTTGTGTTGGATTTGCCCCAAACATAATGCTTAGTATTTAGTGCATAAAATATCATTTCTTTGCCACATTTGTTGCAGTTTTACTTTATTGCAAACAGGATGCATGTTTTGGAATATTTATATTCTGTACAGGCTTCCTTATTTTCACTCGTTCATTTAGCTTAGTATTGTGGAGTAACTATAATGTTGTTGATCCATCCTCAGTTTTCTCCTGTCACAGGCATGAAACTCTGTAACTGTTTTATTGGCCTCATGGTGAAATCCCTGAGCGGTTTCCTTACTCTCCGGCAACTGAGTTAGGAAGGATGCCTGTATCATTGCAGTGACTGGGTGTATTGATACACCATCTATAGTGTAATTAATAGTGCTCAAAGAGATATTCACTGTCTGCTTTTTCTTTTTTACCCATCTATCAATAGGTGCCCTTCTTTGCGAGGCATTGGAAAACCTCCCTGGTCTTTGTGGTTGAATCTGTGTTTGAAATTGACTGCTCGACTGAGGGACCTTACAGATAATTGTATGTGTGGGGTACAGAGATGAGGTGGTCATTAAAAATTCATGTTATACACTATTATTGCAAACAAAGTGAGTCCATGCAACTTATTATGACTTGTTAAGCACATTTTTACTCCAATAGTTATTTATGCTTCCCATAACAAAGGGTTGAATACTTACTGACTCAGGACACTTCAGCTTTTCATCTTTAATTAATTTGTAAAAAACACAATAAAATAACAATTCCACTTTGAGATTATGGGTTATTGTGTTTAGGCCAGTGACGTAAAATCTCAATGTAATCCATTTTAAATTCAGGCTGTAACACAACAAAATGTGGAAAAAGTCAAGGGGTGTGAATACTTTCTGAAGGTACTGTATGTCACCTTGGCTGACATACTGTATTAGTTATAGCCTATGTCAGCTTTATGACTGTTGTTGGCTACATATTGGTGACGCCTAAATTACAATGAAAACATACAGGCACCATTTCACAACTGTTTTCTTTCTCGGTCACAAGAGGTACAGTGGAGGAGAACAAGTATTTGATACGCTGCCGATTTTGCAGGTTTTCCTACTTACAAAGCATGTAGAGGTCTGTAATTTTTATCGTAGGTACACTTCAACTGTGAGAGACGGAATCTAAAACAAAAATCCAGAAAATCACATTGTATGATTTTTAAGTTATTAATTTGCATTTTATTGCATGACAAAAGTATTTGATCACCTACCAACCAGTAAGAATTCCGGCTCTCACAGACCTGTTAGTTTTTATTTAAGAAGCCCTACTGTTCTCCACTCATTACCTGTATTAACTGCACCTGTTTGAACTCGTTACCTGTATAAAAGACACCTGTCCACACACTCAATCAAACAGACTCCAACTTCTCCAAAATGGCCAAGACCAGAGAGCTGTGTAAGGACATCAGGGATAAAATTGTAGACCTGCACAAGGCTAGGATGAGCTACAGGACAATAGGCAAGCAGCTTGGTGAGAAGGCAACAACTGTTGGTGCAATTATTAGAAAATGGAAGAAGTTCAAGATGACGGTCAATCACCCTTGGTCTGGGGCTCCATGCAAGATCTCACCTCGTGGGGTATCAATTATCATGAGGAAGGTGAGGGATCAGCCCAGAACTACACGGCAGGACCTGGTCAATGACCTGAAGCGAGCTGGGACCACAGTCTCAAAGAAAACCATTAGTAACGCACTACATCTTCATGGATTCAAATCCTGCAGCGCACGCAAGGTCCCCCTGCTCAAGCCAGCGCATGTCCAGGCCCGTCTGAAGTTTGCTAATGACCATCTGGATGATCCAGAGGAGGAATGGGAGAAGGTCATGTGGCCTGATGAGACAAAAATAGAGCTTTTTGGTCTAAACTCCACTCGCCGTGTTTGGAGGAAGAAGAAGGATGAGTACAACCCCAAGAACACCATCCCAACCGTGAAGCATGGAGGTGGAAACATCATTCTTTGGGGATGCTTTTCTGCAAAGGGGACAGGACGACTGCACCATATTGTGGGGAGGATGGAGGGGGCCATGTATTGCGAGATCTTGGCCAACAACCTCCTTCCCTCAGTAAGAGCATTGAAGATGGGTCGTGGCTGGGTCTTCCAGCATGACAACGACCCGAAACACACAGCCAGGGCAACTAAGGAGTGGCTCCGTAAGAAGCATCTCAAGGTCCTGGAGTGGCCTAGCCAGTCTTCAGACCTGAACCCAATAGACAATCTTTGGAGGGAGCTGAAAGTCCGCATTGCCCAGCGACAGCCCCGAAACCTGAAGGATCTGGAGAAGGTCTGTATGGAGGAGTGGGACAAAATCCCTGCTGCAGTGTGTGCAAACCTGGTCAAGAACTACAGGAAACATATGATCTCTGTAATTGCAAACAAAGGTTTCTGTACCAAATATTAAGTTCTGCTTTTCTGATGTATCAAATACTTATGTCATGCAATTTGCAATAAATTACTTAAAAATCATACAATGTGATTTTCTGGATTTTAGTTTTAGATTCCTTCTCTCACAGTTGAAGTGTACATATGATAAAAATGACAGACCTCTACATGCTTTGTAAGTAGGAAAACCTGCAAAATCGGCAGTGTATCAAATACTTGTTCTCCCCACTGTATGTCTTCATCTCAGAACTGACATTTCAGTCACATCCTCTAACTTCAATCGGTCACTGTTGTGCCTCAGAGGCTAGCAGACGTCCATGTGTCACCTGCTTTTAGCAAATATTCCTGGGGAAAAGAGGCCAGCCTCATCTTCCTGAGCCACACGTCCTACATCCTTGTACGGGTGACATAATAGAAGCGGACACCTGAGTCAAAGACAAGGCCTAGAACCATTTTATTTAACACAAACCCCGACGTCTGACGCCCATGGCAATCCCGCTAAAGAAGGTCTACTTAGCAAAATAGAGCAATCCTCTGGGCTCCAGTGCATACTATGACCACCACAGAGCCTAGAATAAGGAAAGGTGCCCCTCTGCAAAAAATCGTCTTGAGTATTACTTGGACATTGACCAAAATAAAAGTTCCTAGTTTAAAGTAAAAGTTTCTGGTTCAAGTTAATTACAAGTTCAGAGTGATAATATGCATACTATACATGAGTAACTATAGTACTGTATATGTACTTTAGGTAATGTTATCCCTATCTATCATCAAAGGTAAAATATCATCAATCTCCCAATAATAGGATCTCAAACTAGGTGTCCGCCCCTAGTACCCCATCAAACATGACTATCAATAGCATGTTAGATTTTCCCAAATCATCCCAATGTGACTCAAAGTCCTAATTAAACAGATTCAAATGCAATGTTCAAATAACATGTTCCTCTTTGTGTGAGGTATACAGGAGAGAGAAGCAGAAGAGCAGGAACATCATGTAATGCTGAGTGCTGAGTACAGCGAGGAGCTGTTGTCTTACTGTGTCTCTTCTGAAGTCCCTGAACACCCAAGAGGATAATGTTCCTCCGTTTCCCCCCTGGCACACACACAGGTTTAAAGAGCTCTCCCACTTACCTAGAACAAGAACAAGGTAGACAAACATAAATGATGCTGCACTGAAACAGTGAATCAAGTAAATCTTTCAGCTTGTCACACTATAGGTACACTGGAGGCGATGCATTAATTTACAATGTGAAAACACGAGGAACTATAAATGTTGTCAATGTACTACATAAGGACTAATACCTTTAAACAAGGATTTACAGTGCATTCGAAAGTATTCTAACCCCTTGACTTTTTCCACGTTGTTACGTTACAGCCCTATTCAAAAATGTATTAAATAAAATAATTTCCTCATCAATCTACACACAATACCCCATAATGAATAAGTGAATTATTTTTGAGATTCTTCTACAACTTGGAGTCCACCTGTGGTAAATTGAATTGATTGATCATGAGGTCCCACAGTTGACAGTGCATGTCAAAAACCAGGCCATGAGGTCGACGGAACTGTCCGTAGAGCTCCGAGACAGGATTGTGTTGAGGCAACGATCTGGGGAAGGGTATCAAAAAATGTCTGCAGCATTGAAGGTCCATAAGAACACAGTGGCCTCAATCATTGTTAAAATTAGTTTGGGAGCACTAAGACTCAACCTAGAGCTTGAAGTCCAGAAAAACTGAGCAATCGGGGGAGAAGGGCCTTGGTCAGGGAGGTGACTAAGAACCCGATGGTCACTCTGACAGAACTCCAGAGTTCCTCTGTGGAGATGGTAGAACCTCCCAGAAGGACAACCATCTCTACAGCACTTCACCAATCAGGCCTTTATAGTAGAGTGGCCAGATGGAAGGCACTTCTCAGTAAAAGGTACATGACAACCCCCTTTGGAGTTTGCCAAAAAGCACCTAAATATTCTCTGGTCAGATGAAACCAAGATTGGACTCGTTGGCTGAATGCCAAGCTTCACATCCAGAGGAAACTGGCAGCATCCCTACGTTGAAGCATGGTGGTGGCAGCATCATGCTCTGGGGAAATGTTTCAGGGGCAGGGACTGGGAGGCTAGTCAGGATCTAGGGAAAGATGAACGGCGTCAAGTACAGAGAAATCATTGATGAAAACCTGCTCCAGAGCACTCGGGACCTGAGACTGGGGTGAAGGTCCACCTTCCAACAGGACAACGACCCTAAGCACATAGCCAAGGCCATGCAGGAGTGGCTTCGGGACAAGTCTCTGAATGTCCTTGAGTGGCCCAGCCAGAGCCAGGACTTGATCAATCATCTCTGGAGAGACCTGAACATTTCTGTGCAGCGATGCTCCCAATCCAACCTGGCAGAGCTTGAGAGGATCTGCAGAGAAGAATGGGAGAAACTCCCCAAATACAGATGTGCCAAGCTTGTAGATTAATACCCAAAAAGACTTGAGGCTGTAATCACTGCAAAGGGTGCTTCAACAAAGTACTGAGCAAAGGTTCTGAATACTTATGTAAATATGATATTTCTGTTTTTTAACACATGTTTTTGCTTTGTCATTATGGGATATTGTGTGTAGACTGATGAGGGGGAAAAAACTATTTAATCAATTTTAGAATAAGGCTGTAACTTAACAGAAGTGGAAAAGGTATACTGTAATCTGAACATCAACCTGAAATCTGTTTCAGTTGAACATGTTAAAATACATCATAATGCTATCATAAAGTAGAATATACAAGAAAATAACATGGTACATTTAGTAATTGTGCCCTTAAAAGGCAATTCACTGAGTAAATATTAAAAAGATTATTAAAATAAAAAAATATCTATAAATGTAGTTTTTTTTCAAAAAGATACATTTACTTGCATACACATTTCGTAAATAAAAAACCTATATTTCAAGTTCAAACACTTACAAAACAGTGTGACATTGAGCCATTGAATTCAACTTTAACCTTCATTGGTTCAGTGAAAGTTAAAGAATACATGTCACAGTGGTTCTCAATATCTGTTTGGCAAGCACGTTGAGAAAAAAATACTTCATATTTCATCGATATTGCCAACCCCCCAAAAACTCTCAACCTTACAACCTGAAATCACTCAGCCAAATATAAAGTCAGCCCGATACACACAATGGTGCCACTGCTGTACTGTGTAACCTTTACACAGATAAAGTAGGAGAGCAAAGGCATCAGCCATTTACAAAATGCTTTTGTCAATGTAGTGAGCCCATATGAATTTATAGTCCCCAATTTAGCGTTGCAAGAAAACAGCAGCGTGGAGGGGCTTAATAATTCCTGAGAGCCCAAGAGGAGGCCGTAAACCTTTCTACAAATTGATTCAGGTATAAATGCTGTTATTCTAATTTAGATTAGATGTGCCTGTATTGAACCATTTTATCTCAAGAATAATGCTAAAAGCCCAGAATTTAATCCATTAAAAGCAATACGTTTCTGGGAACCTTGGCCTCAAGCATCTGTTACAGAGGACAACGTCCAAAAGTGTTTAACAACACGCAAATTATACATACACACATGTATAACATGACCATGTAGATTTGAAGAACACATACTGTTCAAAATTCTACCCAACATCTAATAGAAACGTGGAGGGATGACTCACCAGACAGAGGGAGATGAAAAATACAAACCAAACAACCACAATATAACAGGAAGGGAACATAGAATAATTGTCTCTTTGAAACTCAAATAATGTATGTTCAGATATCCACAAGGCTCTAAACCCAAGCTATTGACCAAGCTCTCCTCCAAAATGTATGCTGAGTCCTTTGAGGAGAGAGTGCCTCTATATGTGAGCTACATAATCTACATACATTTGTAAGAGAGCTGGAGCGTCCCCTATCCATTTCAAGCCATTCCATTATTCAAACCCAGCATTGATTCTTTGACAATCTTAGGCAGAAATCAATGGTTTCCAGAAGGCATCTTTATTTTGGACCTTCATTTGGATTTCAAATGACATTGGCTGGCAGGTATCCTGGACATTTCTTCTCCCCCTTCCCTTCCATGTTCATCTATCCATTGTCAGAAACAGGGTTGATGTACTGACTGCTAATAGTAACAGACACAGGAGACAGTGACCTGGGATGCCTGAAACACCTCCGAAACCTGAACGAATGTAAAAGAGCAACAACACAAAGAGACTGTTCCGCCGCCAAAATGCCAGATCCTCCTCAAAGTGTGTGCTGATTAATACATTTGTTATGAGGCAACGTCTTCCTCTTCCTGTTCAAGCTCCTGTTTTTTTTTGCCTGTCAGTGAAATGCATTAAAACCCGGCTCTGTACTCAAATCATGGGGAGCCAAATGTAAATGAGGTCGCGGGGAACAAATTGAGTGGAGTGACGATGTCCCAACCACATTATTTTCACAACATGACTACAGATCCCTTTCTCCTGATATAAATATGTAACTAAGCTTTCGTAAATCAAATGCAAATCTAGTGGCAGAACAAACCCTTCTATTTCAAATGTTCTATTTGTGTTTCACACTTCAGTATTCCATTAAGATCTGTGATTTTCCATAAGACCACCACACTGACAACCTGGAAACGATGCATTTGGTGGCTTATTATCCACCTACCACACCAGGAAAACAGTTCCACAGCAAGTTCAAGTTTGATATCAGAAAACACAATAAATTCACCCAAACAAAAGCAGAGTCGTTTATTATGTATCTCCGGGACCATGCTACAAATTGGCGACATTGTGTGGAAGCTGTAGGCGTTTACAGGGGATTCGCATAATACATACATACAATACGCACAATACATTGAATGGCGGACGAATATTTTTACCAGGGATTTTTACTCCTAAACACGTTATGTTATAGCCACAGACCCGATTTAACCCGTTTTAGAGACTTCAGAGTGTTTTCTATACACACATACTTATCATATGCATATACTATATTCCTGGCATGAGTAGCAGGACTTTGAAATGTTGCGCGATTTTTTTACAAAAAGCTGCGAAAATTCACATCATCCATAACAGGATATCAGAAAACACAATAAATTCACCCAAACCAAAGCAGAGTCGTTTATTATGTATCTCCGGGACCATGCTACAAATGATAATGCGGGATTGAAAAATATTGATGAGAGAGTGATGTAGCAGTACACCCTAGAGAACAAACAGCCGACGGACCACCCCCGACGTACCAGGTGAATTCAGGTGAAATCTATAATCTCTTGTTGATTTCACTTGTTAAATCCACTTCAGTCAGTTTAGATGAAAGGGGGAGATATATGTTAAAGAAGCATTTTTAAGCCTTTAGTGAATTGAGACATGGATTTTGTATATGTGTGTCATTCAGAGGGTGAATGGGCAAGACAAAATATTTACAGTTGAAGTCGGAAGTTTACATACACTTAAGTTGGAGTAATTAGAACTGGTTTTTCACCCACTCCACAAAATTCTTGTTAATAACAAACTTTAGTTTTGGGAAGTCAGTTAGGACATTTACTTTGTGCATGACACAAGTAATTTTTCCAACAAGTGTTTCCAGACAGATTATTTCACTGTATCACAATTCCAGTGGGTCAGAAGTTTACATAGACTAAGTTGACTGTGCCTTTAAACAGCTTGGAAAATTCCAGAAAATTATGTCATGGCTTTAGAAGCTTCTGATAAGCTAATTGACATCATTTGAGTTAATTGGAGGTGTACCTGTGGATGTATTTCAAGGCATACTTTCAAACTCAGTGCCCCTTTGCTTGACATCATGGGAAAATCAAATGAAATCAGCCAAGACCTCAGACATTTTTTATAGAACTCCACAAGTCTGGTTCATCCTTGGGAGCAATTTCCAAACGGCTGAAGGTACCACGTTAATCTGTACAAACAATAGTACGCAAGTATATACACCATGGGGCCACACAGCCTTCATACCGCTCAGGAAGGAGACACGTTGTGTCTCCTAGAGATGAACGCACTGCAAATCATTCCCAGAACAACAGCAAAGGACCTTGTGAAGATGCTGGAGGAAATAGGTACAAAAGTGTCTATATCCACAGTAAAAACGAGTCCTATATCGACATAACCCGAAAGGCTGCTCAGCAAAGAAGAAGCCACTGCTCCAAAACCGCCATAAAAAAAGCCAGACTACGGTTTGCAACTGCACATGGGGACAAGGATCGTACTTTTTGGAGAAATGTCCTCTGGTCTGATGAAACAAAAATAGAACTGTTTGGCCATAATGACCATCATTATGTTTGGAGGAAAAAGGGGAAGGATTGCAAGCCGAAGAACACCATTCCAACCGTGAAGCACGGCGGTGGCTGCATCATGTTGCGGGGGTGCTTTGCTGCAGGAGGAAATGGTGCACTTCACAAAAAAATGGCATCATGAAAGGGAAAATTATGTGGATATATTGAAGCAACATCTCAAGACATCAGTCAGGAAGTTAAAGCTTGGTCGCTAATGGGTCTTCCAAATGGACAATGACCCAAGCATACTTCCAAAGTTGTGGGAAAATGGCTTAAAGACAAAGTCAAGGTATTGGAGTGGCCATCACAAAGCCCTGACCTCAATCCTATAGAAGATTTTTGGGCAGAACTGAAAAAGCGTGTGCGAGCAAGGAGGTCTACAAACTTGACTCAGTTACACCAGCTCTGTCAGGAGGAAGGGGCCAAAATTCACCCAACTTATTGTGGGAAGCTTGTGGAAGGCTACCCGGAACGTTTGACCCAAGTTAAAAAATTTAAAGGCAATACTACCAAATACTAATTGAGTGTATGTAAACTTCAGACTCACTGGGAATGTGATGAAATAAATAAATGCTCAAATAAATCATTCTCTCTACTATTATTCTGATATTTCACATTCTTAAAATAAAGTGGTTATCCTAACTGACCTAAGACAGGGAATTTTTACTAGGATTAAATGTCAGGAATTGTGAAAAACTGAGTTTAAAGTATTTGGCTAAGGTGTATGTAAACTTCCGATTTCAACTGTAAGTGCCTTTGAATGGCATATGGTAGTTGATGCCAGGCTCACTGGTTTGTGTCAAGAACGAAAAAGCTGCTGGACTTTTCACACTCAACAGTTTCCCATGAGTATCTAGAATGGTCCACCACACAAAGGACATCCAGCCAACTTGACACAACTGTAGGAAGCATTGGAGTCAACATGGGCCAGCATCCCTGTGTAATTCATTCGACATCTCGTATAGTCCATTCCCCAACAAATTGAGGCTGTGCTGAAAAAAAGTGTATGCATCTCAATATTAGGAAGGTGTTCATAATGGTTTGTACACTCACACCATATACACTCAACGGGTCGGACCCCCCTTTAGTCCAGAACAGACTGAATTCTTTAGGGCATTCTACAAGGTGTCGGAAACGTAATACATTCATGCATACCTTCTTGATACACATTGCAAACTGTTGCCTGTGGAAGTTCTTGACACACTCACTCAAACGGGTGCGACTGGCACCTACTGTTCAGAGGCACTTAAATATTTTGTCTTGCCCATTCTCCCTTTGAATGGCACACATACACAATCCATGTTTCAATTGTCTCAAGGCTTTAAAAAACCTTATTTAACCTGTCTCCTACCCTTCATCTACATTTATTGAAGAGGATTTAACTGGTGACATCAATAAGGGATCATAGCTTTCACCTGGATTCACCTGCCCAGTCTATGTCATGGAAATAGCAGGTGTTTTTAATGTTTTGTACAATCAGTGTATACACCAACTTCAGAATATCTGAAACATTTCGGACATTCTAAATCGATAGGAAGGAATATATATTTTCCTGTTTTGAAATGGTGATACTGAATGTAACGTTTTCCTTTGATCTGATGGAAGTAAGTCAGTAAATAAGTGGTTTGGCATTGTGCACTTTTGCTTAATTTGTATTTAATTTCATTGGGCAGGCAATTTGAGTGAGCATACTGTATGCCAACAACTAGATTATAACAGCATAGAATATGAGGTCAAACTGGCTGATCATAATGCTTGAGTGTTCCCAGAAACAGTTCAATCTCTTTTAGAATAAATTCAAGACAATACAAAATAAGAGGATATTTGTCACGCCCTGGCCTTAGTTATCTTTGTTTTCTTTATTATTTTGGTTAGGCCAGGGTGTGATATAAGTGATTTATGTGTTTTATCTTGTCTAGGGGTTTTTGAAGATTTATGGGGTTGTGTTCAGTTTAGTTGTCTAGGTAAGTCTATGGTTGCCTAGATTGGTTCTCAATCAGAGGCAGGTGTTTATTGTTGTCTCTGATTGGGAACCATATTTAGGCAGCCATATTCTTTGGGTATTTTGTGGGTGATTGTTTCCTGTCTTTGTGTTTTATTGCACCAGTTAGGACTGTTACGGTTTTCACGTTTATTGTTTTGTAGTTTGTTCATGTTTGAGTTTTCTTATTAAAGAACCATGAACTATAACCATGCTGCGTTTTGGTCTGCCTCTCCTTCCCAGCAAGAAAGCCGTGACAAGATTACTGCAGTGCTGAACACCAGATGCTGGGGAAAATAGAGGCAATTTTATGGAGGAAAACAACACATACGTGTTGCTGTGTGTTTCAGGCAGACAGTCATCATAACAATTATCATCAGTTAAAATATTCCAGTTTATGATGTAGCCCTCTCTACATGTACAGTACCAGTTAAAAGTTTGGACACACCTACTCGTTCCTTATTCTTACTATTTTCTACAATGTAGAATAATACTGAAGAAATCAAAACTAAGAAATAACACATATGGAATGATGTAGTAACCAAAAAAGGGTTCAACAAATCAAAATATTTATTATTTGAGATTCTTCAAAGTAGCAAGTCTTTGCCTTGACACCTTTGCACACTCTTGGTATACTCTCAACCACATGAAACACCACATGAAAACCAGACCCAGAGTTATCTCTGATGCAAAGGATAAGTTCCTTAGAGTTAACTGCACATCTCAACATCAACTGTTCAGAGGAGACTGCGTGAATCAGGCCTCCATGTTTGCTGCAAAGAAACCACTAACCACTACTAAAGGACCAAAAAATAAGAAGAGACTTGCTTGGGCCAAGAAACACGAGCAATGGACATTAGACCAGTGGAAATTTGTCCTTTAGTCCGATGAGTCCAAATTTGAGATTTTTGGTTCCAACCGCTGTGTATTTGTGAGACGCAGAGTAGGTGAACGGATGATCTCCAAATGTGTGGTTCCCACTAAGAAGCATGGAGGAGGTGGTGATGGTGGGAGTTGCTTTGCTGGTGACACTGTCAGTGATATATTTAGAATTCAAGGCACACTTAACCAGCATGGCTACCACAGCATTCTGCAGTGATACGCCATCCCATCTGGTTTGCGCTTAGTGGGATTATGATTTGTTTTTCAACAAGTCAATGACCAAAAACACTCCTCCAGGTTGTGTAAGGACTATTTGACCAAGGAGAGAAATGGAGTGCTGCATCAGATAACCTGCCCTCCACAATCCCCTGACCTCAACCCAATTGAGATGGTTTGGGATGAGTTGGATCGCAGAGTAAAGGAAAAGCAGCAAACAAGTGCTCAGCATATGTGGGAACTCCTTCAAGAATGTTGGAAAAGCATTCCTCATGAAGCTGATCGAGAGAATGCCAAGAGTATGCAAAGCTGTAATGAAGGCAAAGGGTGGATACTTTGAAGAATCTCAAATATTATATATATTTTGATTTGTTAAAAAAAATGGTTACTATATGATTCCATATGTGTTATTTAATACTTTTGATGTCTTCACTATTATTCTACAATGTAGAAAATAGTAAAAATAAAGAAAAACCCTTGAATGAGTAGGTCTGTCCAAACTTTTGACTGGTACTGTATATTGAGATTGATGTAATGATTGGGTAGAGTCAAGGTGGCTGAGTCAATGTGTCCATTCATACAGTGAGCCTATTCATGGACATAATCTAATACTAAAAATACTGTTTATCACAGACGGTGATGCAGAGCTTTTAAATGGAAATTCTCTGCCGAGAAGAGAGTATTTCAAAAGGACTAACGGAAATTAGAGGAGAACTGTTCAAAACAATGACATTCAATTACTGTGAAATTACGAGGCAGACAGCTAGGTTATTTGACAGACAGATCTCAGACGTTCACTTCCCTGCATTCGCTCTAACTTGTTTTTACATTTCTAGTTAACTATTGGTGTAAATAGGGCGAGTTGACTGGTCTGATTGTCATAGGGAAATGGGTCTGCAGATGGAGAAAGCAATTTACAAAAGTGCAGCGGGTTAGTGATTTCTTGTCTTTGGAAGGCTAGGACAGATGGAGGAAACAACATTTGTTTACAGGGCCCAAAACACTATTCATTTTCATTCAGGTTAATGAACCCTATTTACCAGCGATGAGACTATGTAGTGGGGGTCTGTAAAAGGCCAAGGGGACTGACCACATGAAGTATAAATACTCCCATGGGATGGAAGACATGAAACAACCTGCATGGCATTATATACGCCTTTGCTGATCAAATGAATTCAATGAGAAACATGACTCATAAGAAATGTATTTCAGATATACAGCATTCATCTCTTAAATGCTAGAACAGTTGAAGCTATGCATACGCTCCCTCCTTTTATGCTACATTAAGAAGTTTGAAGTGTTACTTTTGATTGATTGATGCAACTGGGATAACTGCCGTAGCAGAGCACGCTGGAACCACAATTCACAGAGGCATTATCATGCAACACTTATTTATAAATGGACTATTAAAGGACATAGACAGTATAAGGACCTGAGATGTACAAGTACTGTAAGGTTGAGCAGGGGCTGCTACAATGTGTCAAAACAAGTCCCCATGGTCCTCCAAAGTATGACATAAGATGACCCCACACTATCCAGTGGAGGCAGTGGATTTAAAACCAAACAGTCTACAGATATTTCTTTAATGTATCAGTTGTTGCCGTTACACAAAACTATAGTCAAAATCAAATTATCATATCTAGTAAAATTCGTTGATTAGTGAACTTGTGCTAAATAATCCATCTGATTATCGAAATCCTAATAATTAACATGTGTGAGATTCTGTCAATTCCGTTTCCCAGAGTCAGTTGAACCATGGATCCCATTTTTATGTCTCGGCGTGCAGTATGAAGGAAGTCAGAGGTATGCTAGCGGCACCTGTAGACTTCCAGACATTGCGCTAGCGCTAGTTAGCATTGGCTTGCAAAACTACCTCTAACATCGTTCATATTGCACGCAGAGACAGAATCTCACACAATCCATTTAATAATCGAAACAGTATTAGAATGCATTAATTGTGAAGTGGTATCCTAGAACAGGGATTCCAAAACTCGGTCATGGTGCCCCCCCTCTCGAGGTAGTGTCTAAAGGTAGAGTACATCATGATAAGCTGTAGACCACACTATCTAACAAGAGAGTTTTCATATATTTTTTTCTGTTGCCATCTATTTACAATCACAAACCGATGCTGGCACTAAGACCGCACTCAACAAGCTGTATCAGGCCATAAACAAACAAGAAAATACTCATCCAGAAGTGGCGCTCCTAATGGCCGGGGACTTTAATGCAGGCAAATTTAAACTCATATGTGCAACCAGAGGGAAAAAAACTCAGAGATGCATACAAAGCTCTCCCTTGCCCTCCATTCGGCAAATCTGACCATAATTCTATCCTCCTGATTCCTTTCAAGCTAAAACTAAAGCAGGAAGTACCAGTGACTAGCTCAATACGGACGTGGTCAGGTGGTCGAATGCTCCACTACAGGACTGTTTTGCTAGCACAGAATGGAATATGTTTCAGGATTCTTCCAATGGCATTGAGGAGTATACCATCTCAGTCACTGGCTTCATCAATAAGTGCATTGACGACGTCGTCCCCACAGTGACCGTACGTCCATATCCCAAGCAGAAGCCATGTATTACAGGCAACATCCGCACTGAGCTAAAGGCACGAGCTGCCACTTTCAAGGAGAGGAACACTAACCCGGGTGCTTATAAAATAATCCCGCTGTGCCCTCAGACGAACCATCAAACAATACAGGACTAAGATTGAATCCTAATACACCAGCTCTGATACTCGTCGGATGAGGCAGGGCTTGCAAACTATTACAGACTACAAAGGGAAACCCAGCCAGTGACACGAGCCTACCAGATGAGTTAAATGCATTTTATGCTCGATTTGAGGCAAGCAACACTGAAGCATGCATGAGAGCACCAGCTGTACCGGACAACTGTGTGATCACTCTCTCCGTGGCAGATGTGAGCAAGACCTTTAAACAGGTCAACTTTCACAAGGCCACGGGGCCAGATGGATTATCAGGACGTGTACTCAGAGCATGTGCGGACAACTGGCAAGTGTCTTCACCGAGTCACAGAGTCTGTAATACCAACATGTTTCAAGCAGACCACCATAGTCCCTGTGCCCAAGAAAGTGAATGTAACCTGTCTAAATTACTACCGACCTCATGTCGGTAGCCATGCACTGTAAGGCTGCTCATGGTTCACATCAACACCATCATCCCAGAAACCCTAGACCCACTCTAATTTGCATACCTCCTCAACAGATCCACAGATGACACAATATCAATTGCACTCCATACTTCCCTTTCCCACCTGAACAAAAGGAACACCTATGTGAGAATGCTATTCATTGACTACAGCTCAGCGTTAAACACCATAGTGTCAACAAGGCTCTTCACTAAGCTAAGTACCCTGCAACTAAACACCTTCCTCTGCCACTGGATCCTGGACCTCCTGACGGGCCGCCCCCCAGGTGGTACGGTTAAGCAACATCACATCTGCCACGCTGATCCTCAACACGGGGGTTCCTCAGGAGTGCGTGCTTAGTCCCCTGCTGTACTCACTGTTCACCCATGACTGTGTGGCCAAGCAAGACTCAAATAACATTTTATTTGCCACATGCGTTGAATACAACAGTGAAATGCTTACTTACAAGTCCTTACTTACAAATAATTAAAGAGCAGCAGTAAATAACAATAGCGGGGCTATATACAGGGGTTAACGGTACAGAGTCAATGTGCGGGGTACAGGTTAGTTGAGGTAAATGAGGTAATATGTACGTACATGTAGGTAGAAGGGGGGGGGGGGGGCAATGCAAATAGTCTGGGTAGCCATTTGATTAGCTGTTCAGGAGACATATGGCTTTTGGGTAGAAGCTGTTTAGAAGCCTCTTGGACCTAGACTTGGCACTCTGGTACAGCTTGCCTTGCGGTAGCAGAGAGAACAGTCTATGACTAGGGTGGCTGGAGTCTGACAATTTTTAAGGCCTTCCTCTGACAACGCTTGGTATAGAGGTCCTGGATGGTAGGAAGCTTGGACCCGGTGCTGTACTGGGCCGTTAAGTTTGCTGACGACACAACAGTGGTAGGCCTGATCACCGACAACGATGAGACAGCGTATAGGCAGGTCACAGACCTGGCAGTTTGGTGCCAGGACAACAACCTCTCCCTCAACATGGAGCTGATTGTGGACTACAGGAAAAGGAGGGCCGAACACACCCCCATTCACATCAACGGGGCTGTAGTGGAGCGTGTCAACAGTTTTAAGTTCCTTGGGGTCCACATCACCAACAAACTATCATGGTCCAAACACAACAAGACGGTCGTGAAGAGGGCTTGACAACACCTTTTCCCCCTAAAGAGACTGAAAAGATTTGACATGGGTCCCCAGATCCTCAAAAATGTCTACAGCTGCACCATTGAGAGTATCCTGACCGGTTGCATCAAGGCCTGGTAAGGCAACTGCTCGGCATCCAACCATAAGGCGCTACAGAGAGTAGTGCATATTACCCAGTGCGTCACTGGGGCCAAGCTTCCTGCCATCCAGGACCTATAAACTAGGTGGTGTCAGAGGATGGCCCAAAGAATTGTCAGACTCCAGTCACCCAAGTCATAGACTGTTCTCTCTGCTACCCACGGCAAGTCTAGGTCCAAAAGGCTCCTTAACAGCTTCTCTCCCCAAGCCATAAGACTGCTGAACAATTAATCAAATAGCCACCCAGGCTTTTTACATTGACCCCCCCCCCCCTTGTTTTTACACTGCTGCTTGACTCGGTACCAGTACCACCTGTATATAGCCTCGTTATTGTTATTTTATTGTGCTACTTTTAAAAAAAATGCTACTTCAGTTTATTTAGTAAATATTTTTTTTAACTCTATTTCTTGAACAGCATTGTAAGTAAGGTCTACACATGTATTCGGTGCATGTGAGAAATACAACTTGATTTGACCCTGGTGAGGACGACCAGCATGCAGATGAGCTTCTCTGAGACGGTTTCTGACAGTTGGTGCAGAAATTCTTTGGTTGTGCAAACCCACAGTTTCATCAGCTGTCCGTGTGGTTGGTTTAGATGATGCCGCAGGTGAAGAAGCTGGCGTGAATGTGTCGGCCTGACTAACTATTTGAATAATCCAGTTAAATTCAAATTATTTATGACTGAACCATTTAATTTCCAACAAAGTTCAAAATGGAATCAGTCTCAATGCCAACGTGACCTAAGTATGCTTCAGAATCCAAGCATCCCTACCCTGTGTGTGGTCAAGTCTAAACCAACATCCCTACCCTGTCTGCCGGCTATGGTAAGACTCTGGCAGAAGAAGACCCTGTTGAATGCAGCCAATCTCAGAGATATCTCCAGTTCCTGAGCTACAGTAGCCCAGGCAGTAGCAGAGAAGAGAGAACGGTCCATCTCCATTCCCTTCATCATTACACATTTCTATATATTGTTCTAAGAGGGCCTCCTCAGAGCGTCGGTCCAGGGATCAGTGACAAAGCTGGGAATCCATGGACACAGGCTTCCTTTCTCTCTGTAAATGTCAGATCACCTCAGCTGAGCCGGAGAGGCTATTGTGTATTGAGTGGGCAGGCACTATTTACAGTCGGATTGAGAAAAATACCAAATGTGGAGATGGGGAAAGCTCTTACGAGGCCTGCTGGGGGACAATTATTCCATGGCTCGTCAAAACGACTAAACGCTCCATGCAACAAATGTGTTTCTCATATGCCATATGATTGACCAGGGAAACCAATCAAGTTATCACACTCCTGCATTTCTCCCTCTCCTTTGTTTCCCAAACCATTGATCCCCACTGTGAAAGATATCCAAAGACACATTCCACTTCAAGGTAAGATACCATCATGGCTTTTGTTATTTGAAAACTTGACTGTTTCAAACACCGACTTATCTCTGGTGGCTCTAATGATTTCTGCATGCTCTTTCGTTGTTTACATATGGATGCACTTGGATAAACTCCTGAGGCTCAAAAAGTAAGCCAATCTACTGCTTAAAGTCGTGTGAATTGCTTGGTTCCGTCGACATTAGATGAACAACCTTATCCATCAGTAAAAGCCATTCTGCATATCTGTCTGCAAAGAACTCACACCTAAAAAAACGATCTATTGTTTGCAAGACAATAAGAGAAGTGAAGCAACACAGAGTTTAGAAAACAACTGGCCCGGAGGTTATATTGAGAAAACAGGACATGCCATGTGTTAGAAAAGATCAACACATAGCAGAAGAACATTTCAAAAGCATTTGTCAACCTTGAGAGGCTTAAAGGGATACTTTAGGATTTTGGCAATGAACTTGTGGATACAAATTTCATGTCTGTGCGTGCAGTTTAAAGAATGTTGCTAACTAGCTTTAGCACAATGACTGGAAGTCTATGCTAGTAGATACCATAGACTTCCAGTCCTTGCGCGATCACTGGTTACCATTGGCTCGCAAAACTATATCTAACTTCCTTCATACTGGATGCAGAGACATAAAAATGGTGTCCAAGAGTTCATCTGACTCTAGGCAAGTAGATAAAGGGTCTCATTGTCAAAATCCCGAAGTGTCCCTTTAATGAAAAAAATCGACCAGAATCACCTTGCATACCAATGGAGAGTAGTTATAAAGCACGTGTCACAGCGTGTGTCTGTGGGTTTTCGCTCCACCCTTGTACTTGATTGATGAATTAACCTCTCTGGGATATTCGGGACGCAAGTGTCCCACCTCAACAACAGCCAGTGAAAGTGCAGGGCGCCAAATTCAAAACAACAGAAATCCCATAATAAAAATACAAAATTCTGCAAACATACAAGTATTTCACACCATTTTAAAGATAAACTTGTTGTAAATCCAGCCACAGTTTCCCATTTCAAAAAGGCTTTATGACGAAAGAACACCAAATGATTATGTTAGGTCAGTACCTAGTCACAGAAAAACACAGCCATTTTTCCAGCCAAAGAGAGGAGTCACAAAAAGCAGAAATAGAGATAAAATGAATCACTAACCTTTGATGATCTTCATCAGATGACACTGATAGGACTTCATGTTACACAATACTAAAGTGACTAAAGTGGTGAAAACGAATTAAGGGGAAAAGAAAACTGTACAATACTTGATATGAAGAAGGTGAAAAATCATTGTACACACCAAAAGAATGGAAGAACCCCTTCAAAGGCTGAAGTAGCACCTTATAGACGTGTAAGATGTTTTGTTTGAATAAGTTCATATTTATATCCAAAAATCTCAGTTTACATTGGCGTGTTACGTTCAGTAGTTCCAAAACATCCGGTGATTTTGCAGAGAGCCACATCAAATTACAGAAATACTCATAATAAACATTGCTAAAAGATACAAGTGTTATGCATGGAATTTTAGATCCACTTCTCCTTAATGCAACCGCTGTGTCAGATTTCAAAAAAGCAACAGGACCGGGATTCGTCGGACAAGGCAATGTTTTTCCACTCAATTATCCAGTGTTGGTGATCGAGTGCCCACTGGAGTCCCTTCTTCTTGTTTTTAGCTGACAGGAGAGAAACCTGGTGTAGCCGTCTGCTGCAATAGCCCATCCGTGACATGGACCGACGAGTTCTTCACACCCCTGTTGTACTGAACCGTCATTTGTGGCCAGTCTGTTTGCTTGCATGATTCTTGCCATTCTCCTTCAATCTCTCTCAATAACGAGCTGTTTTCTCCCAAAGGACTGCTTCTCCGTAAACCCTAGACAGTGTCGTGCTTGAAAAGCTCAGGGGGCCGGTAGTTTCTAAAATACCGGAACCGGTGTGCCTGGCACCGACAATCTTACCACGCCCAAAGTCACTTAGGTCACTCGTTTTGCCCATTCTAACATCTGCCTGCTTTTTACAGCAAGCCACGGCCACGTGACTCACTGTCTGTAGGAGCAAACCAGATACAACATCAAGGAACATCTAGAAGTTCATGATGGCTAGTAGTTTGCATAAATAAGAAAAATTAATTTAAAAAAATAGAGTTAGACTGTAACTGTAGATTACCCTAGTTCCATTATCCAAACCACAGAACCAGTCTCATTAAATCAGAACTGCCTTCACAGAGAGTGGGAATACTTAGCAAGCCAGGATTTGTGTACTGTATACAAAGGAAGACGTAGAGCAGCATGGTTACCTCTTATTAATGCAGATGTGAAAACACACAGACTTGGATATTCTAGATTGACTCTGCCAGCCCTCCTGAGGAACCTTCCCTGGTATATGCTACTAATGCTCTGAGATAAATAATCACTTCTCTGCAGTATGTCAAGCATAATTCAATGATACACAACACAAGCTACGATTATTGCTTACTGCACTACAGTATGTCTTAACTATTTGTCTGGAAAAATGAGAAAGAGGATAAGAGCGTCTGCTAAATGACTAAAATGTGAAATGTAAACTAGAAAACGGTGTACAGGGATGCTAAATAATGCAACACTTGTACAGTATTGTAGACCTGCTGTTTTCAGGGTTCATTCATATTCTGGTTATGCTCGGTGGTAATCCAGATATTTTTTACTGGTATGGCCACTGACACACGCAGGATGTCCAAGCAGCAGGAAGGGCAGGGCCATGCTGAAGACTTGCTGATTGACAGACACTAATGGTTTAGCTTGTTATACAGGTCAACAAACACTTCAGATTGTTGTATATTTGAAAATGCAGGGCTAGTTAATAAGGTTGGGAGGTATGCTGCTCAGTCGGAGTCTACAGATATCATAAAGAATGGTTAAAAACTCCCCAAATGCATACCAGTACAGAGTAGATTTGAAAGATGAAATCATAAATGTATGATATGATTTATATGATCTGTCTGCCTGTGATCAGGGTTGCCATTTCTATCTGTGTTACATTGATGCCCTCGGAGTATTTGGGAGATTAATGATCACATTAGCGGCATTCATTTTGACACTATTCTTTATAAACTATTTTGACATTTAGTGGCGCACAAAAACCCTGTGAATCCCTATATTTCTGAGACATTAATTTCTGCAATAACAATGAAGGACACACACCAAAAATGAAGGAATAGGGTAATCTGGGACAAGATCTGCAATTGTGGAGACAAATACAACCGCCAGCTTGATAGGATTTCAAAAGGAATCAACACCTGCGCTGGTAAAGATGTTCATCTGCGTGTTTCCTGGCTGACTGGGGTCATGGGACCAAAGACAACATGGCTTACATGACTGCGCAACTAGAATGGTGCCCTCTCAGTCACCCATGCGAGCCCGAGTTTGGCAGCTGACACATTTGTACTTCCCAGTGAGTTGCTGAGCAAAACAGCGTTCACCCAGGATGTGTTCATCAGGGAGCCTGGGTAGTGTGTATTTCATGTTTTGGAGAAAAGGCAAGGGGACAGAGCCCATACATAAAGCTTTGTGGCCCAGAGAGAACACAGAGAGAGCAGGAGAATTTAATAATGTTGTACAGTTTTCTGGTGTAATAGCCTTATTGATTACACTCCCATAGCCAGGAGGGCTGTCTAAAAGGGTTGACTTGTATTTCACAAGAGTAAATAACCTCAAGGCTCACACAAAAGGAAGCCGCCTCATCCAGAACCGGAGGAAATGAGGCAGTCAAGAAAACATGGAGCCAAACAAATCTGTTATGTTAATGTGTCGTCACTGATGTCCCAACAGTGAAAGGATTTTGCAGATGTGTTGACAGCACTATCAGTTGGAGAAATGGAAATTAAATAATTGCTGATTCATGCATGCCTGTTCGGGGACTCTAATAAAAGTGTTGGTGAATAAATTATTAGCAACTTCACCGATGCTATTAAAAGCAGGCTCATTGACTGCAGGCAGGAGAGGTTGGTAATTTGATAACAGTCCTGGATGTTGGGTTGACTAACAGCATTTTTTAAATTCTCGATTTAAAAAATATATATTTTCCATGCTACTCTGTTTTGCCCGTGGACTAATGATACACATTTTTACGGAATGCTCGAATAAACCTTATTTTCTTGCCATCAGCCCCATTGCCTTGAAATATGACTACCAAAGTATTGCATATGCTAGATGAAATGTGTGCTGCCAACAGGCAAATGCGCTATTTTTACTGACTTTATTAAATCAAATCAAATTGTATTAGTCACATGCGCCGAATACAACAGGTGTAGTAGACCATACAGTACTTAGTTATGAGCCCCTAACCAACAGTGCAGTTTCAACAAATACAACCATTCATTCCACCACTATCGATCCTTCTATAATTACTGCACTTTATGGATCATTTTGTATGTGTGGTCGTCTTCCGCACAAAGGTTATTTTGTAATGGTTTTGACATGCAGGCCTGATGCTGGAACCCATTATAGGACTATTGTAATCTGTTTACCATACAGGCTCTTTATCATGCCATAGGACTTTATCCGGTTAACTGTTCCAAATGTCCGAACTGAATTTGGTAAAAGGGCTTTTATGTACTCTGTGCAATCGTCTTGGAACACCTTACAAAATACTTTTAAACTGGAAGAAGTTGTCCCGATTGGTATTTTTAAATCACTGATGAAGGATTTTGAGACTGATTCCCTGACCTGTTTTTGATTTTGTTATACTCTTGTGAATTCTATGGTTTTTACTAGATTACTTGTAGTTTTTCATGTTGTTTGTCTGTAATTTTTGTAATGACTTGGTGCTGCCTATCTTGGCCAGGACGCTCTTGAAAAATAGATTTTAAATGTCAATGAGCCCTTCTGGTTAAATAAAGGTTAAATAAAATAAATAAATAAATAGGAGAGTATTCACACCTGTAGTCTGGACCTCAGCCCCTGTGCCAGCCAAACTCCACTCTAATCCACGCTTCATGTGGGGAAAACTAATGAAGTAGGAGAAAAAGCCCTGTGAAGGTTGCACACAGCTACAGATGCAGGATTGTAATTTGAGCCAGTTTGCAACAGCAGGAAAATAATTCTGCAGCAACAGCAAATGTGAATTAGTATGTGATTATAATTAATGGACATTTTTGTAGGGGTTCATACAATTTCTGTTACGACAAATCAAAGTGGCCTTCTAGCTGCTGCCGAACCTACTGCTGGCACACGCCCTTCACTCATCATCCCCGGACTTGTCTCGTCATCATTACACACACCTGGTTTCAATCCCGACTCTATCAGTGTATATATACTCCCTCTGCCTATTGTCTTTGTCGGTCACTGTAAATGTTACTTGTTTTCCTGAGAGGAATCTATCCTACTATGTCCTGAGTGCTTTATATTTTGCACTTTGGAGTCGCCCTGTGCCTTTTTGTTTAGGAAGATATATTTTGAGCACAACAGCGGTTGGGTTTCGTCCCGCTTTGATCTATTGTACTTTAAAAAATTCAGTAGTTCTTAACCTGTGACTGCCTCCTGCCTACTCCTTTCTACACCAGTGACAATTAAAATCTTTAGAAGCCTTTTTTAGTCCCATAGGCGCCCCATAAGACAGCGCACAATTGGCCCAGCGTTGTCTGGGTTAGGGGGGGGGTTTGGCCGGAGGGGCTTTACTTGGCTCATTGCTCTCTAGCGATTCCTTGTGGCGTGCCGGGTGCCTGCAGGCTGACCCCGGTCGCTAGTTGAACAGTGTTTCCTCCGACACGGCGGCTGGCTTCCGGGTTAAGCTGGCGGGTGTTAACCTCTACAGATCGGTGTCCCCCCCATGGGACGGTTGAGCTAACGTAGGCTAATGTGATTAGCATGAGGTTGTAAGTAACAACAACAAAAAAATCCCAGGACATAGACATATCTGATATGGACAGAAAGCTTACATTCTTGTTAATCTAACCGCACTGTCCAATTTACCATAGCTATTAAAGTGAAAGAATACCATGCTATTGTTCGAAGAGTGCACAATTATGAACTTGAAAATGTATTAATAAACCAATTAGGCACATTTGGGCAGTCTTGATACAACATTTTGAACAGATATGCAATGGTTTGTTGGATCAGTCTAAAACATTGCACATACACTGCTGCCATCTAGTGGCCACAATCTAAATTGTCCCTGGGCTGGAATAATACATTATGGACTTTCTCTCTTTTTTTTGTATTATATTTGACCAGATCTAATATTATATTCTCCTACATTAATTTCACATTTACACAAACCTCAAAGTGTTTCCTTTCAAATGGTATCAAGCATATGTATATCCTTGCTTCAGATCCTGAGCTACAGGCAGTTAGATTTGGATATGTAATTTTAGGCAAACATTTTAAAAAAGGGTCCAATCCTTAGATTAGGTGCGCGGCTAGGTGGGTCATGTTTCGATGGACGCATGACTTCACCTTCGCCTCTCCCGAGCCCGTTCAGGAGTTGCAGGCAATGAGATTGAAATTGGAGGAAAAATACAAACAAAAAAAATATCAAGTGTGAAATTTCCAACCATTACAATGCACACCAAAAGTAGGCTACCTGAGTTGCATCTTGGTGGAAATTAACCACAGCAAGCTGCAATTTGGATTGTCTGTGTGTAAATCGTGTACGTGACACAAATAAGAGAAAACATTAGGAGATAAAGAAACACCATAAGAGAATGCAGACGTACAGTATTTCCCCCAAAATGAACTCAGAGACTCAATGAAAGCATTCACCAACATGAATCCCAGTAACATATCAGAAGATACGACAGCTGTCACTGAAAATGTTGCAATTCAGTTGACATGCTGATGACTGTGAAGTTTATTGGACACTGATAAAAATGTGTCAATCAAGTTTTTAAGTATAGATAAGGCCATGACCCTGATGCCTGGTGCCCGATTTACCAGATGTCTGAATATTTACATACTGTCCTGTCTCAACGCTATAGAAAAGTCATCATTACACTGGTTCCTGAAAAACTTGTAGACCTGTTGCACTGACTTCAATAGTTATGACCTGCCTTGAGCGATATCTAAGATGTAAACAACTTGCTGGACCCTTTCCAATGTACTTGCAGAGACGGTAAACATGATGCAAAGTTTGGTTTGGCTTGGCAACTTCAGTTAAGTTAAGTTCTCAAATTGCCCATCTGATACAAACTGCCATGAAAATTATGGATGTGAGACAGCTTTGCTATGGGCAACTTTTCAGTCTATTCCCCCCAAAATGTATATATACAGTTGCATACCCCTCCAATTCTAAGCACTTGTTTCTGAAAACTAGCTTCTGCCCTTAGGCAACTACGGCTTTCAAATAGTAGCTTGTTGAACCGGTACACACATTACTCTGTGCCTCTGTCAATCAAACATATTAATGTGAATATGAAAAAATATATCAACATGCTCCTGATTCACAGACTGTACTGAAGTGTCTATGCAGTACATACTTAGTGAGTAAAATGTAAATTGAAGCTATTTATATTTCTTGATATACTGTAGTAGCCTTGTATGTAGGCCTACAAGGCTACTACATATGGCCAATCATGTTAATTTCATCTTATCCTATACGGCATTACAGGTAGCAGTATTAGCAATAGTCTGAATAAATCCAGGGCTCCTACTGCTTTACTTTTAAAAACCCACACCAGTGGAAAGTGTATTGGGATCGTCAATATGCTGCCGCGCTGGACTCAAAGCAGACCATGTGAGGTATTAGAATAACTCTTCTTTCCAAAGTGAAAGTCCCCTGCCTGGTAATTTATGTGCCTACGAAATTAGACAACTCCATCACCAGGTTCGGAGTTAAATTTGTTATTGTGTCTCTCTGCAGTTTATCTCAGATGATAGATGAATGCACACCTTCATTACATCCTTCAGCCTCACAATCAAGTTGTCCCTCATTTGTCAAAGCTTTTCTCCTTCATTCTGATTGACATTTATAAGCCAACTTGTTTAAATGAGAAAAGTAGAGAAACCCTTGTGGTAATTCGTTAGGTTCGAAATGGATCGAGATAGCATTTGTGGCGGTCTTTTGGATGTGTGGCGTTGTAAAAAACTTTGAGGTCCTCCGTGCATAGGACAAAACCCCATTGCCAGTTGCCATACAAAGACTATCTGGAGGCAATACAGAGAAATTAACCCAGCGCTTTTCCTTTTCCTACTACTTTTCATTTCACTTCCTCTTTGTAATGAGATCATGTTTGAAAAAAGCTTAATTTCGTTTTAGGATTACACAAATGAATATCTCAAAGTGCACCCAGAGACATTTGTTTATAATCCATCATTGACAAAAATATAATTGGATTATAATGGTGGAATTTATTTGCATATCTTACTCAATTATTTTTTTTAATGTTTAAGTGGGATGACACAGAGTTCATCTTGGCAACAGAGGAGAGGGAGGAGAACTTGGCTTAAGAAATTCCATAGACAGCAGTGTCATGTTCACTCACCTCCTAGAAGACGTTCACTCTTGCACAGCAAATCAATTAAATCGGTTCACGACTTTCCTTCAATGGCAGCAAGACACAGACAAGAAAATACCCTGGAAGCATATGACCTCATGTACAGTGGTTCTTCCTTTAAAAGACGTGGTGTACTGCAGCACAGCTTGCGGGGTGCCACAGAATTCTATGGCATGTTATTTAACTGTCAGCCATTGTTGCCGTCAAAGTTAGTTAGTGCTAGTTTAACCACCAGAGGGCAGAGAAGCTAAGCTATTGAAATGACGTGGAGCTGCAGGCCTAAGGGTCCTGTGTACTGTAGCTGTTTTAGCGTAACTTATCTATTGGCAAAGCATACAAGTCATCCATGTCTTTAAATTCATTCAAGCACTTCAGTTATAAAACAAAATAGGGAGGGAAAAAAAGGGAGCATTGAATAAATAAACATGTCGGCTAAAGCGATTGAATTCAAGAATGGATTTTACTGTTTTTATTATTGGTTGTACTAGAGACTTTAAAACCTTTTTTCTGTTTGAACAGACTATAATGGGATTTATTTTAGAAATGTAGCTTAATTAATTTCTTTACGCCGCCCGAACAAGGAGAGGAACCGACTTCGGCGGAAGTCGTGACAGTACCCCCCCTTTGCCGCGCGGCTCCAGCAGCGCCACGAGATCGGATTCAGTGGCAAACCCGGAGGGCGAGGTCCAAGGTGGTCTGGACGGAGACGGTGAAACTCCCGCAGCATTAAAGGGTCCAACACGTCCTCCACCGGAACACAGCATCTCTTCTCCTGACTGTACCCCTCCCACTCCACGAGGTACTGAAGACCCCTCGCTTGACGCCTCAAATCCAGTATGGAGCGAACAGCGTATGCCGGGGCCCCCTCAATATCCAGAGGGGGAGGAGGAACCCCCCGCACCTCAGACTCCTGGAGCGGACCAGCCACCACTGGCCTGAGGAGAACCACATGGAACTAGGGGTTAATGCGGTAATCGGGGGGAGCTGTAACCTGTAACACACCTCGTTTAGTCTCCTCAGGACTTTGAACAGCCCCAGAAACCGCGGACCCAGCTTCCGGGAGGGCAGGTGGAAGTGCAGGTTTCGGGTCGAGAGCCAGACCCGGTCCCCGCCTCACTGCGGTGACGGTCTACACTGGCTTTCTGGCGCAGCATGGCTGCTCTACGCGCCGGAACCAGTCGTCCACTGCAGGAGCTTCGGTCTGACTCTGATGCCAAGGAGCCAGAACCGGTTGGTACCCCAGTACGCACTGGAAGGGGGAGAGGTTAGTGGAAGAGTGGCGAAGTGAGTTCAGCCTGGACAGTGCGTCTGCCTTCACGTTCTGGGAACCTGGTCTGTACGAAAGGGTGAAAACAAAACGGGTGAAAAACATGGCCCACCTTGCCTGGCGAGGGTTCAGTCTCCTCGCTGCCCGGATGTACTCCAGGTTGCGGTAGTCAGTCCAGATGAGAAAAGGGTGTCTAGCCCCTTCAAGGAAATGTCTCCACGCCTTCAGAGCCTTGACGACAGCCAAAAGCTCCTGGTCCCCCACGTCATAGTTACGCTCCGCCGGGCTGAGCTTCCTCGAGAAGAAGGCACAGGGGCGGAGCTCCGGTGGCGTACCTGAGCGCTGAGAGAGCACGGCTCCTATCCCAGCCTCGGACGCGTCCACCTCCTTTATGAACACCAAAGAGGGATCCGGATGGGCCAGCACGGGAGCTGAGGTAAACAGAGCCCTCAGGTGACCAAAAGCCCTGTCGCCTCAGCCGACCACAGCAGACGCACCGGTCCCCCTTTCAGCAGTGAGGTAATGGGAGCCGCTACCTGATCAAAACCCCAGATAAACCTCCAGTAGTAATTGGCAAACCCTAGAAACCGCTGCACCTCCTTTACCGTGGTGGGAGTCGGCCAATTACGCACGGCTGAAATGCGGTCACTCTCCATCTCCACCCCAGAGGTGGAAATGCAGTACCCTAGGAAGGAGACGGAATGTTGGAAGAACAGGCATTTGTGATGACAGAATGACGCAATTTACCACAATCTGCCACCATCTACCACAAACGGTCGAGACATAGGCTCAAAACTTTTAAAGAAAGAACCATTGTGCTGTATCTATTCTCTCTTATGAACAAAAAAAGCTAAGCAAGACGAGCTGGCATGCGACGAACAGTGAACTGTCCTGGTAAAAAATGTATCTATGGATGAGGTCACAGACCTCAAGAGAATGTGAGACATCTGACCAAAATTACCCCTTTGGCTAATTTGCCTTGAGTTCCCGTAAACAAAACACAGCTAATATCTTCTGATAACAAGTATACCCATAACATGATGTTGCCACCACAATACTTGAAAATACAAAGGGTTTAACTCTGTGTTGTGTTCGACCCAACCTTGTGGTCTTTAATATAGGCCAAAAAGTGAATTTATTTGTGGTGTTGCCTTGCAGTATTACTTAACAGCGTTGTTGCAAACAGAATGGATGATTTGGAGTGTTTTTTTTTAAAACACAGGCTCATTTCTTTTCACTTTCATACAGGCCAGTAGCACGAAGTGAATGCAATGTATTGTGGTGGCAGCATCATGTTATGGGTATGCTTGTCAGGGACTGGGGAGTTTGTTAGGATCAAAATAAATATGAATGGAGAAAATCCCAGGCAAATCCCACAGTCATCTGAAAACCTAACCCTGGGTTTTCTTTTTGGCAGGACAATTACACACATTTGTTTGCAAAAGGCACACCAGCATGGCTTTCCAAGAGGTCTTCAGTGTTCCTGAGTGGTCTAGTCTCAGTCCTAAATATCGCTGTCCATTAATGATCCCCAAAAAAATGTACTGAGCCTGAGCAATTTTGACAAAAACTATGGATATGTTGTGCAAAGTGCAAATTTGGTAGAATCTTAATGAAAATGATTCACAGCTGTAATGGCTGCCAAAGGTGCTTCCACTAAGTATTTAGTCAGGGGGTGTAGACTTTTATGATATTTCAGTTTCAATTATTTTTCTTCATTTTAACAATTTTCTATGGGGTGTAGAGTTTCCATAGGCACTGTACCTATCAGCAGTGAGATTCTCAGTGTGTTTCATGATTTAGAGAGATAGAACAGGTAGTAACTGTATATAGCTCTGTTTTGAAGCATTACAATGCGCTCTGTTACAGTTTGGCTCTGGCAAACTTTCTTGTTAGGGGGAATTTTCTAATTGATTTGAGTATGTGGAAGGTTGGGCTGAACAGTGATAGGGGTTGCCATCCACCCACTGCAAATCAACCTTTTCCAAAGGAATGTTAATAACAAAGTAACAGTAATTAAGAAGAAAGGTGGAGAAAAACACAAAAAATCCAATAAAGACAATATTGTGTTACAAACACGTATTTGATAAAAAAAACTAAGAACATTGTGATCATCCGCATTAAAAAGTGCTCATTATCAGTTTAACATAAAAAAAAACATATTTCAAAATTAAACGTTAATGTTCTTCTTAGGATTCAAATTCTACAGTGGATGAAATAAAACACTGCAGTGGGGCTGCAAGATGAACAAACACACAGTATATCATAGGAGGTACGGACATGTCATTGCCAAAATCCAAATGGGCAAAAGGTACATATTAATTATATAATTGCACTAGTTGGGGGAGACAGTGTTCTGATTACTATACCTGTGAGAGAGAGTTACAGAAGCTAATCAAGTCTCCACGGTCTGATGTTTTTTAATTGAACTAGGCAAGTCAGTTAAGAACACTTTCTTATTTATAATGACTGCCTACAGGGGACCAGTGGGTTAACTGCCTTGTTCAGGGGCAGGACGACAGATTTTTACCTCGTCAGCTCAGGGATTTGATCCAGCAACCTTTGGGTTAGTAGCCCAACGCTCTAACCAGTAGGCTACCTGCCTCCCCTCATAATCTCATTGGACGCCCTTTCAATTGGCGCTTAACTCAAACAGTACATTCTAAACAACATACAAAAACACTGACTATACTGCATGCCGATACCTAAATAGCAGACACACACATTTGAATAATGGATAACTAAAAGGATATTAAGACTTCTTACTGGTCATTCCTGACCAGTAAGACTAATCTTCAATATATAGCTAAGATATACCTAAATGAAAGAATCATGGGTGAAAGCGATGCCTTGATGAATCATCATCCTGTAAGGATTTGTGGTCCGTGCTAATTTTGCAATCAGGTGACATATTAAAGAAAGAAAGTTGGAGGTTTGGAGTGAGGAGACAGGCTAAAGCTGTACTTTAAATTAATTCACAATGCTAATTTTGGCCCGCTATTCCCAGAGACGAAGCCCCAGTGTAGGTGTTCTGTGTCAGGCATGCTTAATGGCTTTGTCATTGCAGCTCAAAATCGGGACATTATTTCCAGAATCCTAAACTCCTGTAAAGTGCATCACCTGACCAAAGAAGACACAGCAGCCACAGGAAGACACTATGTCAAACACCATTATCCTTGCCCAACAAAGCAGAGCAAACCCCTTCTACAAGGTGGTCTATTAGTGAGAAGAGGAACTTTGATCGGCAGTGTGTGGTCTTCCTTTCCAGAGACAATGCACACTATTAAAACTCAGAATGACCTTCTGTTAGCCAGCTTGGCGTGTATAGAACATCCATATTAGGAAGTCTTAGCCAGCTTGGTGGGTATACAGCATCCAGATTAGGAAGTCTTAGCCAGCTTGGTGGGTATACAGCATCCAGATTAGGAAGTCTTAGCCAGCTTGGTGGGTATACAACATCCATATTAGGAAGTCTTAGCCAGCTTGGTGGGTATACAACATCCTTATTAGGAAGTCTTAGCCAGCTTGGTGGGTATACAACATCCATATTAGGAAGTCTTAGCCAGCTTGGTGGGTATACAACATCCATATTAGGAAGTCTTAGCCAGCTTGGTGGGTATACAACATCCATATTAGGAAGTCTTAGCCAGCTTGGTGGGTATACAACATCCATATTAGGAAGTCCCTTGCCATATGGGTGGACTTGGTCATGTGATCAAGCAGTGTGTTCCAGAAATAAATTAGCACACAAGGACACATTTGAATTTCAGAACAGGACATACAGTCCTTCTCATGTACTTGGAAGGACAAGGAAAGCAAGTTTTGAAGCAGTCTTATCGATCCTTGATATCAATACGACTGATGGAGTGAACCACTGAGGAAGAGATGGGCACCTCAACACATTCTGCCTCTCCATTCACTACCATGGATGAGTATGTATGCAAACTAATTTCCTGCTCAAAGGTAGTTCAAAGGTCAAATGTAATTACATGGTCATGATGATGTGATGGAAGTGTGTTTCAAACGTACAGTAATTAGCGAATACTGTGTGGCAGAGCTCAGAGCACAAACAGGTTATGTAAGGAAACAGGCCATGTCACAAACACACAACGTCGTGGCCTCGAAAAAATTAAAACAAAAAGCGATCTAGCAAGCTGCTGCAAGCCAACAAGCACTGTGTGGGATTTATCATGTTTAATGAATCCAAACAATGGGCAAGTCCTAACTTGAGAACTGCATGTGTAATTAGAACTTTGCATGAATCAGGCGTTGATCTTGTGTCAGGATTGTGCTCATTGTGCTGTGGATTTAGAGGATGATAAAGTGGAGGGAAATTTAACAAGACAAGACCACCATCTGGATATCAACATGACAGAACTGTCGTTACAAAAGAAAACAACTAAGGGAGAAGAACTACTGGAATAGAAGAAACAGTGAAATCAGATCCTGCCCATGCATAAATACTCTTCAGTACACCTCTGTCATTTTAAATCTCACCACACTCACACAAACTCCACTGGAAGATCTCCTTCAATTCCATGAAGAGATAGAGAGCTGTGAGTCAGCTGTCAGTAAAACGGACACGTGAGTGGCAGGTCGTGGACCGACAGGTAATATGTGAATCTATGAAGCGTCCGGGAGCGCTGTGATGGAGTATCCATCATTGGGAGGAGGGCTATTGATTGGAAGCACAGAGTCAGTTCCAGGCAGTGCAGAGATGAAGCTACTGCATATGGCAGTGATGGATAAGGCACTCTCCTGTACCAGGGCTAATAGTTCCCTCATGTTGATATCCAGATGGTGGTCTTGTTAAATTTCCCTCCACTTTATCACCCTCTAAATCCACAGCACACTGAGGACAATCCTAACACAAGATCAACGCCTGATTTATGCAAAGTTCTTATTACACATGCAGTTCTCAAGTTAGGACTTGGCCCATTGTTTGGATACATTAAACATGATAAATCCCACACAGCGCTTGTTGGCTTGCAGCAGCTTGCTAGATCTCTTTTTGTTTTTGTTTTTGAGGCCACGATGTTGTGTGTTTGTGACCTGGCCTGTCTTAAAACCTCTCTAGGGTATGTGGGACGCTAGCCTGGCCAACATCCAGTGAGATTGCAGAGCGCCAAATTCAAATACAGAAATACTACAACTATTTTACATAGGTTTAAGGATTAACTTCTTATGAAACCAAGTGTCCAGATTTCAAAAATGCTTTACGGCGAAAGCATACCGTACAATTATTTGAGAACATAGCCCAGCAGACAAATCATTACAAACAGTAACCAGCCAAGTAGAAGAGTTACACAAGTCAGAAATAGAGATACAATTAATCCCTTATCTTTGATGATCTTCATATGGTTGCACTCAGAATACATTAATTTATTCAATATATGTTCCTTTTGTTCGATAAAGTCTCTTTATATCCTCACGTTTTCTTCAGTAATCCACAGGCTCAAACGCAGTCACAATAGGCAGACAAAATAATCAAAATTGTATCCGTAAAGTTCATAGAAACATGTCAAACGATGTTTATATTCAATCCTCAGGTTGTTTTTAGCCTAAATAATCGATAATATTTCAACCGGACAATAATGTCGTCAATATAAAAGGTAAACAAGGAAGGCACTCTCTCGGTCGGGCGCATGAAAAAGCTGTGTGACACGGCAGGGTCCACTCATTCAGACGGCTCTTACTCCCTCATTTTTCAGAATACAAGCCTGAAACAATTTCTAAAGACTGTTGACATCTAGTGGAAGGCATAGGAACTGCAAATTGAGTCCTAAGTCATTGTAATGTAATGGCATTGAATAGAATACTACAAAACAAAACAAAATCCTACTTCCTGAATGGATTTTTCTCAGGTTTTCGCCTGACAAATCCATTCTGTTATACTCACAGACATTATTTTAACAGTTTTGGAAACTTTAGTGTTTTCTATCCAAATCTACTAATTATATGCATATCCAGTCTTCTGGGCCTGAGTCGAAGGCAGTTTAATTTGGGCACGCTTTTCATCCAAAATTCCAAATGCTGCCCCCAACCTAGAGAAGGCCCTTATGTTCCCTGATAAAAAGCAGGAATAGGGTGCCATTTCATACTAACCTTCTCTCTCCACACTGATTCAGGGGCTTCTCCAAGCACACCAAGACAGTCGTGAAGAGGGCACGACAAAACCTATTCCCCCTCAGGAGACTTGGCATGGGTCCTCAGATCCTCAAAAAGTGTTACAGCTGCACCATTGAGAGCATCCTGACGGGTTGCATCACTGCCTGTTATGGCAACTGTTCGGCCTCCGACCGCAAGGCACTACAGAGGGTAGTGCTTACGGCCCAATACATCACCGGGGCCAAGCTTCCAGCCACCCTAGTCAAAGACTCTTCTCTCTGCTACCGCACAGCAAGTGGTATCGGAGCGCCAAGTCTAGGTCCAAGAGGCTTCTAAACAGGTTCTATCCCCAAGCAAAAGGCCTCCTGAACAGCTAATCAAATGGTTACCCCCCCCCCCCTCCCCCTCTACGCTGCTGCTACTTTGCTATTATCAATGCATAGTAATTTTAATAACTCTATCTATATGTATATATTACCTCGACATCGGTGCCCCCACACATTGACACTGTACCGGTACCCCCTGTATATAGCCCCGCTATTGTTATTTACTGCTGCTCTTTAATTATTTGTTATTCTTATCTCTTCCTTTTTTTTAAGGTATTTTTCTTAAAACTGCATTGTTGGTTCAGGGCTTGTAAGCAAGCATTTCACTATAACTACCTGATGTATTCAGCGCATGTGACAAATAAATCTGATTTGATTCTCCCCACAAATCTACCATGAGCAACCCCAAATACCAACTCCCGCTTTTATTCCATTGAGCGGAATGATAAATCACCGACGCTGTGAAGCGCTTCCTGCAGTAGCCCCACTGAGTGGCTTTTCATCAAACAGCAATTATAATACCAATAATTAAACAACTCTAACGCAACAAAGTATTACAATTATTCCCCTGCAATTGAATACTGTCCATTAGCATTAGATAGTATCCCAACCTGTTATTATAAACATTCACAGAAATGTACATTGGCATGTTTGGTGTGTCAGAGAGCAGTATGGAACCAATGCAACGTTCTGAAAGTTCAGTGAACCCGCCTAGATGAATCCTTATGTAACCTATCGAGATGAAAAAACACCCCTCTGTGTTATTCATTGAACTTCAGCTAATAGATATTCAGATGGAACTGGGTGGAATAGAGCATTCCATCATTTAACTGGGCCTATAACAGCCCAAATACATCACTCTTAACTTCAGGAAGCAGCAGTGGCCATCCCAAGTTTACTTAGAGCAGTGGTTCACAACCTTTATGGGTTATTGTACCACCAACTGATTGTTGCTCTGCCCTGAGTACCCCTGAAGTACCCCCTCATGTGCATTTTACCAGTAACCCTGTGGACTCCTGAGTCTTTTCAAGTACCTGCTGTGGATAGGCCAAGTACCCCTGGATGGGAACCACTGACTTAGAGCATGACTGCCCTTGAAGAGGAGAGGAGGACTAGATCTGGGGTAACATATGTCCACCCATTTCTTATTGAAATAAACCAAATAGCTTTTCTTATGCAAGATTAGTCAGATACTGGATACTTTCATTATGGACAGACTATAGGTCCTACCATACTATACTAGGAGAGGTTGGGTAACAGATATTATAAATCTGGTATGCCCTACTGTTTCTGGATTGAACATCGTTGCCTTGCCTGACAGTCTGGAAATAGTCCTCATGTCAACAGTCTGTCAACAGGAATATTAGACTTATTATGAGACAACGTTCCATCAGTTACTGAGACAATGGTTCATCCTACAAAGCAGGAATAAACTGGCACCAAAGCTATGAAAATAGCACCACTGCCTTTAGGAAAACTATTTCAAGTCGTATTTGTCATGGGGGAGTTCCTTCATTAAAACACACATTACTTCTTGGACAACGCATTGTTTTTTCATTATTAAGAAAACTAGTCCAGTCATCCATACAGATATTCTTTACTTCTATATTGGAAAAACAGTCAGCTGGCAGTATATGACAAAGATGAGAGTTGTATGTTGTTGTAGTAAATATGAGGTTGTCTGTTAGGGCTCCCCTGATGTACAGAACTGTCAGAGAACACAGAAACTCAAAGTCCGCCTGGCATCTCCCTGCTGGTCCTGCCGTCGTGACATTTTCACTCCTGAGCAGATGGTCAAGAGCAAGGAAGTGAGGAGAAACAGAGGCTTTCAAAAGGTATCTTCTGAAGTAAAGGAAAGTGGAATAAAATAACATTATTGACCCCTCTGTGTTTCTGTTTTCCTGCACTAATAATGAATGATAACATCGACAATTCTCTAGACTATACCCTAATTGCACTTGGTCTCTTTCAGGCAACTGTGCCAACAAGCATTTGTGACAAGCCACTCCACACAACTACAAGCCTTAATGCTCAGTGGTCTACTTAAGCACGGAGCAGTAGTGCAGTCAAGGTGCAAAGATATTGATCACAACACCATTATGTGTAATTTCACACGAACAATAACATCTCAAAGGTGATTGAAAACGCTCTAATATCCAGTTCAACGGATCTGAAAGAAACGTTTTTCTTAACACTAGAGCGGTTTGAAAGCCGAGAGCAGCACATCCTAATTCTGCTCGTAATTAGGAAAAAGAGGCCATTGCTTGGCTCCAAACTACACAGCTGCTGCCATAGAGACCGGTGCACTATAAAGAAGAAAGTGCACTTCAGTATGCCACTATTTGGTATGGTGTGGAGGGGTTTTGACTGTAGTTCTATTCTTGGTCAACTTGGTCTGTGTCCTCACAGCCTAGATTCCATGTTCAACATAGTATTGTAACAAATACAATATAATACACAGTAGAATAAATAATACATTGAGGAGTGATGTCATGGGCTGGTTCCAAGAACTGATTATGGATACTGACAAGTCCTCTCTGTATAAGGTCTTACAGAGGAATAAGGTACATTAGGAAAGTCAATGGGTTGTTTGTTGACGTAATGTCCTTACTACAGACACCTCTGAAGTGCAAATGCCAAGCTTCAAACGACTGTTAATTTTGCTCTTCTGTTTGCATCTCTAGTCGGTAGGTGTTTGTCTCAGTACAGCACATGGCTAGAGAATGACAAGCCCCTTTCAAAAAGCATTTCATAATATTGTGTCTAAGCTACAGCACTCCTCTTCAACTTAGCTTCGGGCTACTGAGGTCCCTTTAGATCTGAGAAATGCAACCCACCCCCCTGAAAAAAACAGAAACAAACATTTATTTTTCCAAAAATGTTTCCCCGTAAAATATGACAATCAATATAGACTGCAGAACACAGACCACAATTATTTAGAAACATTCTCATCTAAAAAAAAACATTTAACGCACAATATATTTTCCAGGCTGATCCTGTGGGTTTTCGGAGCTGAGCACAATAAGATGATCTCTGAGCTCTCTGTAGGCTTTAAACAGGTTTTCAAAGAGAAAGCTATACAGACTCCCCGCCTGAGAGGGCCTACAGTATTCTCACCACTGCTGCTAATTGCTCTGTGTCGCAAACTTAATGAGGCAAATGTCGTCCTTTCATACATGCATTCTTCTAAAAACGGAGTGTATTCTCATCCACTACAATAGTTATTAATACAGTAGGGCTGTATCTATTTAAAACTTCAACAATGTGACTGCTTTAAGCACTTGTTTCTCTAACTTAATCATCTTCTGTTCTTTGATGTACTAATCACATAGAAAAAGTAATGTTGACATCAGGGTGATCTCGTTGCAGGTATATTCTTGCAGCAGTAAACCAATTTGAATCTTAGAAGCCAAGCTGAGTACTTTGGCTCCCATTCATGTGTATTAGAAAGGACCCAATTATTTTTAGCAGGCTCTGAATGCACAAATGTAAGCAAACGCCTTGTGTAATTCCTGCTTTAATCCTTTGCTTACTCAACTGACAGTGACAGGGAAAAGAAGACAAGAGTTTAACGAAATAACGTGGGATGACAAATACGACAGTTACGAGACAGGACATGTTGTGAGGAGGTCAAGTCCTGGGAAGGGAAGAAACATTCAGTGTCAAGGCGCGAGGGGCAGGGGCCGTCCACTGTGTGTTTGTATATGTGTGTGTGTGTGTGTGTGTGTGTGTGTGTGTGTGTGTGTGTGTGTGTGTGTGTGTGTGTGTGTGTGTGTGTGTGTGTGTGTGTGTGTGTGAGGGGAGAGAGAGACACTGTTTTTTTAGAACTAGACGTGTGGGTTGAAAGAAGTTTGACCTCAACAGAAAAGTCTGGGACAGCACTTCAGAATGGGTACATAGTAGAGCAGAGACATTTTTGTCCATATCGTCCAACTCTAGCACACACATTTAATTGAATTACTACTTGCTTGGATATAAAATTGACTGGCTTACAGTAGCAACTGGGTTTTTTTATCAAATGTCAGAAACAAATTAATTATTTATTATGCTTTAAAATTCTAATTGAATGTACAACAACAAACTGACCTTGAGTGAGCAGAAATGTGATTGGAATAGTGGGCTACTGTTTTACAGTGCATTCGGAAAGTATTCAGAACCCTCAACTTTTTCCACATTTTGTTACATTGCAGCCTTATTCTAAAATGTATTAAAAAAACAATTAATCATTGATCTACACACAATACCTGTGGTAAATTCAATTGATTGGACATGATTTGAAAAGACACACTGTCTATTGAAAATACTGTCTATATAAGATCCCACAGTTGACAGTGCACGTGTCAGAGCAAAAACCAAGCCACGAGGTTGAAGGAATTGTCCGTAGAGCTCCGAGACAGGATTGTGTCAAAGCACAGATCTGGGGAAGGGTACAAAAACATTTCTGCAGCATTGAAGGTCCCCAAGAACACAGTGGCCTCCATCATTCTTAAACGGAAGAAGTTTGGAACCACCAAGACTCTTCCTAGAGCTGGCCGCCCGGCCAAACTGAGCAATAGGATGAGAAGGGCTTTGGTCAGGGAGGTTACCAAGAAACCGATGGTCACTCTGACAGAGCTCCAGAGTTCTTCTTTGAAGAGGTTACAACCTTCCAGAAGGACAACCATCTCTGCAGAACTTCACCAATCAGGCATTTATGGTAGAGTGGCCAGACGGAAGCCACTCCTCAGTAAAAAGCACATGATAGCCCGCTTGGAGTTGCCGAAAGGCAACTAATATACTCTCAGATGAAGATTCCCTGGTCTGATGAAACAAAGATTGAGCTCTTCAGCCTGAATGCCAAGCGTCACGTCTGGAGGAGACCTGGCACCATGTGTTTTAGTGGCAGGGACTTGGAGACTAGTCAGGATCGAGGGAAAGAAGAACATAGCAAAGTACATCGAGATCTTTGATGAAGCACTCAGGACCTCAGACTGGGGCGAAGGTTCACCTTCCAACAGGACAATGATGCTTAACACACACAGCCATGACAATGCAGTAGTGGCTTTGGGACATGTCTCTGAATGTCCTTGAGTGGCTCGGCCAGAGCCCAGACTTGAACCTGATCGAACATCTCTGGAGAGACCTGAAAATAGCTGTGCAGCAAAGCTCCCCATCCAACTTTACAGGGCTTGAGAGGATCTGCAGAGAAGAATGGGAGAAACTCCCAACATAAAGGTGTGCCAAGCTTGTAGCGTCATACCCAAGTAGACTCAAGGCTGTAATCGCTGCCAAAGGTGCTTCAAAAAAGTACTGAGTAAAGGGTCTGAATACTTGTAATATTTCTGTTTATTATTTTTAATACATTTGCAAAGAAATCTAAAAAACAGTTTTTGCTTTTTCATTATGGGGTATTGTGAGGGAAAAAATATATTTAATCAGTTTTAGAATAAGGCTGTAACGTAACAACATTTCGAACAAGTCAAGGGGTCTGAATACTTTCCGAATGCACTGTATGTGAGAACGCTGGGTCTGTCATTAAAAACAAATACAAAGCATGAATATGTTTTTGTAGGAACCATTATGTGAATGCATTTGAACAGAACATGCACAGAGGAGGTTTAATGACTGAGTAGATTCTACCATCATGTCTCTTTATGGTAGAGTAGATTTCTGGTACATCTACACAGGAATATTTCCCTGAGGCAATTTCGGCCATATCCTCATCTGAAGATCCAAAGAGCTACCCTTGCTAGTCAGATGGCCATTTACCATACTGACTCCCACTACGAAGTTACATTTGCATGAATTGATGTTATAAAAGGACTACAAACTATACAACTAATGTATTTTCTGTGTTACCTGACAGTTAGATTTTCTTTATCTTTTTATGTTTTGCTCACTAGAGCCAGAGGCCATCTTAGTTTCTCAGGCATTTTTCAATGGACAATGGATAGCCTATACTGTATTAGATCTTTGTGTTTATAGAAACTGAAGGAGATCTGTGTCTTTCTCATCTACAAATAGAGTTTTGGTTTATGATAGTATATGGAAAAAAGGTTTGATTGTATTAAATCATTAAACTGCAAATGTACTTTAAACCAAAATGCACCCTGGCCTTTTAGGTGAAGAGTGCAACTCTTCATTCACTTCAGCATGTGTTTGAACATGAAAAGGATTACTCATGAAAATTTGTTTCTGAAACCTTGTTCAAGAGTAGCAGAGCTGTAGTTTGAAATCAGTGGTGCAAAAATATCTGTCCCTAGTGTTACAATGATTGCACTTTAAATACAAATACAAATGAACTCCATTGAGCGTATTGATTGGGAACGTCTACAAGATGCTTTCATGAGGTGCTTATAATTGATGCAAACAGTGCTTGATTTCTTTATACACCACATTGGCAAATACTATCCCAACAGGAATGGTGCAGTGCATGCAAACTAAAATAGTGATTTAATTAGTGTCAATTACTTCACTTTAGTCTAACTAAAGTTAGAAACCCATGAAAACAAGCATAGAAATAAATGTGTTGCTTTAGCCAGACATGGTAAAGTAAGGAATAATGCTCTTCTAGGGTTTCCAATTCTAAAAGACATCTTTGGTCAATCTAAACTGTTGTATTAGAAAAGGGCTAAGAAGCACTGTAATGAGAGATTACGTCTCCACCATTCTTTATGAAACTAGTGAAGAGCATGCTGGTGTGATGATCATGTAAAACTGAACAATTGTCATATGAGCAAATGCATGGTTGAAGTTCCGCACCAATATTCAGTGTGGGAACAATTTAGCCTTGAATTCAAAACCACCTGGCTCTGGAGCTGGTGAATAACACGACTTAAATCACATCAACTCATTTCTTTATAAGGGCAATCATTTCAAGAGAGAATAAAACGCTATAATTACATTTTTGAGAGGCGATGGAAGTACATTACAATACAGATCCTTCCCTTATCAATGCAAATGAAGATACATATAGCGCCTTCGGAAAGTATTCAGACCCTGTTATCAATCTATACACAATAACCCATAATGACACATTTTTGTAAATGTATTAAAAATAAAAACAGAAATACCTTATTTACATACAGTACCAGTCAAAAGTTTGGACACACCTACCCAGAGTTGTTCTTTATTTTTACTCTTTTCAGCATTGCAGGATAATGGTAAAGGCATCAAAACTATGAAAAACACATATGGAATCATGTAGTAACCAAAAAAAGTGTGAAATAAATCTAAATGTATTTTATATTTGAGATTCTTCAAAGTAGCCACCATTTGCCTTGATCACAGCTTTGTACACTCTTGGAACGCATTTCAATTAACAGGTACTCCTTGCTAAAAGTTAATTGTGGAATTTCTTTCCTTTCTAATGCGTTTGAGCCAATCAGTTGTGTTGTGACAAGGTAGGGGTGAAATACAGAAGATAGCCCTCTTTGATAAAAGACCAAGTCCATTCTATGGCAAGAACAGCTCAAATAAACAAAGAGAAATGACAGTCCATCATTACTTAAAGATATGAAGGTCAGTCAATATGGAACTTTTCAAGAAAACCATCAAACGCTATAATGAAACTGGCTCTCATGGGGACCACCACAGGAAAGGAATACCCCTCTGCTGCAGAGGATAAGTTCATTGGAGTTACCAGCCTCAGAAATGGCAGCCCAAATAAATAAATAAATAAAGTAACAGACATCTCAACATCAACTGTTCAGAGGAGACTGCGTGAATCAGGCTTTCACGGTTGAATTGCTGCAAAGAAAGCACTACTAAAGGACACCGATAATAAGAAGAGACTTGCTTGGTCCAAGAAACACGAGCAACGGACATTAGACCGGTGGAAATCTGTCTTTTGGTCTGATGAGTCCACATTTTTTGTTCCAACCACCGTGTCTTTGTGAGACACAGCGGAGATGAACGGATGATCTCCGCATGTGTGGATCACACCGTGAAGCATGGAGGAGGAGGTGTGATGGTGCTTTGCTGGTGACACTGTCAGTAATATATTTAGAATTCAAGGCACACTTAACCAACATGGCAACAACAGCATTCTGCAGCGATACGCCATCCCATCTGGTTTGCGCTTAGTGAGGCTATCATCTGTTTTTCAACAGGACAAAGACCCAACACACCTCCAGGCTGTGTAAGGGCTATTGGACCAAGAAGGAGAGTGATGCAGTGCTGCATCAGATGACCTGGCCTCCACAATCACCCAACCTCAACCCAATTGAGATGGTTTGGGATGAGATGGACCGCAGAGTGAAGGAAAAGCAGCCAACAAGTGCTCAGCATATGTGGGCACACCTTCAAGACAGTTGGAAAAGCATTCCAGGTGAAGCTGGTTGAGAGAGTGTCCAAAGCTATCACCAAGACGAAGGGTGGCTACTTTGAAGAATCTCAAATATTAAATATATTTGGATTTGTTTCACTTTTTTGGTTACTCATGATTCCATATGTGTAATTCCATAGTTTTGATGTCTTCACTATTATTATACAATGTAGAAAATAGTAAGAATAAAGAAAAACCCTTGAATGAGTAGGTGTGTATAAATAAGTATTCAGACCCTTTAATCAGGACTTTGTTGAAACACCTTTGGCAGCAATTACAGCTTCAAGTCTTCTTGGGTATGACGCTACAAGCTTCTTCTCTGCAGATCCTCTCAAACTCTGTCAGGTTGGATGGAGAGCGTCACTGCACAGCTATTTTCAGGTTTCTCCAGAGATGTTTGATTGGGTTCAAGACTGGGCTCTGGCTTGGCCACTCAAGGACATTCATAGGCTTGTCCCGAAGCCACTCCTGCATTGTCTCGGCTGTGTACTTAGGGGTTTTGTCCTGTTGGTAGGTGAACCTTTGTCCCAGTTTGAGATCCTGAGTGCTCTGGAGCCTATTTCCATCAAAGATCTCTCTGTACCTTGCTCTGTTCCTCTTTCATCAATCCTGACTAGTCTCCCAGTCCCTGCCACTGAAAAACATCCCAACAGCATGATACTGCCATCACCATGCTTAACCATAGGGATGGTGCCAGGTTTCCTCCAGGCATGACACTTGGCATTCAGGCCAAAGAGTTTAATCTTGGTTTCATCAGAACAGAGAATCTTGTTTCTCATGGTCCGAGTAATTTTGGTGCCTTTTGGCAAACTCCAAGCAGGCTGTCATGTGCATTTTTTGAGGAGTGGCTTCCGTCTAGCCACTTTACCATAAAGGCCTGATTGGTGGATTGCTGCAGAGCAATGGTGGAAAAAGTACTCAATTGTCATACTTGAGTAAAAGTAAAGATACCTTAATAGAAAATGACTCAAGTGAAAGTCACCCAGTAAAATACTACTTGAGTAAAAGTCTAAAAGGCTTTGGTTTTAAATATACTTAAGTATCACAAGTAAAAGTAAAATATAAATAATTTCAAATTCCTTATATTAAGCAAACCAGACGGAACAATTTTCTTGTTTTTTATTTTATTTACGGATAATCAGGGGCACAATCCAGCACAATCTGACCAAGGCCCTTCTCCCCCGATTGCTCAGTTTAGCTGGGTGGCCAACTCGAGGAAGAGTCTTGGTGGTTCCAAACTTCTTCCATTTAAGAATGATGAGGCTACTGTGTTCTTGGGGACTTTCAATGTTGCAGAAATATTTTGGTACCCCTCCTCAGATCTGTGCCTCGACACAATCCTGTCTCGAATCTTTACAGACAATACCTTCGACCTCATGGCTTGGTTTTTGCTCTGACATGCACTGTCAACCGGGGGACCTTATATAGACAGGTGTGTGCCTTTCCAAATCATGTCCAATCAACTGAATTTACCACAGGTGGACTCCAATTAAGTTGTAGACACATTTCAAGGAAGATCAATGGAAACAAGATGTTCCTGAGCTCAGTTTCGAGTCTCAGAGCAAAGGGTCTGAATACTTATGTAAATAAGGTATTTCTGTTTGTATTTTTTTATGCATTTGCAAAAATGTCTAAAAAACAGTTAACGCTTTGTCATTATGGGGTATTGTATGTAGACTGATGAGGGAAATTGTTTATCCATTTTTGAATAAGGCTGTAATGTAACAAAATGTGGAAAAAGTCAAGGGGTCTGAATACTTTCAGAATGCACTGTAGATTGAGATTTCTCGGGTTACGATTAATTTGGCAATCCCAAAATATACACACTAAACATAGGCTACACATTAGTACCATCCTAGAGTTAACTTTACACAACACTCATCAATGCTATGTCTTTTAAAAGTTGTATTGCCACACCTAATACATTAGCAGTCATTGCTAGACACTTTTGAAAGACAAACAGTGTTAACACTGTTAGCATCTTTAAATCAAATCAAATGTTAGTCACATGCGCAGAATACAACAGTGAAATGCTTACTTACAAGCCCCTAACCAACAATGCAGTTTAAAAAATACGAATAAGAACAAGAAATAAAAGCAACAAGTAGTTAAAGAGCAGCAGTAAAATAGCAAGACTATATACAGGGGGTACCGGTACAGAGTCAATGTGTGGGGGCACAGGTTAGTCGAGGTAATTGAGGTAATATGTACATGTAGGTAGAGTTATTAAAGTGACTATGCATACATAAAATCAGAGAATAGTAGCAGCATAAAGAGGGGGGGCAATGCAAATAGTTTGGGTAGCCATTTGATTAGCTGTTCAGGAGTCTTATGGCTTGGGGGTAGAAGCTGTTTAGAAGCCTGGACCTAGACTTGCCACTCCGGTACTGCTTGCCGTGCGGGGAATAGTCTATGACTAGAGTGGCTGAAGTCTTTGACCTTACTCTGACACCGCCTGGTATAGAGGTTCTGGATGGCAGGAAGCTTGGCCCCAGTGATGTACTGGGCTGTACGCACTACCCTCAGTAGTGCCTTGCAGTCGGAGGCCGAGCAGTTTCCATACAAGGCAGTGATGCAACCAGTTAGGATGCTGAGGACCCATGCCAAATCTTTTCAGTCTGCTGAGGGGGAATAGGTTTTGTCGTGCCTTCTTCACAACTGTCTTGGTGTGCTTGGACCATGTTAGTTTGTTAGTGATGTGGACACCAAGGAACTTGAAGCTCTCAACCAGCTTCACAACAGCCCCGTTGAGGAGAATGGGGGCGTGCTCGATCCTCCTTTTCCTGTACTCCACAATCATCTCCTTTGTCTTGATCATGTTGAGGGAGAGGTTGTTGTCCTTGCACCAGGTGGGAAAGGGCAGTGTGGAGTGCAATAGAGATTGCATCATCTGTGGATCTGTTAGGGCAGTATGCAAATTAGAGTGGGTCTAGGGTTTCTGGGATAATGGTGTTGTAAGCCAAGATCAGCCTGAATGTTGACCTTTAAAGGTCTTACTCAAATCGTCTGTGGAGCGCGTCATCACACATTCGCCTGGAACAGCTGGTGCTCTCATGCATGTTTCAGTGTTATTTGCTTAAAAGTAATTTAGCTCGTCTGGTAGGCTTGTGTCACTGGGAAGCTCTCGGCTGTGCTTCCCTTTGTAGTCTGTAATGGTTTGCAAGCCCTGTCACATCCGAAAAGCGTCAGAGCCGGTGTACTATGACTCGATCTTTGTCCTGTATTGACACTTTGACTGTTTGACAGTTTGTCGGAGGGCATAGCATGATTTCTTATAAGCTTCCGGGTTAGAGTCCCGCTCCTTGAAAGCGGCAGCTCTAGCCTTTAACTCGGTGCGAATGTTTTCTGTAATCCATGACTTCTGGTTGGGGTATGTACGTACGGTCACTGTGGGCTCGACTTCATCAATGCACTTATTGACGAAGCCAATGACGGATGTTTTGTATTCCTCAATGCCATTGGAAGAAACCCGGAACTTTATGCAGACTAGCTCCGACATCTCCAAGTTGGGGAATTAACCATCTAACTTCAGGAGCGTCAAGGAGATGTACATGTGTAGGTTCCACCCACGTTCTCCTGAAAAAACAGTTGCAAGCCAAAGACAGCTTGTCACAAATGATTGTCTTCTTCCTCCCAGCCCCAGCCAGCAGATTGTGAGACTATGGGAGCAGTGGGGTTTCCCAAGTCTTGTAAATTAGCTATGGGTCTCAGGCAGGCACCGTTCTCTCCCTGCTCATCAGCACTGCCTGCAACAATTAATCAATCAGATTTGACTTCCTCCAACAAGAGCACAACTTCTAATTTGGCCTCCCGATGCAGAGAGAGGTAGAAGGGGGTTATTAATATTCTCTCAATTAAAACCATTACAATCAAATTAAAGCACTGCTCTTACGAGAAACCTTTCCTTTTCCATGTGGAGGATTTAGCCGTGTTGTGTAATTTGATGGGACATTAATGAGCTCACGATTACATATATCCAATGGTAATGAGTAACAATAATCGGGACTTTATTAACACACGCTGATCTTCCTTTTTTCACAAATAACAAATTGCACCATTTTATCCAGTGAAAATAATCGCCATTTCTTTGTTTAATCGTTCATGGCGCCTAATCAGAATGTGTCATTACAAGTTGAAGAGGGGAACGGAAAAGACAGAGGGGCAGAAATGTTCAGTTATTAGTTATCTAACAGTGATAGCATTCAGGTCAGTCTGAGTGGCCAATCAGCCATCTCATTTCCATTGGGATTGGGTTTTGTGTTTTATGCACTTTGTGAACATTTGTAGACTGTATTGAATCGTTTGCCTGTGGAAGGCAGCACAAAAGACTGATCAATGCAGAGCTGTCAGTGCATTATGTTATCCAAATTGGGAAATAATCTTATTACCTCACAATTCAATGGAAAAAGATCAGTCAAAAGGCAAATCCAAAATCTGCTCTCATTCAAACCACTGAGGCCAATATGGAATCAAAGCACTGCCTTGGGTGAATACAGACAGAATGCACGGTAATAATGATGCATCTTAGACACATTCCCATTCCATAATACCTACCCTTGGCAGTGACACGTGGTGCACAGCACAACATGTCCTTGAATTGCTGTGTCTGTTTTCCCCGGCAGAATGACGTTGTGTGGAGGATGGAGGAGAGGAGCCCATTAGGCTTCTAGCCGTCACCTGTGAGCTGCTGAGAGACATCTGTCACTCCATCTGTCACATAGACCTGGGCCCAGGTGGTGGCATTGGGGACATTTGGGGACAGGCCCAGTGGTCCCTTATATCCCCGTTCAAAAGAAGCCTGACTGTCACTCTGTAATGACATCACAGTCTCCACAGGCACTTCCTGGTCCTTTTGCAGCTTCCTCGTGGAAAAAATAACAACTTTATTATCCCCCAAGCCCTGGCAATAGATGAAGAAGCCTATATGGCTCCAGCAGCCATTATGCTCCAACATTATTTAATGTTCAATAAAATGTATTTATAAAGCCCTTCTTACATCAGGTGATGTCACAAAGTGCCATACAGAAACCCAGACTAAAACTCCAAAGAGCAAGCAATGCAGGTGTAGAAGCACCATGGCTAGGAAAATGTCCCTAGAAAGGCAGGAACATAGGAAGAAACCTAGAGAGGAACCTGGCTATGAGGGGTGGCCAGTCCTCTTCTGGCTATGCCGGGTGGAGATTATAATAGAACATGGCCAAGATGTCAAATGTTCATTGATGACATTTGTAGACTGTATTGAATCGTTTGCCTGTGGAAGGCAGCACAAAAGACTGATCAATGCAGAGCTGTCAGTGCATTATGTTATCCAAATTGAATTCATTTATTATAGATGAAAATAATAAAATAGAGAACTAGTGGATTGATGAACGTATTCTACTTGATGCATTTCCCTAATCTATCTAATTATTGTGCCTTCACAATAATATGGTGCTTTTAAATGGACTTTTCTAGTCGTCAAAACAGTATCAACAACAGCAATTTCAACACTAGCCATGTATAACACAACACCTTTAGGTTACCCAGTTAGTTACATTGGCGCCATGACTCAGTTGATGTCTATCCTCTGCTGAGGTTACTGTGTAGGAGGAATAAAAGGCTTCACAGCCTTGAAAAGCTCAGGTCTGACACCTGATTGGCTATAGGTCCAGAGAATACTGCAGGCTGACATGTAAAAATCCAGTGTGAAATAGATCCCAATCGCTCTGATTGTGACATCATGCTGTAAAATTTCTCCCAGCGTGAAAATGTTTCCAGTTCAATATTTGCACACGCATCTCTTTTTGTGGACCTAAAAGTTAATCTGTTCGTCAAGGAGACAACAGACATTCTGTGGCAGCAGACACATTCTCTCTGAGCCATTTAGTTTTAATACCTCATGTCTCCTCTGCTACACAAATGTACTGGCTGTAGACCTAGGGAATGACAAGCAGTCTGTTTGTGTGCCTGTCTCCAAACCAGCAGGGACATACTGTGAGGAACAAAGGCAGTTTTGGACAGACAACTTGTTCAGTGTCTCACATTCAGCTTAATCACCCCACTCTCTTAATGCCAAGTTCCCAGCATCCAATTATGTCCTTGCTCACCACTAGCGCACAGCTAGTGGTGGGGCCAAGATGGTTAGAGGACAGGTTCTACTTTCCAGGAATTGGGCCACAGTCACTGCTGCTCATGACCCATCGTTACTCACAACGTGTTGTGGAGCTTGGAGAACACATCGTCAGGGGAACACATCAATGAAGAAATGTGACTCGTTTCAAGAAACTCGGCCAGGAGAACCATGAGGCACAGCCTGGGATCGAACCTGGGTCTGTCACAGCCTGGGATCGAACCCGGGTCTGTAGTGACGCCTCAAGCACTGCGATGCAGTGCCTTAGACTGATGCGCAACTCAGGATGCATTTTTGGCAGAAATGCCTTCTGGAACATGTGAACTTTTAAGTGCCTTAATAACAAACTTGTATTCCATCCATAAATATGAATACAATTGTTAAAATTACGAGCCTAATTGGTTAAGCCATGGAAAATGGCAGGAAACTTCCTGCTAGCCATGATTGGCTGAGATAAGGGATTGGCTGGACATGCCGGAGGTTTGGATTGGTCTGCCATGAAGCATGCTTCTGTCTATAACGTGAGCTGTTCAGTATGTGTTGACAGTCCTTTCTACGGTGCCATTTTTGACGATATAATGTTAGGTTTTGCTACTTTTCTCAACAACATTGATGCCCTGACTTTAGCAGGCGCAATCGACAGATCGATTGGTATAAGTGATGGGCTAATTTCTGCACACGCCACGGTCAGTGTGAACTGGAGAGACGTAAAACAACACTGGCCAAACATGATGTAGCTACAAACAAAACAGAGTTAAATGGTTCCAGTCTGCCGTGAAGCTTCACATTTTGTTAGAAAACTGTTTTTATTGTAAGTTAATGCGTAATGTTAGTTAGCAAATGTATGAATTGACACGCAAAACTATGCCGGATTCAAAACATCGAATTTTTCAATTTAAATTATTATACAAAATTAATGCAAACAATAGAATGTTATATATATCTGGGATACAACCTTCCCAGCTCTTCAGATTTTGCTGAGAGGAGGCAGAGTCATTAGATCAACTATTTTGGTAATGTCCACACGTAGCTCGTTTTTGGTCACAGGTCCAGGAATGGCTGAAGAATTGAAACATTTACCTGCAGCTTACGCTGCAGATAGCAATACTGGGTGATTTGAAAAGTCATAGTCAATCGATCAATAATATAACAATACTTGTAGCAAAAAACATTTACCTTTCATTTACGATCTGTAGAAACTATGAGAATAGAAAGGTTCAGAACTTTTGTGAAGCATCACAGCACAGTTGAAAAATATATGGAAAATATAAATCCAATATGGATGGTGTTAAGAGACAGATGGGAGGGGTTGAATGGAGTTGAAGGGCGGGAATAATAACAACAAGATAGCGAATGTAAAAGATACTGTGGCGGTAAATTGTATATAGGTTCAGAACTTTTGTGAAATAGCTTAGTTAAAAAATACATAAAAAACATATGGCAAATAGAAATCTGGATGGACATCAGAAATAGAGGAAGACCAGGACTAAAAACAAACTAAATATAATGATTGTAAAATTGATTGTGCCCGTAAAATGTATATAGTATGCATAAGCTGGAAGTAGAAGCCTAAATGTTGTTATTTTTTCATTTACTTCAATTAGGGGAGGGGTGGTCGGGTTTGCGAGAAATAATAAAGGGCAATATATATTTAAAACATTATAATAATAGCAATTAAATAAATACAGTGGAAGTCGGAAGTTTACATAGATCTTAGCCAAATACATTTAAACTCAATTCCTGACATTTAATCCTAGTAAATATTCCCTGTCATAGGTCAGTTAGAATCACCACTTTATTTTAAGAATGTGAAATGTCAGAATAATAACAGCTTTTATTTCTTTCATCACATTCCCAATGGGTCAGAAGTTTACATACACTCAATTAGCATTTAGTAGCATAGCCTTTAAATTGTTTAACTTGGTCAAATGTTTCGGGTGGCCTTCCACAAGCTTCCCACAATAAGTTGGGTGAATTTTGGCCCATTCCTCCTGACAGAGCTGGTGTAACTGAGTCAGGTTTGTAGGCCTCCTTGCTCGCACATGCTTTTTCAGTTCTACCCACACATTTTCTATAGGATTGAGGTCAGGGCTTTGTGATGGCCACTCCAATACCTTGACTTTGTTGTCCTTAAGCCATTTTGCCACCACATTGGAAGTATGCTTGGGGTCATTGTCCATTTGGATGAACCATTTGCGACCAAGCTTTAACTTCCTGACTGATGTCTTGAGATGTTGCTTCAATATATCCACACCATGTTCCTACCACATGATGCCATCTATATTGTGAAGTACACCAGTCCCTCCTGCAGCAAAGCACCCCCACTACATGATGCTGCCACCGCCGTGCTTCACGGTTGGGATGGTGTTCTTCGGCTTGCAAGTCTCCACCTTTTTCCTCCAAACATAACAATGGTCATTATGGCCAAACAGTTCTATTTTTGATTCATCAGACCAGAGGACATTTCTAAAAAAATTACAATCTTTGTCCCCATGTGCAGTTGCAAACCGTAGTCCTGCTTTGTTATGGCGGTTTTGGAGCGTCATGCTTGCTGAGCGGCCTTTCAGGTTATGTCGATATAGGACTCGTTTTACTGTGGATATTGAAACTTTTGTAAGTGTCTTCACAAGGTCTTGTGCTGTTGTTCAGGGATTGATTTGCACTTTTCGCAGGAAAGCACGTTCATCTCTAGGAGACAGAACACGTCTCCTTCCTGAGTGGTATGACGGCTGCATGGTCCTATGGTGTTTATACTTGCATACTATTGTTTGTTCAGATGAACATGCTACCTTCAGGCATTTTGGAAATTGCTCCCAAGGATGAACCAGACTTGTGGAGGTCTACATTTTTTTTCTGAGGTCTTGGCTGATTTCTTTTGATTTTCCTATGATGTCAAGCAAAGAGGCACTGAGTTTGAAGGCCTTGAAATACATCCACAGGTACACCTCCAATTGACTCAAATGATGTCAATTAGCCTATCAGAAGCTTCTAAAGCCATAACATCCTTTTCTGGAATTTTCCGAGCTTTTTAAAGGCACAGTCAACTTAGTGTATGTAAACATCTGACCTACTGGAATTGTGATACAGTAAATTATAAGTGAAATAATCTGTCTGTAAACAATTGTTGAAAAAATGACTTGTGTCATGCACAAAGTAGATGTCCTAACAAATTTGCCAAAACTCTAATTTGTTAACAAGAAATTTGTGGAGTGGTTGAAAAACAAGTTTTAACTTCTTCGATATAGGGGGCGCTCTTTTAATTTTTGGATGAAAAACGTTCCCGTTTTAAACAAGATATTTTGTCATGAAAAGATGCTCGACTATGCATATAATTGATAGCTTTGGAAAGAAAACACTCTGACGTTTCCAAAACTGCAAAGATATTGTCTGTGAGTGCCACAGAACTGATGCTACAGGCGAAACCAAGATTAAATTTAAAACAGGAAGTGCCCCAGATTTTGAAGGTGCTGTGTTCCAATGTCTCCTTATATGGCTGTGAATGGAACAGGAATGAGCTTACACTTTCTGTTGTTTCCCCAAGGTGTCTGCAGCATTGTGACGTATTTGTAGGCATATCATTGGAAGATTGACCATTTTACACTACATCTACCAGGTGCTCTCTTGGTGTCCTCCGTCGCAATTATTGCGTAATCTCCAGCTGCGTGTATTTTTCCGTTTGCTTCCAAGGAGAAACCCAACTGCCACGAATGATTTATCATCGAATAGATATGTGAAAAACACCTTGAGGATTGATTCTAAACAACGTTTGCCATGTTTCTGTCGATATTATGGTGATAATTTGGAAAACAGTTCGGCGTTGTAATGACTGAATTTTCGGGGGGTTTTCTTAGCCAAACGTGATGAACAAAACGGAGCGATTTCTCCTACAAAAATAATAGTTTTGGAAAAAATGAACATTTGCTATCTAACTGAGAGTCTCCTCATTGAAAACATCCGAAGCTCTTCAAAGGTAAATAATTTTATTTGAATGCTTTTCTTGTTTTTGTGAAAATGTTGCCTGCTGAATGCTAGGCTTAATGCTATGCTAGCTATCAATACTCTTACACAAATGCTTGTGTAGCTATGGTTGAAAAGCATATTTTGAAAATATGAGATGACAGTGTTGTTAACAAAAGGCTAAACTTGTGAGTGAATATATTTATTTCATTTAATTTGCCATTTTCATGAATAGTTAACGTTGCGTTATGGTAATGAGCTTGAGGCTATGATTACGCTCCCGGATACGGGATTGCTCGACGCAAGAAGTTAATGACTCCAACCTAAGTGTATGTAAATATCCGACTTCCACTGTATATGTATTTATATAAGTGGGTATGTGCATGTGTAAATATATATATATAAAACCCCAAAAATATGTGGGGGATTGGAAATTATGCAGACAATTACATTGATGGAAGCTATTATCTGCAATATTAAAGCTGATCTACCCCCTCAAAAAAGAAGGAAAACAATCGCTAACATTACATGTATGATCTGTGTAGTAATATTATTGGAAAACAACTATAACAATGTTTGTATTGGTAGTAGTATGAGTTGGCATTATGTCGGTTCATTGTTTACCTAGCTAGCTACATGTCTAAACAAAAGACTCCTCTTCAGGCCTGATTATTACACAAACCATCAAATTAGCCAGGTGTTTCTCAGGGTGATTACAGCCATCTATTGTATTTTATGAACCTGTGTAAAATGTCTAGATAATAGTGACCCGTTCAATTAGCTAGATGTTGCTGGGGGGTGGTTATCGCATTTCATTCACATGACCCATCAATTTAGACAAGTGTGGCGGGTAAGCGTCATCTAATCATGTTAAAATATTTTATTCAGGGCACTATGTTTTTGGTATTGCTACTATGCAAGTAACCACTTCACTGTACCGTTTACACCTTCTGTATCCTGTGGAATAAACTTAGATTTCATTTGTTACAGCATGTGTTTACCACATGGCTTCACAAGTCTTTAAAGAGATTGCTTAAGAGGGTGTGAACGATGCTGAATGGGTGTAGACAAAGAGCTCTCCAGTAGGTGTACCAAAATATTCAAGAGCCATTTTCTCAAAAGTGGGGCTATCAACTTTCACGGCAGAATTACTTTCCCATTGTTCCTCAACTGCAGTCTATGATATAGAATTTTCTAATTGTCACGATCGTCGTATTGAGTAGACCAAAGCACAGCGTGGTGTAAATGCATACTTTAATTCAAGACGAAAAAAAACACGAAGTACACTAAAACAAACAAACTAACAAACTAACAAACTAACAAACTAACAAACTAACAAACTAACAAACTAACAAACTAACAAACTAACAAACTAACAAACTAACAAACTAACAAACTAACAAGACGACCGTGACTGCTAACGAAACACTGTGCTAACGTATAACATAGACAATAACCCACGAACCACAATACAAAACAGGCTACCTAAATATGGTTCCCAATCAGAGACAACGACAAACACCTGCCACTGATTGAGAACCATATCAGGCCAAAACACATAGAAACAGACTAACTAGACATGCAACATAGAATGCCCACTCATATCACACCCTGACCAAACAAAACATAGAAACAAACAACGCAAATAATGGTCAGAGTGTGACACTAGTTCCATGTCTCTACTTTTATCCAATATAAATAACACAATTTCAAATGTTGCTACATAAGACTGATTGGTGAAATGTATATAATCGCTGACCTTAATAGAGTGTTGTCATATGGAGTAGGTGGTATACAGTGGGGAGTAAAATATAAATGAAAATAAATATTGGTGGATGTTCAAAGATCGTGTTTGCTACAATCTCCATTGAATTTGTACACAGACAACTGGATTTTTTTTTTTACATGACTCTGAAATACTATAGGGATGCATGTTATAATAATTCAACAGCCGTTCCAGTAATGTAACAGCATCAGTAGTACAAAGCTCTGTGACCTGTACTCAAATAAACAGAAAGGCAGAGATCTTGCTATTTTCTGGAGATAAACTTTACAATGAAAACAGTACAAACCCACACGGCTACTTTAACAGTATATATTTTCCTACCAAGATTTCTTCAGTGTTGAAATGACATGGACAACCAGGAATGCTTTATAAACAGTACATTTTGTTTCCTGCCAGGATTTCTCCATAATATGCATTTCCGACTGTTCATTTAATTTCAACATACTGTATAATGGATTATGTAAAATGGTTTAAACTCACACTGACAGAATACAAATTCAGCTAAAGAGTTTGTTTTTGGTCATGTGGAGATTTGGCCCTTTTCTGGAATATGGTCACCTTCAGTGTCACTAGAGATTGACATCCTGCTGTAGCGTCTCAGTGACCTCGGAAACAAAAGCTGCTGTAACAGCTGCCAAAAAGAAAAAAGAAGTTGTGTACCCAAATTATTATCCATTAAAGGCTCTTGTATTTCACCTGGTACAATGAATGGAGAGTAATTCAGAGATATGAAAAACTATTATTATTTGAATTTGTTGTATGCCCAGTCATTCATTAGCAGATAATTGAATCAATTACAAATAAACATATAGTGAACTAATTAATAATTCATAATTAATTAAAAACGGTGGATCAAATGTAGTCATATGAAATATAAACACTCAGCTACAAACAGCTGCAGGTAGGTTATAATGAGTGTAATGAGAAAAGTCAGCATCATTATGCACCTTTAGAAACATCAGAATGCATGCTGGATGTACCAACAGTAAACATATATCATATGTCACTGTCTGTCACCTCAAATTTCTCTCTCGACCGGTGTGCACCTACATTGTGAACTTTCATTCATAGGCTAGCTTGTAGCCACCTCATGATGGGTATATGAATGGAATATGAATGACAGTCATCCAATATGCAGTAATAGAAATAAGGCCATGCTCAACAACAACACAAATATCATCCTCCCTCATCTTCAATGGCATTGACCGTCACTGCTATACATTCTCTCCACACACACACGTGTGAAAGCTTTTTCCAAGCATCCAGTCATCACACCTTTCCTATATTTTGCTAGGTGTTCCCAAAAATTTCAAAACAAAACAAACACAAAGATTCAGATAAAGATTTCAGACATTGTAGATTGATAAGTGGAAAGAACCGAACGACTGAGTTCCCTGACAAAATAAATGAGGAAACATGCAGTATAGCGCTTCGAGGTGCCATAGAAGCTGACAAAATCTTTGTTTGACAG